>NC_041398.2:179853022-180216772 GCF_900747795.2 Erpetoichthys calabaricus
TACCTACACGGGAAGTTGGAGAATTAGTGATGAATGAGTCAGTCAAACAGGTTCCAGTTATGACCATTACGCGTAGAATTTCGAAATAAAACCTGCCTAACTTTTGTAAGTAAGCTGTAAGGAATGAGCCTGCCAAATTTCAGACTTCTACCTACACGGGAAATTGGAGAATTAGTGATGAGTGAGTCAGTCAAACAGGTTCCAGTTATGACCATTACGCGTAGAATTTCGAAATAAAACCTGCCTAACTTTTGTAAGTAAGCTGTAAGGAATGAGACTGCCATATTTCAGACTTCTACCTACACGGGAAGTTGGAGAATTAGTGATGAGTGAGTCAGTCAGTCAGTCAGTCAGTCAGTCAGTCAGTCAGTGAGTCAGTGAGGGCTTTGCCTTTTATTAGTATAGATTCTCCGCTCAGCTAGTTCCCCTCCTATTAGCAACATTTACAGAAGCTAGAGACAATCAAATTCTACCTCAAACTTTTCGCCAAGCATTAATCACCGTCTTCCCTAAACAAAATAAGGACTTATTACAATGTGCATCATAACAGACCAATTTCACTTCTGAATAATGATGTTAAAATACTCTCAAAAACCATAGCTAGAAGGATAGAGAAAGTGCTGCCTTCGGTAATATCACAAGATCAAACTGGATTTATCAAGGGTCGACATTTATCCTCCAATCTTCGATGCCTGTTAAACACCCCAGAAATATTTTTATCATTGGATGCAGAAAAAGCATTTGACATGATTGAATGGAAATAGCTTTTCACTACATTAGAGAAATTTGGGTTTGGCCCGAACATTTGTGCATGGATCAAACTACTGTATACCAATCCAGAAGCTTCAGTTTGTATTAACAACATTTGTTCAGATTACTTTAAATTAGAACGTGGTACCAGACAAGGATGCACCTTGTCACCACTGCTATTTGCAATCGCTATTGAACCACTGGCGGTTCACTGTCGAAATGCTGATCAGATAAATGGGATTATCAGAGAAGGCCTTGAACAGAAAATTTCTCTATATGCAGATGATATGGTACTGTATATATCAGACCCACAAAATTCTGTGCCTGCAGTCTTAACAGTACTTACAGAATTTCAAAAGATATCTGGTCTTAAAATTAATCTGAATAAAAGTATACTCTTTCCATGAACTCACAAGCATATAATATTAGATTGGACACCCTACCTTTTACCATAGGAGATCAGTTTAAATACCTAGGGGTAAATATCACAAGTAAACATAAAGCTCTTTATCAACAAAATTTTGCCGTATGTATGAAAAAAATTAAATAAGACTTGCATAGATGGTCAACCCTTCATCTCACTCTAGCCGGAAGAATTAACGTTGTTAAGATGAATATCCTTCCTAAACTTCTTCTTTTATTTCAAAACATTCCAATATATATCAATAAATCGTTTTTTAAGCAATTAGATTCAACAATAACCTCATTCATTTGGAACTCAAAACACCCACGTATCTGAAGAGCAACCCTACAAAGACCTCAGGCAGAAGGTGGCATGGCTTTACCTAATTTTCAGTTTTATTACTGGGCAGCAACACCGAACACAGCTGTTAGTGGGTTAGGAGGGATTGTGACCCCAAGCCTGTCTGAAAGGCACTTAAAAATTTTCGTCCAAAATGATTTTAATTTGGTGCAGATCCAGAACATGTGACCCAGTGAGGAAGGAGCTTGGTTGCAGCGTTCGCAGGTTGGATCTTGCCCTGGAAACATTTTGGACAGTTTTAAGCGAGACAGATGAGCTCGATACATAATTTTTAGTTGAATAATTCTATGCTATGATTTCCCGCTTTGTAGTGACTTTATAGCATCTAGTAATTCTGTTAGCGTTAGAGGTTTATCCAGTTCCTCAGCACTTAAAGCATCTATTTGTGGTGTCTGTAATGTATCCAGAAATGCATTAGATTGTGTGTTGTCTTCTTTGAGCTCAGTAGAATATAAGGATTTATAATAATCTCTAAATGCGTGCATTATATTTTTATGGTCTATAATTTCTTCTTAATTCGTGTTGGTAATTACTGGTATTGCATTGCGAACTTCTTGTTTGTGAATTTGTTGAGCTAAAAGCTTATTAGCTTTTTCTCCGTGTTCATAGTAATGATGTCTTGACTTATAAATAAGTTGTTCAGTTTCTTTAGTTGTTAAAATGTTAAGTACTGTATGCAGGGCCTGCCTTTTCCTGTGGAGAGCTTCGCTTGGACGCCTGGCTTGTTCTTCATCTATTCTAGTAATTTCGCTTCTTAGCTCTGACACTTTCTTGGTTTCTAATTTATTTCTGTGGGAAACAAATGAAATAATCAGTTAGAGGTTCTGTACAGAATTTTTTTAAAACCTGGCAGGATATAATCAATAAAATTTTAGAATAAGCTCTTAAAGCACCGAGGAAGCAATTATCTCCGCATCTCTTTTTCTTTTCCATTCATCTCTACTGGTCTATTAAACTCATCAATTTAGGTATGTCTACAAGCCCTAAGTTTTATTCTGTTGGCTATGCTCTCTCTCTCAGGGGTGGGGGTCGACTTGTTTTTTTTTTTCAATCCTATTATTTGTAAAAATTGATTGATTTGTATGAATGATTACAATAAAATTAATTAAAAAAAAAAAAAGAAAGAAATTGCCATTAGGTGGCACTGTTTACTAAGGGTGATGAAATTGCAAGCGAATAGTGGTGGGGTTAAATTGATCCACGTGCGTTTTACGCCTTGTACTATAGTAAAGCAACAATAACAGTCTGCCTCTCAAGAAATTAGCTGAAAATACATAATGTGAAATTGGCAACACTTTAAATACTGCAAATCATTCTATTACTCATTTACTGCTGTGCAATAAGACATTAACAAACAATTCATTGGGTCTTTCATCAGTAAAGTGTTTATTCATCTCTGCAATGTGACTTGCTAACAAAACTTCCCTTTGCAGTAGTCTGAGGTGGTTTCACATTTCTCTTTATGTTACCCATTCAGCACCTGTGAATCCTTCACATTAACAAGTAATTTTACTAACGTTGATATGCCACACTGCACAGAGATGAATAACCAATCTACTCCTATTTTATAAGTGCTATGATAAGACCCAAAGATGTCTTTGTTAAGGTCCTGTTTCATAAGAGTAAATGAGTATTAGATGTATTTTTGAGTGCCTAGACTAGAGAGTTACCATGAAATTTAAGTAACAACGTAATTTTTGTAATTAAATTTTGTATAACAAATCTTTTACTGGTGTCATTTTTTCCTTACTATTGTCAAGTCATATTCTCTCAAAATGAAGTTTCTCTGTAGACGGACGTCCACTTACATTCAAGTCTTTTGTCCTCCCTGTTCTTGTCATAGAACAGAATTTAAAAAAAATCTGCAAAGGCTTAGCGAAATTATTTTTTCCTTCACTGAAAGATTGCACAACCAAAACTGTCTTCACAATGAATCTCACTCTTGAGGCACCAATGACATGCGGTGAGGTTCATGGCTGGTGAGGCATGAATCAGATTTACAAATATATGAACCCAAAAGAGTAGCTTATTCACCATTCAACTGCCAGCATGCATATGACTGCTGGTTATGTTTCATATCTCATCAGCATTCTTTACACACACATAGCTAAGGTACATATTTGGCTAAGAAAGAAAGATACATTTATAGCGGCAACATCTAGCTCTGCACCCTCCATGTGTTTTAAAGTTCTCGTTGCAATTCCACAATTCATACTCATTCAATACCATAATTGAGATCTTAGGGGTTTTTTTGTTTAAGTTTTTTATTCTGATGCTTTAAGCAATTTTAATAGAGACTGCTCAACAAAAGGATAACAAGAAAAATAAAAGAATATATTATTTAAGGACAAAATATAGTTTTTAAACTTTGGATTTTTTTTCTTAGTCTGATCCCATTTTTTTTTATAAAATTGAAAACTGTTTATGGTCTTACCTTTATTTGTAAATGAAGGTTGGCTCTTGCCTTATACGTTCCACATATACATGGCTGAATGGATAAATTAATTAGTACCTGAAGTGACATCAGTATTAGTCACAGGTCCAGGGACCTACTTTTGATTTCCAGCCTATGCACTGTCTATATGGTTTTTGCAATTTGTTTATTGTGTTTGTTTAGGTTTGCTGCAGATCTTCCATCTGCATCCCAAATATGTATATGTCTGACTTTGATATGACTTAGAAAGAATTAGTATGTCTTGTGATAAGAGATGGTCCTTGTGGGATTCCTCTACACTAAAGTAAACACTAAGTAGGCTAAAGTAAACAAAATAGTACTTTTATTAAAGAAAATGTCCAAGAGAAGGATACACAAAAGGAAGAACAAAAATTACCAAATAAATTGGGCAAAGCAATAACCCTTGATGTGCCTCTTGGGTCTAACTAAAGAGATCTTGAACCCTGAGCAAGCACTCCTTTGTCCCATCTTTCCTTTCTGTTTCTTTTTCTCACTCTGTATATTCTAGTTTTTACTTCTACCACCTGTTGAATGTTTGTTGTAACTTAACCTACCTTTTGATTTAGCCTTTAATAAGCGTCTGGCAATGAGGCAAGTGTAATCAGTTTCAGTGTCAGGGAAGGCCACGTACAGCAGATTAGAACTTCCTGCACTTAGCTGCTTTTAAAGAGGTGCCAGTTTCTCAGCTGCCTGTCTTGTTAAAGGGACATTTTGATCCCATCTGAGACTGTAAACCTTGTAGCAGACAGAAGGTGTTGTCACTCCTGGCATTCCCTTCCTCATCTGTTTTCTCCCTCACACACTGTCTCTGTGGACAGAGAAACAACAATGGCTGCTTCAGCTCTGGCCACTACTCTCTGATGCGTATGCAGGTGCTTCCTAATGTCTTTCTGGAATCCACAGTACACATACAAAGCACAGCAACTTAACTTCTGTGTTCCCACGCTTTCATTTTGAAGGGTATCCTCCAACCCTGGGCCATATTGGGGTTACTTTTGCCCCTCAGAACCTCTTCTTATCTACGCACCACCTTAAAAAAAGACTCCACACCTTCCACTACCTCCAAATTAGAAACTTTGGTAAACAGAATCTGCCCAGTTTTCCTCATCTCCCACCTGCTTCTATTCCGGAAGGAATATTGATCAGTCTTGAGGACTCAGACAGCATTCCTGTAATATATAAAAACATTCCTTTCAAAGATCCCAGAGTACAGTGGGAAAAGGATCTCTTACTCAACATTTCAGAAAAAGAGTTGAAGGCAGCAATGCACAGAATTCACTCGAGCTCCATATGTGCAAAGCATACAATTATTCAAGTTAAAATCTTTAATCGAGCACATCTCTCTCATTTAAAATTGTCCAAAATGTTCCCAGGGCAAGATCCAACCTGTGAACGTTGCAATTGAGCTCCAGCCTGACTGGGTCACATGTTTTGGGCCTGCACCAAATTAACACCATTCTGGACCATCATTTTTAAATGCCTTTCAGACAGCCTTGGTGTCACAATCCATCCTAACCCAGCTGTGTTTGGTTTCCTGCCAGATGGGCTTAAAGTGGAGAAGGACAAACAAACTGAAATTGCTTTTTACTACACTATTGGCACGTAGACTTATCTTGCTCAACTCTCCTATTCTAAGTCAGTGGGTAACTGATGTTATACACTATTTGAAATTGGAAGAAATCAAATTCTCACTTAGAGGATCTGTTCAAAACTTTTTCAAAACCTGGCAGGATCTAATCAACAACATTTTAGAATAAGCAATAAAATTGGGGGAAACAAATTCCTCCCCCTTGGCTGTTGGCCTTGCTCTCTTTCTCATGGGTGGGTGTTGATTTGAATTTGAACTTTGTTTTGTCATGTTTGACTTGCTTGTATGGAATGTTACTTGCTTTTAATAAATTCAATAAAAAAAGGACTCCACACATTGGTAAGTAGTCTGTAACTGAATTACCTTTAAATCAATGTACTCAACGTCATTAAATCACTGCAATAGCTAAGAGTACACCTGTGGGAGGGCCTTGAAGAAACTAGTAAGCCAGAAATAATCAACTAAATGTTTTTTAAATTATTATTTTCATCCAATTATCCATTTTGGGACCCAATTACAGTACTCAGTTCAAAGTTGCAGGTTTCTGGACACTATTGCTGCAGCGCTGGACACAAGGCACAGAGAACACTACATAAGGTGTTTGTGTGTGTTTTGTTTTTGTTTTTTTTCTTTCTACCAAGTAAACTGAATATAAATACACATGAAGGAGGACATACATTTACAAATAAATCTGATAACTATCTGCATTCAATTTTTGAATGCCACCAGAATAGGCTTTGACACGGAATTTGAAGCAGCAGGTATAAGTAATGAATGAACATCAACTGTGTAACAATCTCTAAGCAAAGTCCACTGGCTAATTTGTCTTTAAAGGTTATTTTAAAAGTGTTTTGAATAGAGCTAATAACATTAAAAAAAAAACATGTCAAATACACCAAAACACAAGACAGACATCTCAAAATACTGTTAATTTTCAGTGCTCAGTTGGTGTTGCAGTCAATAAACAGCATCTCATAGTCATGTGTTTAAGCTTACCGCTGTGCTGTCATTTGTCTAATAATCACTTGGTCAGGTGCCAAGTCATGGGGCCAGAATCTGTTCTGGTAGCCTTGAACCCGAGGCAGGAACCAACCCTGGATAGGACACCAGGCAATTACACAGGGAATTCTTGTTCATATGACACAAATTTATAGTGGCAAAATTGTGTAACAGGCAAATCTTTGGTTATGTGGGACAAAATTAGGATTAACTGGAGAAAGTCTGAAGTAGACATAATAAAGATGTGCAAACTCCACACAGTGTCTGGGGTGGGATCTGAACCCAATCTCCTGGAGTTGTGTTTTAACTGTGTTACACTTAGCATCCCTGTGCTATGGTGGCTTGAAGAGTGGTCTAGTGTATTCTTTATCAAGTAGTTAATTAGAAATGGACCAATTCTTAATTAAGTAGAGAGTCTGAGGTGAAGAATTAAACCAACAACCTTGAGGTTTGTGGACACAATGTGAGATTCACTTAACCCGCCTGTGTTCCTGCTGTTTAAATATTAACATTGTACTTTATACTTGGCTTGTAATTTACCTTGAATGAAGGCATATGCCAAATATGCAGTATTAATCATAATAATATCCTGGTTGTGGTTCTCCCTTCATTCACCCTGCCTTTTTATGGTTGTTTTTTCCTGGAAGAGGAGTCCTAGATCATGCAGTAGAAAAACCTGTATGGCTGATTATTTTATGTAACTATTTTCTACTGTCAAGACCAATGGGAAATTAATGGGACTCTGTTAGTATGCAAAAAGAATTAAGCACAAGTTAAAACACAGGATGTAAAACACAAAGGCCATCAGACACTGGCTATGAGGAACTCACAATGACCAATTCCTAATTATGTAATACATGTTTAATAACAAGTTTTTTTTCCTTGTTTATTTTGCATGCCCACACAAAGAGAACAGAGAAATAGATAAGACATTCCACAATGCAGACTATGGAACAAAAATAAATTAGATACTTCATTTTATAACCACACTTTACCGGTAGCTTAGTAGCAGCCAAGCCTACAGTTATGTTTGACTGGTAAGTAGGTGGTCAATTTATGTAGCTAGACAATGAGATATGGTGTCAAAACTTTTATTCTTTTTTCAAGCCATAAACACATTATAGAACATATTCTGCTTTGAGATTATTTTTTTGTATTTTATTTTGTATTCACAGATGTAGCACCATTTTGTAAATGAACTGCAAGAGTTCTCACAACATTATTAGTGTTAATCTTCCAAATTTAATTTTCTGTTATGTGGAGTAAAACTCAATCCACCTATATGTATTTATTATTTGGTAGGCAGAGGCTTCATTTCTGAACAAGCATCACATATAAATATATAGATTATTTTATAGATCTTGTACAAACTAAAAAATAAAATTGTGCTGTTAATGTGTAGCACTTGTAACAAGTAGGGGGAGTCACAGAGCCACCAAACCCCAGACACAGTAATGCCCAATACAGTTCTGTTTCAAATAAGGGATCTTTATTGATCAACAATATTTTTCAAAGTGTACACAGTCACATACACACAATTACATGAGAAGTAGACTCTTTTCTCCCCTTATGCCCTCCTGGTGAGTGTCAGTCAGAGTCGAGAGGCAGTGGGCCACTTTTAAGCATGATCTGGGAATGCTTTTCGTACCATGGTGTGTCCTATTTAAAGAACTTCTAGGTCTCGTGGAAACTAGCAAGGTCCTCCCCCAACAGTGCCCTCTAATTATACCAAGGACCCCAAAAGGGCATCTTTCAGACTCCAAACTCCCATGCACTCTTGCGGATGTTCAAATTGGGATGCCTCAAGAGGACCACTGCCACCTGTCATGGATGGAGGATGGAATTGCTTCTGCTGGTCCATCCCTTATATCCTTCCAACCAAGCAAGAAGTTGTTCTCTCATTCAGCCAAGATGCCAATCTGCTGTCCATAGCACTTACAAACCCTACTCAGGACTGAGCCTGGTACTGTGCTGCTCCAGCCTTCTACAACCCAACACTTGGATGAAGAAGGCTTAGAAAATGTATGAAAGTATTTGAATGTATAGAAATTATTTATTTGCTTGACTTGTGTGCATGGATTAGTATTGTCATTATTATAATTTTTTATTTCTGTATTAATATTTTTTTTTTCCAATCAGTTGTGTACTATCCACATGCAAATATAAGCTATAAAATGTATTTGGTGGCTGTTTTTTTTAGATTTTTTTTTATTTAAAGGGCACTTTTATCATTTTAAATGATTAACAAGATCAAGACTAAGTTCAATTATTCACACATATACTTTTTAGCATTTCAGCACAGTTTCCTAGGGAACTGAACCAGCAAGAGTTACACAGCTTGATAATGTACTTAAATGTGGATATTGCTAGCTGAAAATAAATAATGCACATTACATTTTAGTTACATTAAATAATTCAACTTTGAGGCGATTCATTTCTTTGGTTGAAGACATCTTTTTGCTTTTAAAGTAAACAGTGACCCTCTTGCAGGATTTTCTGCCATATCCGTCCCCCGGCCCCTTACACTGCATAATTCTCAGCTCTGCATACCAATGTACACTCTTGAAAATAAAAGGGCCAAAGTGGTTCTTCAGAGTGATGCCAGAGTGGTCCCAAAAGAGCCATCAACGTGAAGGTTCCAGCAAGAACTTTTATTTTTTCAGGTCGATAAAAGGCTCCATAAACAACTAGGGGTGATTGCAAATTTGTGGTTAATCAAAGGATTCCTGATTTTACAAAAGGACTCTTGCTGCCTACAATAACGCAGGTTAAGTTTAGATTTTCTTGATATGTCCATTATACCTTAAAGGTTTGTATTTTCATCCACATATTAGGACCCTTTTCAAAGTCTGCAGCACCAAATTCATAACCAAAGAACCCTTCCCAGAACGAAACTCTTCTTTGTCAAGCAGTTGTTCTACAAGGCACCACAAAACCCAGGGTGTATCTGACTGTTAGTTTTCTATTTTTTTCATGTCATAAATTAAGTGCAATTTAGGGAATTAGGACAAAAAAGGAAAAAAAAGCTTTCTAATATTTAGCAGCTTATTGATTTCACAAAGATCACCATCCACAAAACTTTCCAGTTCCAGCTGCTTTACATCCAGAGTGAGGGGGCCTTATATAAAATAATCACAGTATACAATAGCAGCCAAAGGTTTTGGCAATGACACAAATGTTGTGTTTTGCAAACTTTGCTGCTTCAGCATTTTCAGATTATTTTTTTTACATGTTTCTATGGTATACTGAAGAACAATTATAAACATTTCATACGTTTCAAAGGCTTTTATTGTCAAATACATCACTTTTATGTAAAGAGTAAGTGTTTACAGTGCTGACCCTTCTTCTTGCTCTTGGAGTACATTTTGATACCATTATTTATTCATGGCAGTGTTCTTTGTCAGAGTTGTGAGTGGACCCGCTCTCTTGGATGAGAAGCAACCCCACACATGGATTGTCACAGGATGCTTCACTGTTGGCACAACACAGAACTCATGGTAGCGTTCACCTGTCCCTTCTCTGGACAATCGATTTTCCACATGTCTCAAACAGTTGGAAGGAGGATTCATCCAAAAAATAACTTTGCACCAGTCTTCTGCTGTCCACTCCTCATACTTCCTGTAGAATTTCAGTCTGTCCTTGATGTTTTTTTGGACAGGAGTGGCTTCTTTGCTGTCCTCCTTGACACAAGGCCATTGTCCAAAAGTCTTCCTCTCACGGAGCAGGCAGATGCACTCACACCCAGCTGCTGCCAATACTGAGCAAGCCCTGCACTGGTGACAACACGATTCTGTAGCTGACTCCTCAGGAGTAGACAGTCCTGGCCCTTGCTGGACACTTTTAGCTGATCATTTTGTGCCAGGGCCAAAATATGTGAAAATGGATTTTTGTGATAAAGTTAACTTTTTATGCTAATAAAGTTCTTTGCAATGAATTAATATACATCTGATCACTCTGCACAATAATATAAAAACAATGTGAATTATAGAACTCCTATGTGCGAATGTTGTTCTTAGATTTTAGTTCAGCATTCACCACAATCATTCCCCAGCAGCTAATACAACAACTCAGCCATTTGGGACTCAAGACTTCTCTCTGCAACTGGGTGTTGGACTTTCTTACAGGGAGGCCACAAAATGTGTAGGCCGGCAATATCATCTCTAAGACCATCACGTTGAGCACAGGGGCCCCACAAGGGTGTGTGCTCAGCCCGTTGCTCTTTACCCTGCAGACCCACGACTGTGTACCAATCTACAGTTCCAATCACATTGTCAGGTTTGTGGACAATACAACCATGGTCGGCCTCATCACCAACAATGACGAAGCCAACTACAGGAACGAGGTGAGCCAACTGGTCCAGTGGTGTAAAGATAACAATCTCTTCCTGAACGTGGGAAAGACCAAAGAGATTGTGGTCGATTTCAGGAGAGGTCATTCACAGCACCCCCCACTGACCATCGACGGTGCAGCTGTGGAAAGGGTGAGTAGCATCAAGTTCCTGGGGACGTACATCTCCGAAGACCTCTCCTGGTTAGATAACACCACATCACTGGCCAAGAAAGCTCATACCCGTCTCTACTTTCTATGCAAACTGAGGAGCGCACAAGTTCCACTCCCCATCATGTGCTCTTTCTACCGGGGCACAATCGAGAGCATCCTCACCAGCTGTATCTCTATGTGGTATGGAGGCTGCACTGCCTCCTGTAGGAAGTCCCTGCAACGCATAGTGGATGTGGCCGGTAAGATCATTGCTGCCCCACTGCCCTCCCTCAAGGACTTTTTCCACACCCGTCTCACCTGTAGAGTCATCAGCATTGCTGGTGACTCCTCCTACCCCTTACACTCCCTTTTTAGCCTCCTCCCCTCAGGGAAAAGGTACCAGAGCCTCCGGCCCACTCCACAAGACTGTCTAACAGCTTCATCCACCAAGCTGTCAGGATGCTGAACTCTGTCCACTACCTTCCCCCCTTGCCCCCTGCCCCTGGACCGTAAAAACAGTCACTATCTATCAAGTACCCTACCTCAGCTGATATTATATAAAAACTCGATATTACATCTGCTGCTGTCTGTCTTTTTCTACATCTCATAAGCTACTCTATAATGCACCTTCTCATTTTTTACTGTAATTGGCTTTTGCACTACTGATTATTGCGCATTGCACACAGGTCTACTTAACAAGTTCTAATGTTATTTATCTTATATGTTACACTTTTTTATATCATATTTTATTGTACTACGACGATGAGAAACAGTACTTCGATTCTCCTGTATGTTCTGAACATATAGTGAATTGACAATAAAAGGCTATTTGATTTTGATTTGATTGAATTACCACCACAAAAACTGAAGCTGCAAATTTTGCAAAACATAACATTTGTGTCACTGCGAAAACCTTTGGCCACCACTGTACAGGTATTCTCCTGCATTTAGCAGTGTAAAACAGCAGATAGATTTGTGTAAATGTTGCAGATATTAAAAAAACAGTTTACAGTATAATTAGATAAGGTCTAGATCCAGGGAATAACAAATGTTGCAAAATAATTTATAATAATTATATAATTTTGTACTTTATCATTACATAAGTTTTGAATGTTTTATTTTAGTGGGGGGTTGTTGGTACTATTTGCACAGTATAGTTTCACAGTGGTAATTGTCGCTGCCATCTCACAGCTCATCTGATTGATATTCTCCACCTTCTTCAGTTTTCTCCCAATTCCAAAAATATGCATGTGAGGCTGATTCTGAGTAGAAGGTTATCCAGTAAGGTGAGCATGGGTAGAATATCATACTCAACAAGGTTTGGTTGTGAGAATAAGAATAATGCAATTACCAGAATACTGGAGCGGCTTGCACCCAAGTAGAAATGGTGAGAATAAAAATGAGCAACTTCAAATCCGGGATCATGGTTCACTTCCTAAAAAGAATGGCTTGCTGTTTACAGGTGAGAGTGGATTTTTGTCATTAACTGGTGGAGTTTTAATATCTTAGGATTTCATTCAGGAGTGAGAGTAGAGGGTATTGTGAAGCTGACAAATTGATTCAGCAGAGGCAGCAGCATTTTGGAAGTTGTGCTCATGGGTGATGTTGATGAAACTCTTGACATACCAGTTAATCTACATTTCCATTCATTCCAAACAAACTCGACTTATGGCTCAAAAGAATGAAACTGTGACTAAAATGAAGCTCCTATGCAGCATTGCTTTGCTGACTCTGAGGATGAGGACCTTGAGCCACTGCTGCTCTGGACCAAGATAAACTAAAGCTAACTGGGTATCTAAAGAAATGCCACTTCCACGACTTACATGAGAAGTATAATTGGGCAAACTCCAGTAAAACGAGAGCTAAGCACGTATTCAGGAATTGGATAGTCTCTATCTCTTGGCTAGCCTGGAAGTGCCTGGCACCTCCCCAAGCAGGAACTACAGACATTCCATGTAAAAAGGGAGCAGTCTTCTATGTGCAACATTTTAGTACTTCTGAATCACATCAAGAAAAGTCAACAGAAGATGAGATGAGAACATGGAGTCTTAATGTGCTTTGTCATTCATAGTTTTTAGTTATGTTCTGTTTGCTGTGTAAAGTCTATAGTATGTAGAATATGTGGTATATCTCTGTGTCATTTTGTGTCCCGGTAAAGTGAGATTCCTGCTCTTTATGACATTGTGAGATAAATTGTCATTCATTCACCTGCTTACCTGAAAAGCTGCACAGTAGGCATCCCTTGGTTTGCTTTGATGGGAAACATATCTCTTCCTAGTACTTTGTGGCAGTTGTCACAAACCGTTCATCTGATTCCAGGTACATGCTAGGATGGTTTTTAAAAGAAAGCTCGTTTTTAGAATGATCTTCCTGCAATGGGCATCATAAGTGGGTAATCCACTTTAAAACCGTACACTGTGTAATTCTAAGGCAGAATGGCCTGTGCAAGTAATCACTTAGTAACACAACTACTTTCTGTTCTGGTGAAATGCCACCCAATGTTTCATTCTTGCTGCCAGCACATTCTTTTCTAGCCTTATTTTAGGCAACTGTGCTTCTAGTTCTGCTGCCATATATGTAATTTATTTTATGCATGGTGTCTTTTTTATCTGTTTTTATTACCTGTCTGTACTTATCCTTCTTACTGTATATTAGTATCATTTCCACAGATGCATTCTTTAGGGTTTAAACTCACTTTACTGATATATACTGTACACCTGTCTGACTCACTGTTTTATGTCCATTAATCTCTGCAGTGATGTTTTTCCATTATTAAGTAAATAGTGTATTTTGCATCTGTTTCACTGTTTAATCCTTACAAATATTGCTGTTCATATTTACATTTATCTAAACAACTTGTTTGCGTTATTATATACAGCGTCCAATTTTGTGTCCTTGTCTATGCAACTGTCTGTTGTACTGTATTAATAATTAAACTAAAATGTGCTAAACATGTATTTATTATACATGTAATACTCACTCAATAATACTCACTTTTAGAAACCCATCAAGTAATAAATCACCTTTCATTTTACTTATCGATCCATTTTTGACGCTTGTTTTACATTAGACACAAGCTGCAAACTATCTTGCCTGTTTTACGTGTAAAGCAACTCATCTTACAAACAGCGGACAAATTCTGCGCTGCAAACAAATCCAACACATGGAAATGTGGGTATCTGTGGACCAGCACACCTCACACATACAGACCTCGCAGTTACATCTCATCCCAGGCGCTATGAAGGAACAACCGTGTTAACCCCCACGCTACCCTACTTTTATATTTTACACAGCTATATTACTCACTATGAACAAGGAAGTCAAAGAAAAAAACTGATTTGGGAGACGCCCGAAAAGTTTTGTAATACATAACAAGTTTTTGAGTTACCGTTTCAAATAGGAAAGTTGCGCAGCAGACGCGGAAAGAAAATCCAAAAAATGTTGCACGCGGTCCGTTCGCACATGCGCAGTTCATTTTGGTTGGGAATCTTCGCCAGTGAAATATGAAACCTCTTCCTGGTCCAGCCGTGTATGTCATGATGTTGAAGAAATTAAAGAAGTAGCGTAAAGCCAATTCAAGATCGTTGATGGCAATCAGCATCCAGTTCTAGCTTAATCTCGGACGACTATCCGGAGTGCCGCAGGTTTTTTTTTCCGGTAAAGTGAAATTATTGCTCTTTATCACATTAAGAGACAAACGGCTATTCTTTCGCCTGTTTACCTGGATAGTTTAGGCGCACTATGAAATGAATAAGAAGATGTGTGTTTGTCTGAAAGTTTACGTGTGTTCTTTAGTATTGTAAATTTGAGGAGCGCCTGGATAAATGATTAAGTTTGCCTAAAGAAACACGAAGCATGCCTGCTTTTCTTTTAGATAGATAGATAGATAGATAGATACTTTATTAATCCCAATGGGAAATTCACATTCTTCAGCAGCATATATATATATGTGTATATATATATTATATATATATATATATATATATATATATATATATATATATATATATACATATATATGTGGAATATATCATTTTGAACCCTGCAATGTTTTTATTTAAATGACCAACACCGTAAAATCACGGTTTAAACGTACTTATTATTACTTCGTAGTTATTATAATCTAAACAGTTGTGTTTTTTACTTTTTTTATCATAATTGTATAATTGTAATTAACTGACCAGTTTATTTTGACATCGGTGGTTGTATGAAGTATAACATTATGTAAAGATACGATCGGTATATTTATATGTAACAAATTTAAGGCTTCTAGTATTTGCCAAAAAAGCCTAACCTTATCTTTAATCATGAAGAATTTAGACCAGGCTGCTTGTTTTACTGCTAATATGTTTTTCTGTTATTTTGTAACTTTTGAAATTATACAGGATTCTAGCGCTGATACCACAAAGCTTGAGGTACATGGACACAAGTCTCAGCCTGTTTTGCTTAGCAGTGTTCAAATTCTGTTTCTATTTTAGAATTTAACATTGCAGGGATTGTGCCCGTCACTTCTGGGATTGGGAGTCAACGATCGCCATGTTTAGTATATCAATCAAATTTATATACGGTATACTGCCTAATCAGTATGAGTATTTACACACACCCACATATCAATTAATTAATTTCCCAATACAGTCACAGGTATAGCCAGAGCTTGTCAGTACAATATAAGGTGTAAGGCAGGATATCACCTTGGACAGGACACCACTTCACACTCAGATATTCACCAACGTTCCTTCATAGTACTGTATTATCAAACCTATTTAATATAACTGGGAATCACAGTTGCCAAAGTTTAGGACTCTAAAGTGTTGGATTCTTGCACGCAAGCACACACACACAAGCACTCACAGAACTAAGATAGAATTGGCCACTAAACCTTACATAAATATCTCTGAGAAGCAGGATGAACACCTACTGTAAGTACTTGGCCCTGCCTTCCTCAACCAGTTTGCAGCTGTCATTACATTTTGGTTGGCAGTTCCAGCTTGTAACCATGTTGAAATGCATAAGGAACAGAGAAAACATTAAAATGGACAAACTGGTCCAAGGATGAACATACCTTGCCATACAAGACAATATGAGTACAGCTGTTTTTGTTAGTAACAGCTACAACAAAACAAACAATAATGAAATTGCACTCTACATTCCTTTTAATGAAACAGCACATTAGCACAACTGAACCTTATTTTGCACTTCCATTCATCAGGTAGGAGCCCAGATCTTCCATGATGCTGTATGCTGAGATTGCAGTAGGACAGTGAGTGCCCTCCAGAATTGTAAGAGCTGTTACTAGTTTGATGTATCCTTATGAGATGAAAGTTAACTTCACTTTTAGAAAAAGAAATAGGGACCCGCTTTTAAGGGCTCGTTGCATCTGGGAAAAAGCCTGCTCTTCTGCCCAGGTTTGTAGGTGCCAAGTTTATAACGAAAGAGTCAAATGTGGACCTTGCATGCCTTGTTACCGCAAGGCGAAACATTTATTAAATCCCGAAACATTTTTAATTTTTAAAAGGGAACCCATTAACAACCAGTGCTGTTCATTAATAACATTTTTCTATGGGAAAGACTGTTAATACCAGTTAAATACCTGTATAATTTATTTGGTTAAATGATTCACAGTAAATACATCACATACAATTAGAACTGCCTACGTAAGAATTACCATACAGCCAAATGTTTACTCACCTATTGCTATGATGAGAACTACTCGTATGTGTTCTCGGCTGTCAGTGGTTTCATCCACTACAACATATATTTTGAGGCCACGAATCTTTCAAAGAACAGCGTCCATATGTTGTTCAAAGAGACAGAGTAAATGAGTTTGACGAAGACTGCTCTGATTTTCTGGGAGCACGCCTCCTTGTTTACAATGCTTAATAAAGAAAGGACACATCTTCATCATTTTTTTCAAGTGGTATGTCTGACTCACATGGACACAAACTGGCGTCTTGAATCTGATGATTTTGTTGTTTCCTCTGTTGTTACCTGAAGGGGAACACTTTTTGATCTTAATTTCTCCTTGTTTTTGAGATGGGTTTTAGATTTGACGTGGTCATTGCAAGTATCTTTTTGTGTCCAGTCAATGCTATGCCGGCAAAACTTGCAGAAAAGTTGTCCAGTTTCGTAAAAGGCTACTTTTTAGCACCCTAACCTGTTAAAGTTTGGGTTTAGGGGCTGTATCAATGCCGTTGTGGCATTTTTTATATTATTTATTAAAAACATTACAAACATTGAGCAATATTAAACAAAAGACGAAACTTACAAAATTAAAAAGTGCCTTTTATCAAAATGCTAAAAGTATATATGAAACTGGAAAGTATAACATATTACAATTTATATATAGTCGGGAGTCTTTATATTTTTTCCGACACCAGTAACCCAATAATTGCTTTTGACTCCAATTCCACGACTCTTAAGTCCACAGCCCTTCTTATTATCTATTATCTGGATTAGCTGTTTATCTGTGTGAAATGAAATATTTGCATCTCAAAATACTGCTTATTTTTCATATTAACTATAGAAATATTATATGTCATACAAGGGTAGTGTGACCCAGAGGCTGATTAAAAGAAGTATCTGAATGTAAAAATGATGAAGTTTCAAATTGAATTATTATCCATCCTCCTATCCTGTACTCATACTTATACCTCTAAAATGTGAAAATGGAGTAATTATGTTAATAATTATGTAATATTTTATTAATTTGTTTTATTTATAATTAATAATAACTAGTTGATTTATGTAACTTTTTAGATGTCATTTGTTATACTATTAAAGCAAATGTGCTTTCAAAATTTCTTTTGTGGAACATGTCAAACATCTTTTATTAAATATTATAAGGTCCATTACCAGATTACAAAGTCCCGTTTCTGATTAATACTTTTGTGAGACCCTCCTGTAGAATGACAATACATAAGCTGGCGGGACTTGTGTAGGTCAACTTGACTCAAACTCTTGCTGACTGATAGACGAACTCCAATGATGTTTGCTTACTCTGCCCTCTCTGATGGAAAGGTTAGATGTGCTATTCAGACAAACACTTGCTTCATGCTCAGAACAAATAAAAACGTGATTTAGAAATTTCAAGGTAGTATTTTTCCCTGTCTGTCAATAAAGCAGAATAAACTATGTCGTACAAATGTAAAGATAAAATCGGTATACTTTAATAATTCTGAATGTTATTGAACAACAGTAGCTTGTTGTTTATTTTCTAATGCAATTAGATATTTTCTGTATATCTGTACAATTTAGGATTACCAGCTCCTACTCCAAAAAGATCAGGAGCTTGGCAGGAAACATTCTTTGAAAGGCTGCCAGTCAATTGTATGGCACACTCGTACACCCACACCCACTTATATATTGCCAGTTTAAAGTTGCCTATCAACACACCATGCATGTCTTTAGGGTTATGGTTATGTGGTTATAACACCCTTCACACAGACATGGGCACACATGTGAACTTCATGCAGAGACTGACTGAATCAGGAGTCAAACTGAGCCTCCTGGAGCTGGGAGGCAGCATTGCTAACCACTGTACCACCTACATCTTTTTATTATCATATTAATACATTTTTCTATATACCATTTTAGACAAGTATTCTAACAGTTTTTCAATTCATTTTAACCCCTTCTGCCCAGTAAGGAGTAATTGGAAGACAAAGCTTAAGCTGTCAGCATCAGATGCAAGGCAGGGCCTAGAACTGAAAAAGATACTGGACCTTTGCACTTTGTTGTCAATATACAGAACCAGGTTCACTCAGAAATTACTTCTGCATGTTAACTAATCCTTGTAGGTAAGGGGGTATCATGCAGTCTCTATAAGACAGTGGTAAGAAACACAATTGAATCTGAGTCCCTGGAGCTGAGAGGATGGTATGCTTACTCAGGAAGAAGAATGGAAGGATGCATCTCCATCTAGAATTCTTTCTTGCAAGGTGCCTGTAACTGGAGACCTGCTTATCTGTCTGCCTTTATATCATTTAAAAATGTATTGTTTTCATCTCTGTATTTTTTGTTCTATAGGGTCTTTCATATGAAATATTATGTTGTAATACATTTTATATCTGTTTGTTCTTCATTCATGGATATTTAATGTGAATTTGGTGTGAACCTGGCAAGAGTTTCTCACTGGTACAATGTTTTCCGTTGAGTTTCTAACAAAAATACTGCAAGTCTAGAGACGTGCCAGTCTGGCGCTCATTCAAAATTACGAACCTGGCAAAATATGGAAAGGTCATATGAAAAGGGTTAGACATTTGGTCTTGTCCGTTACGGGAGAGGGACATCTGAAGCAGAACTCCGTTAGCAGCGGTGTTAATTTTTCTGTAATTTTTATCATCCCGAGGTATCCTGTATTTACCCAACATGAGGAGGTTCTATTACAGTATATGCAAGCACATGTAAACATGAGGCGGAGTGGTGGCTCTGAGGCTAGGGATCTGCACTGGCAATCGGAAGGTTGCCGGTTCGAATCCCGTAAATGCCAATAGGGACTCTGCTCTGTTGGGGCCTTGAGCAATGCCCTTAACCTGCAATTGCTGAGTGCTTTGAGTAGTAAGAAAAGCGCTATATAAATACAAAGAATTATGAGTGGAAGGAAAGAGGCTCAGAAAGAAACGAAAAAGAAAGCTAAAGCTTCATCCAAGTCTAGACAGGCATCAAACTGATATCAGATACAGCCTCTTGTATCCTGCCAAACTGAGAGTGGACATTCAAGGCAAGCACTACATCTTTACCTCTACGGAGGAAGCAGAAAAAGAGCTAAGAAAACTGATCCCGACACTTTTTTGAAAATACGATATTGAGTCGTATCCTGCCATGGCATGGCAAAGAAGATCTTACCGGCTGTTTGATCCGCTTGCAATGATACTGGTACTGTAATTATACATCATTTTCTCTTATTGGCCACTTTTTGTTTGATTTAATTACAATTATATGCGTATATGTGTGTATGTGTAAAAATTTTATTTTTTTAACGGAGACTGTTTAACATCATACTCTTGGTTTATTGTATTAGGGCTTACTATGCTTATCCAGAGCTACTTTTTAACATACAGCCGACCCTTGATATACGACCGGCCTGACATGCGAACAACTTGCTTTACGACCAAAATTTTTGTTTTGAATTACGACCAACAACTTGCATTACGACCCAAATGCGGTCATGTGTATCCGCTTGTGCGATTGTAAACAAACAGCCGAGAGCGTTTGTAAGCGTTAGTCAGAGCCCAGATACATGTGTTTGTGGACGTAATTTCAGTCAGTGCAGTGATTTATATAATTTATTTTGATAATTGCTAAGGAAGGAAGTGAAGGTAACGAAGGTAAATAAAGCGATCACAATCGTAGCGAAGAAGGAAATTGTGTGGAAATATGAGAGTGGCGTTCGTGTGACCGATCTTGCTAATATATACAGCATGTCGAAATCCACCATCTCGACAATTTTACAAAGAAAAGATTTGTATAAGGAAACTCCTTCCAAACAATAACCACCTTCCATTTCATTCTGCTCCTCCTTCCTTCCTGCAAGCCAAAGATGTCAACTTAAATGGTGAGTACAGTATGAAATTGTTGTTTCTGGTAGGCTAGGCACTTTTTATAACTTTTTGGTTAGTACATTAGAAAAATTATTGGTGTTTTTGGTAAATTATGCACATTATACAACCCTTTTTAATTAAAAAAAGTTAAGTGTTGCTGTGGGAGGTTCGGAACACATTAAGGGCATTTCCATTATTTCTTATGGGAAAAATAGTCTTGACTTACAACCAACTTGAGTTGCAACCAGTCCTCGCGAACGAATTGAGTTCGTAAGTCAAGGGTCCACTGTAATTCCCTGAGTTTACTAACTCAAGATTGTTTAAAATCATATTTTATGCTTATAGTATTTGGACTGTATTGTCAATTGATATTTTAATTTTAATCCTCACGCCGCTGCTGGGGGGCTTGTTTTGTTTTGGACATGCTCTGTCTCTAGGTATGTCAGAGAACTGGGACTTTGTGAAGTGTGGTTCAGCCTCACGTGGGGAGGCAAAATGGGGGGAAAGGGGAGGGGGGGGGGGGGGGAGAAAGAGAGCAAGCTATCTCTAATCTGTACTTTCAATCCTTATAATTATAAGTGCCAATGTAACAATGGGCTTCATGGCAATAACTCCTGGGAAAATTGGAAATTAACGTCAAAGCTGTCTTATTTTCAGTTAAGACTACAAAATGACAACAAAAGTTCACAAGCAATGTCTCCATTATCGAACAGTTAACTTTGTGAGCTGGATGTTCAAGGTCCGAATCACAAATTAAAGAGAATGAAAGTATTCACCTAACAGGTCTAAAAGCTAAAATAGTATTTTTAAAGGAGACCCACTTATTAATTAAGAAACAGTTTTGGCTTCAGAGAGACTTGACTGGCCAAATATTCCATTTCAGCTTTACAAAGAAAACTAAAGGTGTGGAAATTCTTATACATAGAACAGTCTCATTTGTAGTATCAGATGTAATATCTTATCCAGAAGAGAGATATGTGATTGTCTTGGGTAATTTATTTAACTGTAAAGTGATTTTGATAAATGTGTATGCACCCAATGTGGATGATAGGGACTTCACCCAAAATGTATTTGCATCCATTCCCAATGTGAACACTCATAAAATTATGATGGCTGGAGACTTTAATTGTGTTATAAATCCAGACCTAGATACAGTAGGTCTCCTGTCACAGGGATGATGATATCTAACACTGCAAAGACAATTATCAGACCCCTGGAGATTTCTAAACCCAAAGTCAAGAGCATATTCCTTCTACTCACCAGTGCATCATTGCTACTCAAGAATTGAATATTTCTTTGTAGATAACAATTTCTTGCCTACAAAAAAGGGAAAACTGCTGGTGTTTGATTAGTGCAATATGCAGTTGACTTGCTATGTTGTGATGGTGCAGCATTGCGTCGTACAAGATGAAGTTCTGTTTGCTGTAATCTGCTGCTTATACGCTCTCAGGCATATTTGTTATGAATTGAAAATAATGTGGACTTTATTTGAATTGTAATCACACATTGGCCTCATTAAAATCCAGTGCCCTCCTATTAAATTTGCCCTTGTGCTGGTCTTGGTTCGCGGTGGAGTTATGGACGTATTTTTTTATATATATTGTAATTTTCATAGCCACCTGTAGATGAATCACAGATGTCAAAAGAGTCCTGCTTGCAACATATTTTTGTTTTAATGTATAAGGCTCATCTCACATTATGCAGCTTATAGTTGTGTTGCATGTCAGATTTGCTTACCGTAGTCGCCGCTGTCCTTGCCAGTCCATGTCAATTTAGATGACTGAAGATCACTGCCAAAGTCACATTTAATAATAATAAAATAATTCTTTACAGTTATATATTGCTTTTTCTCATTTCTCAAAGCACTTTTCATAGTGAATGTGGAGGTACGTCAACCACCACTAATGTGTAGCATCCACCTGGATGATGGGACAGCCGCCGTTTATGGTCTAGTTCACTCACCCCACATTGGCTGTTAGGTGGTGAAGGGGTTAGATATAGCCAATTACAGACAGCGGATGATTAGGGGGCTAGAATGACTAGGCTGTGGTGGGCAGTTTAGCCAGGACATCAGGATACAACCTGTTCTTTACAAAGGAAGCCCAGGGGTCTTCTATGACCGCAGAGAGTCAGGACCTCGGTTTTACATCTCATCATAAGGACAGCGCCATTTTTGTGCTACCCGTAAAACAGGTTGAAATCTAAGTAATCCAAGTAGACCTCAGTATTAATGTTTACAGTGGACCATGCAATGTGTATGTCATATTTGGTGTGGGGTTCATAAAAGCAGTGTTAGTGTTTGTGATGATCCATAAATTGGAATGACAAACGCATTGCATTTTATTGCTAAAATGTTTGTGCCATCTTTTGGAATGACAGAGACATAGCAACTGGATGGACACAAAGATGGACGAACAGACACTTACTGTTTTATTAAGGTGGATACCTTGAAAAACCGAGAATGTTTAGATTAAAGGAGACTAGACAGAGAAAGCTGGGTAAAAATGTAAACTTTGAAACAAGCCATTACTTAAAATAATACCGAAGACTTTCGGCAAAAAATCCAAATGAAATGTCACAGGCTCTATGACCTACAGTATAAACTTTAAAATTGCTTGGGCATCGTGCTATCATTTTCCCTAATATTATTGCATTACAATTTGCATACTATCTCCATATGTGTATTACACCTTGTTCTTATCAGTAAAAGAATTTGTATGGATTTACTTTTCATAGAATTATTCACAGAACACATTTAAAGGCTTACACAATTTCAGATTACTCACTGAATAACTGAGCTTTTCTGGTCAATCTGAAGCTTGACTCTGTACACTTAAATACAAAGAAAGTTGAAGGGTGAGATGAGTTACAACTGCATAAAAGCTGAGATGGAGATCACAGGCAAAAAAGTACATCCAGAAGCCTGTAGTCAGGAACAGCTTCAGGCCTAAATATCTTTATAAACGCCAGTCATATCTTGACTATCTCAGAGCAGGGCTGTTTCTGTGCATCGACAATCTAGGCAAGCACCTACGTGCCCTCTAGTGGTCAGGGCACATTACTACAGCCCCATGTAGAGATTCCTATCTTTATTTTGTTTAGAGAAAAGCCAAGCAAAATGACACCTTTTATTGGCTAACTAAAAAGATTACAATATGCAAGCTTTCGAGGCAACTCAGGCCCCTTCTTCAGGCAAGATGTAATGCAACTTTTGTTTAGAAAAATTTGTCCAGACTGGAACACAAAGAAATGTTTATGCTGTGCGCAGCAGCAGTGCCTGCACAGTCCGCACTATATACACAGCACAGTCTATTGCCCAGAAACGTCCCGGAGCAACCTGACATTTTGTTTAAACAATACAGATCTACGAACACTCAAGACTCAAAGTGAATGTCCGATTATATTGTTTAATATTATTTTTGCATAATAGCAATATTCTGTCTTAACATCTGATGATCTACACAGTCCAACAATAATACAAAAAACAGCAACAATGATGATGATGATGCCAATAATTGTAGCATAGAAGAGACAGACATGGCGGAATAAAATTAAACGATCAAAACAGCAACAGGACTGTAGCTCTTGAAAGAATTGCTAAAAGCTGATTTAAGCCAAACTATGATTGTCTCCCAAATGGACATAAATTAAAACTTGTGTTAAGACTTAGCAAATCTCGTCCTCTGTTGCTCACCACCATTTGTGAGATTCGTTCTGGGCACACTAAAGCAATTGTGTGTTTTTTTGGATAGGTGCATTGCATTATTTGCATATGAAATTGCGGGTAAAGATTCCTATTTAAAAGATAATCCTGTTTAAAGATAATAATTATATTCTCAGTTTCACTGAATGTTGTCATTATGCTAAGTTTTCAATGTATTTTATTTAAACGACGTGTGTGTGTTACGGTAATGTCTTGTAGAATATGTAGAATGCCACTATCATCAAATGGCACACGTTTAGCTGGTGGTTTAAATAAATAACTATAGAAATTAAACTGTAGTTTTAGCAGTAACATAAGTGTTATTCTCTTAATTTTCTTTAAAGACTACTAGCAATAAAGACTACTAGTACTGCCTGATGTCTACTTATTTTCTGAAACGCACCCCTCAAGAGTGTATTTGTCTGAGACAGTCTTGTAAACAGATGTTGCTATAACTCAGCATTCTTAAATTATGAATTTGAGGTCCGAAATACATCGCTGTCCCCAGTTCTGTCTCCAGGTCTCAATGTATAGGTCTGGCAGTGATGACATCTCACAAAGCAAAGGGAGTGGTGGGATCTCATTTGCAACTTCACCTAGGGCAGCAAAAGTCCTAGAGCCGACTCTGCTTCAGAGACATCTGCAAGTCACTGCTAGACTCTCATATGAATGTCTGTGCTTCAGCTAGCTATCGTCCTACAAGAAGTTCTCCATGTTTATCTAAGAAAAAAGTTACTTAACTCCTTAAAGTTACTTAACTACTTAATTTCTTGTCTAAACATCTCCAAAGTCTCGTCCAAAACTAGCAAGCAGTAGTTATTTTGGTCTCATTAAAACGTGCATCTTTTGAACTGTGCAACAAAAAAATAACTTTGTTTCAATTGTAGTTGACACAACTAAATTGTAAGCCACTGTTATTTTGCCAAATATTTTTGGCAGTACATCATTTATTTCATTATGTGAATATCTAAAGGACAAATCTCTTTACTTGTCCAAGATATTTTTTTTCAAAGTTATATTTTTTTCACAAAGAGCAGGTTTAATAAACTCTGCAGTTTTAATTTAAAACACATGATTTTTGTTCAAAATACTGGGCTTTTGACTGACATATGTTTGTCCTGGTGTGGAAAATTTTACATTTTTAAACTGCGTACTGTTTATATTAAATTTTAATTATTTTACTGAAATAAACCAGGATGAACTGAATTTACAGGACTTTAGTTACAGGCATTGCAAGGATATTTTTGTATTGTACTAGTAATTTATACATTTGTTCCAATCAGTTTCTTTTCCAGTTACTTTATGACCTGGGAATGTAAAATACTGTATATACTCGCATTTAAGTTCTCCTGCAGATAAGTTGGGGCTTGATTTTACTGTATAATTTCTGGTGTTTTATAGTGTCGGTCATATAAGTCGAATGTGGAAAACTCACGCTATTTGTCCAAGAGATTATGATATGCTAACACATATGCTCCACATGGGAAAAACTGGACGTGGGATTCAGATTCAGGACACTGGATGTACAAAGTAGCACTGCCAGCCATTGTCCAGATATCTCTTATATATATTTCTCTTCTGGTTCGTCATGCTTCCACTTCAAAACCGGTCCCGCCCACACGCAGCCTACACGGCATTTCTCGATTACTATTCGTCCTCTTCCAACATGTTCCCGATAAAAGAACCACCAAGCGAATAAGGCTTACTCAATGCCAATTTTACGCATACAGATTAGCAATGAGGAACACATTTAGTATTTTGCACTCCAGCAGCAAACTATTCCAACAGTACATCGTAGATGCGTATATTAAAACAGAGGGCGCACGTCTCAACTATCTCAGATTACATCAACAAGATCTGCGCGTGGAACAATACAAACGACTATCAGATGTACTGCAAGCAAACGCTGAAAATAACAATGTATGTGTAGGCAAAATTATCATATTACCATCCACATTTCCAAGATACATGCAACAAAATTATCAGGATGCCATGGCTATAGTACGTAAATTCGGAAAGCCTGATTTATTTATCACTTTCACATGTAATCCTGCTTGGCCGGAGATTCTACATGCACTGTTGGATACCCAAAGACCAGAGCACAGACCTGATACCAGTCTTCAGCCACGGTCAGTTGTATGTGGCTTTTTCTATAGTTAGATCTTTCGACTCATGATCTGTCTTCTCCACCAAAACACCTATGCACAACTACGTCTTTCAAGAAGTATTTATTTCTTTTTGATTTCTGAGTTCCTTTCTCACCGTTTTTTGTTCCTATTCTTACACCGCTGTATGTTACGGTGGGCTTTGGCTAGTATTGTTATATTCACTTATACCCTATAGCTGGGGGGGAGGGGTGGGGTGTTTGCCAGGGTATCGTCCCAAACCAATTGGTTAATTAGAAACTGACTCTTGCCAATATCAGACCCTATTTTAGTTTTCTTTCTTTTCCAAGCATATTATCCAAATGATTTGAAGTCTAAAACAGGTCATTTTCAGTCTGTCACATTTTTATCTTAAGTGTTTTATTAAACCAAATAGTGCATGATGAATCCAAACAGGTGTAAATGGAAACAAGGTAGATGGAGAACTGCTGGCTCCTTTGTCATTTGCATCTTACTGGTGATAAGTTGCCGTTAAAAACAGTGAATGCAGCTGTTTAAGACTGAAGTAAGCACTAAAATGAAGCAGAAAAATATCACTTGAGCAATAAGGGCTTCATCAACAATAATTGACTTCTCATTAAGAAAATGGGTTGGAACAAAAACCTACAGCTACTGTGGCCCTCCAGGATCAACACTGCCCACTCCTGCCCTACAGTATATCAGCAAAATGTGTACAGAGACCGTAGTTTCTACATATACACTTTCAAGTGTTAGTTTGTGATTCTGCTGTGTAACTGATTATGTTTTTTTTCTCAAAAAATAAGGAAACAATATATAAACCCCTTGGCAAAGCAAGAGGATGACTTGACAGCAACATTGTTAAGTGTAATGTCTTCACAGTGCTTTGATGAAGTCTTTAATATGTTTCAGGAAAACCCAAGAGGAGGAAAGATGAAAGGAGATACCGCAAAACATGACAAAATGGGCAGAGAAGAAAGTAAAGGCCAAGCAGATGATGGCTCCTCTCGTGTTATAACTGTGGTGTTCTTGGCGCTTCTCATTGACTTACTTGGATTCACGCTTATTTTGCCACTGCTTCCCTCTATAATGGATTATTATGGCAGAACTGATGTGAGTGCTCTTCGATGGCTATTAATTAGATGTATTTTGCTCTTGTGTATTGGACAGATACAGTTAGGATGCAAGTACTGTGTACTGTTTCATATTACCATAGTATTTATTTAAAGAGAATGTTTTTTGATAAGAGGAGGAAACCAGCTTTGAGTATTAGTATGCAGTGTCTCTAATGGCAATTTAATTTATTATTAAATTACACCGGTTACTTTATTTTTCCTGTTTTTTATTTAAGTATTGCAAAATAAGTTAAATATTTCGAACCACACTATGTCCAAATGGACTGTGAAATCAAGTGGCATCATGTACATCTAAGGATCTGCGCTGGTTGATAGTTCAAATCCTATTACTGCCAAAAGGTATCTTCCTCCATTGGGCCCTTAAGCAAGGCCTTTAACCTGAAAATTGCTCCAAGGGTGTTGTGCAATGGCTGACCCAGTGCTCTGACCTCTGTGCGAAAAGGCAATTTCCCCTCAGGGATTATAATATAATACATCAAATCAAAATCAAATCAAATCTTACTTATGCTACAAATACAAATCAATTATTTTTTTTTATAATATAATACATCAAATCAAAATCAAATCAAATCTTACTTATGCTACAAATACATCTTCTTTGTCATATTACATTTAAAGAATGCAAAGTTTGGTATTTTTCAAATCAAAGTTATTTCTCCCCAAACATGGCATATATCCATTTGCCTTACAAAATTGTGTTCTAAAGTAAAGCATTTTCTGCAATTTTTAAAAATATTTCTTGCAGTCAGTGGCGCTTTGAGAAAAGTTTAAAACCAGTAAGTGAGAAAACTGAGAATGAAAACCATAACATAAAATGTCAAATTCAAAGAAAACAAAACACACTAAGGATACTTTTCCTATATAAGTAATGCTAAGAAAATTTCGATTGCTTTTAATATTTATTCACTATCTTAAATATTCATCATGTTATGATATCATGCGTCACAATGCTGTCATTCATGTAGTAGCAACTGGTGTTCTCGTAAAATGGTGGCACTCACAACAAATGTTCATATCAAATTGGAGGCACAATAATGTAACTGTCATATTGAGAGGATTAAAAATGTTCACATGTAATTTTTTTACAAATGGATAAGTGCATGAAATAATAAATAATCCTGCAAAATCATGTCACTAACAAGCAGCCTGATTTTAATAAAAGAGTAAATAAGAGTTAAACTCTCAAAACTATGTGCTGCCCTAGTTTTCAGTTGTAAACCACCAAGGGGGTGTTGCAGCACCCCAAACCCCAGACAAAACTGCACTGACACAGTTTCAGGTTCCAATAAAGAGATTTATTGCCACAAACACCTAGCAAATAGTTCTAGCGATATGACTTTTCCATTCTCCACTCCACCCAGGTGAGCTTCCTCTGACTACTCTCCAAACTCTGAGTCCCTGGGTGAAGAGGAGCAGCTTCCATTATACTGAATCCGTGAGTACTTCCAGTGCAATCACATTGTATCCATGAAGCACTTCTGTGTCAGGCGGATCCTCTCCATTATAGGAGAGTCTGCCTCCAGCTGCTGCCCCTAACGGCCTCTCGACCAGGAAAGCTACCACTAAGCAACCAGGTCAGGATACCCATCCACCCACATCCCATGTTCCCTATTACACAATCTATACAGTATTTTACAGAAACATACAGTACATAGACTATAATAATACCATACAAAAAATAAAATGAGAAGAGCTGCAGAAACTTTTGAAGGAATGATAAATATGGCAATGCCACGGACAAATTGTCATGCTATGAGATAGTTTTTAGTAAGGAAGTGTTTTTATGTCAGTGAGAACAGCAGCCATTTTTTAAGTTTTGAAATTGTGTAAGTGTATAGTGGATCAAGGTATCCAAGCGACTTAAATGTCATTTTACTAAGATAAAGTACTTATCATCGTGTGGACCACCCGACTCAGGCTTTCAGACTATACTTTGAGTACTCCTGGGTTAATTCAATGGGGAGGAAGCATCATCTCATGTACACCTGTGTATTCATGTCATTCAGCTTTTGGCCTTCTTTCTTTTTACAGGATGGTATATATAGGACACTACAAAACACAGTGGATTGGTTCAGTGAAAAAGTTGGTGTTCCAGAAGAAAGGAAATATAACAGTGTTCTCTTCGGTGGTAAGACAAAGGCAGTTATTTGTGAAACAATGATGACAACCTATAATATAGTTATTAAAGTTACAGTATTTGAAATTTGTCTCCTCTCTCTACCAAGTTTTATTCAAATATTTTCCCATATTGTAGCACCAAGACCATATACAGTTAACTCCAGAGCTATTGGCACCCCTCAAAAAAGTGAACAAAAACATTTAATATAATATAGATAATACATACAATGATTTTAAAATTCCTTAAAAGAGTAGAGAAATTGTTGCTTATTTATTTAATAACTATTCATGTAAAAGTGTTGGCACCCTTGAAGAATACTATAAAAAAGACCAAATAAATTTGCATCTTTGGGGGAAAAATATTTCTTGATGTTACTTTTAGTGTCTAGGAACTTTTAATGTTTAGGAACTGTTGTCTATGGCCATTTCCTGTTTCACTGGGGTATAAATATGAGGTAGCACACAGAACAAATTCTTTTGTCATCCCTCAACATGGGTAAAACTAAAAACTCAACTCAAATGAGAAACAAGGTGGTTGAGCTGCATAGATTGAGGAATGGCTACAAAGAATAGGTATTCAATTGAAATTAGCAATAAGCACAATCATGGCCATAATAAAGAACTTTGAAAAGCACGCAACTGTTGAAAATTTGTCAGGAAAGGGAGCACATCTGCATATTGCTCCCATGCACAGTGAGGAGAATTCTAAGAGAGGCAAAGAGAAACCCAAAGATCACAGCCTCAGAACTGCAAAGTTTAGTTGAATCTTTGGGATTCACTGTTTCAGAGTCAACTATGACACAAAACCTCCATGACCAGAAGCTTTATGGACGAGTGGCACAAAAGAAGCCTCTCCTGAGTCCAAGCATCTCAACTTTGTCAAGCAACATTGAACAATTGAAATCATGTGTTGTGGTCAGATGAGACAGAAATTGAGCTTTTTGCCCATGTACACCATCACCATGTTCTGCAAATAAAGTTAACTGCATACAAAGCAGGGCACCACATACCCACGGTAAAATATGGTGGTGGCTCTTTAATGCTTTGGGGCTGTTTTTGCTGCCAGTGATCCAGGGGCTTTTGTTAAGGTCAGTGGCAAAGTGAATTCCATTAAACACCAGAACATTTTAGCCAAACATCTGGTTGCCTCTGCGAGAAGGCTGAAACTGGGCTGTGGTTGGGTCTTTGAACAAGAAAATGACCCGAAGCACATCAAAATCAACAAAGAACTGGTTGAAATAAAGTATTTCTGTTTTCAGTCATTTTTAAGAAATGTCTGTAGTGCCATTTAATGGGTATTATAGATAGGGTGTTTTCAGAATGTACACGTGAGTTTCTACCATAATGCATCTAAAGAGAAAAAAGTGATATTTATTGTTTTTGGCACTGGGAATAGGAGTTTGCCTTCATTCTCATTATGCTTCTATTAAGGTGGTGTGGCCTTTGAGGAAGGCAAACTCTATAATTAGGAATTGCAAGGGGTATCTCTAAGGGGTGTCTCTAACTTTGAACAAACAGCCATATGTACTGGCTTCAAGGTTTGATGAGCCTCTCTTCTGTTTGTGCAGCTCAGGACACTTGCTTCCTTCCCTGTTTGTAGGCTTTGTATGCATTGCACTTTCTACTGAATGTTCATTGGCTGTCAGCTGTTGCTCACACAAGAGACCACTCTGATGACTTGCGTCTTGCGATGAGAAAATCAGACCGATTAGATTTTTTTTTGGAGCAAATCGTTGAGTAGTATTTTGCTTGTAGTGTCATTTGGTTTTCCCCTTTATATTCTTTATTATGTAGACATTATCAGATTGCCTCAAATCCCATACATTTACTACTCTTGCTCACTTACACCAGTTCAACACTTCTCCTCTTTCCATTCTTCACACCATTTCAGCAGTTCACCTCTTTCCCTTCAATGTCTGTAACTTCAGGCAGTTAGACTGAGTAATGGAAGAAGCGGGAGCAAGAGTTACACTTGTAACTATGTATTATAGGTAATAAATGTTATTAAAACTAGTGCCATATAAGCAAGTAGAATGTGGCGTTGCAAATCAAAACCATACAACCTGATAATGCTAGATGTGCAGTTTTCAGGCAGCCCAAAAACTTCTAGTTGCATTTGATTCTTTCTGGTTAGCTCAGAAAGACCTGTCTCAAAATGGCTGCTGAGACTGAATTGTCTTCTCTTCATTGAGGAATGGCAAGAGAGAGAGAGAGATAAGGCATATATTTGTAAGCCACCCTCTTTATTGTCTCCCTGCAGCTCCAGACAAACACACACCTTCCTGGGCCATTCACCAATGGAACAACTCAGACACAGCCCATCCCTCACATGCTTTGTTTAGGTGTAGCCTGTCCCTGGCAGCTAGGCAGTTTATAGCCTTCATAAGGGATATCAGGTAAAATCCAAACAAGTTTCATGCATGCTCCCATCCCTCCTGCCATAAATTCCACATCCTAAGTCAGTACTTAATACTATCACCTGAAGTACTGTTACAGGCATCAGGAGGGTGAGGGGGTTTTGGTTGGTGTTGGTTAGGTAAACATCAAAATACAGCTTTTCTTACCAGTAAAGTAAAACATGCTTCCTGAAACACAATTTAATATTACATTTAGTTTGTCCTGCTTCCTGACTGTTACTTTACAAATTAAGACATACAAAATATTTATCAACTTATATGCTAGGTATCATCCATTTTATACTCCATGTACACATAGTAGGATTGTGTTGATGGCCATTCTGCTCAACTGATAGTCACAAGCGTGCACTGTGACTGTCCATGAATCACTGTGAGATTAGTTAAATGAAGCTGAATTATTTTTTTTTTTTTAATTTTATTTATTAGTTTTATTGTAATCGTTCCATACAAATAGATCAATTTATAACAAAAAAAGATTGAAGACATATCAAACCCCACCCCTGAGAAGGAGAGCTTAGCCAAAGGAGAATTGCTTAGGGCTTTTTAATAAGGCAACAATAAACAAAAGAAAGGAAGAAATAAATATAGGTAAATAAAAAATGGAGGAGTGAATTAAATGCGGTAATAGTTATTTCTCTTATTCTAAAATATTATTGATTAGATCCTGCCAGGTTTTAAAAAAATTCTGTACAGATCCTCTAACTGAGAATTTGATTTTTTCCAATTTCAAATAATATAAAACGTCGGTTTCCCACTGACTTATCAGAGGAGACTTAGGATTCTTCCAATTTAACAAAATAAGTCTGCGTGCCAAAAGTGTAGTGAATGCAATCACAGTTTGCTTGTCCTTCTCCACTTCAAGTCCATCTGGAAGAACACCAAACACAGCTGTTAATGGGTTAGGAGGGATTGTGACCCCAAGGTTGTCTGAAAGGCACTTAAAAATTTTGGTCTAAAATGATGTTAGTTTGGTGCAGGCCCAGAACATGTGACCCAGTGAGGCAGGAACTTGGTTGCAGCGTTTGCAGGTTGGATCTTGCCCTGGAAACATTTTGGACAGTTTTAAGCGAGACAGATGAGCTTGACATATAATTTTTAGTTAAATAATTCTATGCTTTGCGCATATGGAGCTCGAGTGAATTCTCTGCTTTGTTACCTTCCACTCCTTTTCTGATTTCTCAATGTCCTCTTGGGTCTTTGAAAGGTAGGGACTCTAATAAGATTTTATATAATGCGGAAATGGTGTTTAATTCCTCGAAATTGAGCAGTATTTTTTCCAGCATGGTGGAGGGTACGAGGTGAGGAAAATCGGGCAGTTTCTGTTTAACAAAATTTCTAATTTGAAGATTGTGAAAGAAATGTGTAGCTGGGAGGTTGAATTTGGAACGTAATTGTTCAAAAGATGCAAATATGTTGTCTATATAAAGATCTCTAAGCATTTTAATCCCAAAACTTTTCCAGGTATTAAAAACTGGATATGTTTGCGAGGGTTGAAAGAGGTGGTTCTCTTGCAGAGGTGCCGCGGATAAAAGATTTTCCATCTCAAAATGCTTTCTAAGTTGGTTCCATGTTCTGAGTGAGTAAAGCACAACTGGGTTATTAGAATATTTGTGATAACTTGCATTTATTGGAGCGCAGAGCAGGGAGTATAAAGAAGTACTACAGGATTTTACTTCTATTGCGAACCAAGCCTGTGTATGTTCATTTTTTTGTGTCCAGGTTTTTATGGCTTGTATGGTTGCTGCCCAGTAATAAAACTGAAAATTAGGTAAAACCATGCCACCTTCTGCCTGAGGTCTTTGTAGGATTGCTCTTCGGATACGTGGGTGTTTTGAGTTCCAAATGAATGAGGTTATTGTTGAATCTAATCGCTTAAAAAACGATTTATTGATATATATTGGAATGTTTGGAAATAAAAAAAGAAGTTTAGGAAGGATATTCATCTTAACAATGTTAATTCTTCCAGCTAGAGTGAGATGAAGGGTTGGCCATCTATGCAAGTCTTGCTTAATTTTTTCCATACAGACGGCAAAATTTTGTTGATAAAGAGCTTTATGTTTACTTTGGATATTTACCCCTAGGTATTTAAACTGATCTGCTATGGTAAAAGGTAGGGTGTCCAATCTAATATTATATGCTTGTGAATTCACTGGAAAGAGTATACGTTTATTCAGATTAATTCTAAGACCAGATATCTTTTGAAATTCTGTGAGTGCTGTTAAAACTGCAGGCACAGTGTTTTCTGGGTCTGATATATATAAAACCATATCATCTGCATATAGAGAAATTTTCTGTTCCAGTCCTTCTCTGATAATCCCCTTTATCTGATAGGAATTTTGACAGTGAACCGCCAGTGGTTCAATGGCGATTGCAAACAGCAATGGTGACAAGGGACATCCTTGTCTGGTGCCACGTTCTAGCTTAAAGTAGTCTGAACAAATGTTGTTAATACAAACTGAAGCTTCTGGATTGGTATACAGTAGTTTGATCCATGCACAAATATTCGGGCCAAACCCAAATTTCTCCAATGCAGTGAAAAGGTAGTTCCATTCAATCATATCAAGTGCTTTTTCTGCGTCTAATGATAGTAATATCTCTGGGGTGTTTGATTTTGCTGGTGAATATATAACATTAAACAAGCGTCGGAGATTGGAAGATAGGTGTCGGCCTTTAATAAATCCAGTTTGATCCTGTGATATTACTGAGGGCGGCACTTTCTCCATCCTTCTAGCTAGAATTTTTGAGAGTATCTTAACATCATTATTCAGGAGTAAAATTGGTCTGTATGATGCACATTGTAACAAGTCCTTATTTTGTTTAGGAAAGACGGTGATTAATGCTTGACGAAATGTTTGAGGTAGTATTTGGTTGTCTCTAGATTCTGTAAATGTTGCCAATAAGAGGGGAGCTAGCTGAGTGGAGAATTTCTTATAAAATTCTACGGGGTAACCATCAGGGCCTGCTGATTTCCCGCTTTGAAGTGACTTTATAGCATCTAGTAATTCAGTTAGTGTTAGAGGTTTATCCAGTTCCTCAGCACTTAAAGCATCTATTTGTGGTGTCTGTAATGTATCCAGAAATGCATTAGATTGTGTGTTGTCTTCTTTGAACTCAGTAGAATATAAGGATTTATAATAATCTCTAAATGTGTGCATTATATTTTTATGGTCAATGATTTCTTCTCCATTCGTGTTGGTGATAACTGGGATTGCATTGCGAACTTCTTGTTTGTGAATTTGTTGAGCTAAAAGCTTATTAGCTTTCTCTCCGTGTTCACAGTAATGATGTCTTGACTTAAAAATAAGTTGTTCAGTTTCTTTAGTTGTTAAGATGTTGAGTTCTGTATGCAGGGCCTGCCTTTTCCTGTGAAGAGCTTCACTTGGACGCCTGGCTTGTTCTTCATCTATTCTAGTTATTTCGCTTCTTAGCTCTGACAGTTTCTTGGTTTCTAATTTATTTCTGTGTGAAAGATATGAAATAATCTGTCCTGAAGCTGAATTAGATGGAAAACTCATCTAGTGTGACACTGGCTTTTGCTACTGTATACTGTTAGCATATTTTGTTCTGATACTACACTCCCAACCTGGGCACTACCAGTGTAAAGTTTCTGTGTTCTTTCCATGTTTGTGAATTTTTCTGTGGGTACTTCAGTTTACCTTCCACATTTCATATATTTGCAAGTTCGGTTATTTGTGAGAAAGGACCCCCAGGTATAAGTGAGTGTGTGTGTGCCCTGCAGTGGACTGATGTATGGTCTAGGAATGGTTCTTTCCTTTTGCTAGTTGCTCCTTGGAAAGGCTCTAGATTCCCATGATGCTATAAAGGAAAACAGAGTACTGTAACAAAAGGGCTTTAAAATGCTGATTATTTTACAAGAGAGTTTAAACAGTGCTTTACATACAGAAAGGGGAAACATTAAGACATGGAAAAAATCTAAAGGGAGTCAAATGTTGATTTGAGCTGAATTCTGGGGTGGCCAGTTACAATCCTGGAGCCACAGTGGCTACAGGTTTCCATTCTATTTTCTTAATTAGTGACTAGTTTTGCTACTAATTAACTTCATTTAATTTATTTGCTATTTAAGACTTAGACCCTTTAAATCATGACTGAGCAATGTCGGTCCTGGAGGTCCGCAGTGGCTTCAGGTTTTTCTTCCAACTCATTTACTTCATGAGAAGTCATTCATTGTTGATGAAGCCCTTCTTGCTCAAGTCATTTTAGTTGTCTCGCTTGTTAAGATTTTGAACCCTGAATTGCTTATTTTAGTCTTAAATGGCTGCATTCATTGTTTTAAATCATTATTAGCAATAAGCTGTAAATGACAAAGGAACCAGCACTTCTACATCTAGCTTGTCTCCATTTCCACCCGTGTGCACTCATCATTCACTATTTGGTTTAATTAAGTACTCAGAAGGAAACTGAAGAGAAGGTGAAGAACTGAAAATTACTCGTCCGTTTTAGGCTTCAAATCACTGGGATGATACATGTATCATTAAAAAGAAAAAAAAAATCAATGATTTAGGAATGAACTAACATAATAATATTAAAAGACTAACAAGCCATGAAATTAAATCCAAATTTGTCATTGGTGAAGATCGACTTCTTATTAAGCAATTGAGTTGGAATAAAAACATGCAGCCACTGTGGCTTTCCAGAATCACAGCTGGCCACCACTGGTTTAATTCTCAGAAACATGACTAACTTTTGGCTCCATTAAAGATGACAACGTAGTTTAGTACCTCATGGTGAAATTACAGGGTGGCGTGCAAAAACAGTAGCCCTGCACATGGTAAGGAGTCAGGCTCTGGTTTTACCTGCAGCAGACATTATCAGATGAAGCTAATGGCAAGTCCCCAAGCACAGCATTGCATTAGTTAGTTCTGTTATCTAATAGTTCATTACATTTACCGTATACAGAGCTTTACTCAAAGCAGTACTCAAAGCGCTATCCACACAGGGAGGAACCGGGAAGCAAACCCACAATCTTCCACAGTCTCTTTACTGCAAAGCAGCAGCACTACCACTGTGCCACCTGTGAGGATTAACTGTCAGCCTGCCAGAAAGAAGACATAAAACATTTTCACTGAAAGAGTGTAATTTAACTGTGGAGCCGTATGTTTGTGCATATGTCAGGTTGACATGTTGTAACGGTTGTCATGGATATGTGTGGGTGTCACTGGCACCTTTCCATTGTCCTGTTAATGGCGGAATTGCAGAATGTGCAGTGCCAGGCAATGGTTCATGGGGAAGGGAGCACCTGGCTCAGACGGCCAAACAAACTGTAAGGGGAGGAGCCGGCCATATGTCAATCTGTGGCGAGAGAAAGGTGAAGGAGGAGAAGAGAGAGCCAGACCAGAAGGAGAAATCAGACGCCACAAAAAAAGGCAAGAGGAAAAGCTACTCAACTCGCTAGAAAAAGTCAGGTGAACTCGGGTTCATTTTAGTATGCATCATGTTCCTTGTCTTTTGGATGAGGTGGAGTTATTCGGGAGAGGACCTGATGGCCAGTGTAAGGGACTGTGTATGTTTATGATTCCCAGGACATGAGGTACTGCTCGGTGCATCCTTTACCATAATGGACTGTAGATGATTACGCATAACGGGATATTTTGAAGGACTCTGGTTTCATTCATTTTTTTTTCTCACATTTGTGTATTAATGTTGTATTTTGTTGAGTGTTTTGCTTCGTGATTCGTATGGGGGTGGAAGGGCTGCAGCGCTGTACTGTGTATATAATTCCTTATTTTACTGTGTACTAACAATTCTCATTTAACTCAACTTTTGCTTCCACTGGTGTGCTTCTGTACTTGTGGTGGTTTAGTAGAAAGTAGTGTTGGTCGCTGTAGGACAGCAGGGCATATTGTAATTTTGCCAGCTCGGGGAGCAGTACAATGTAAAGGACCCTTAAAACAGCTTCCCCTTGCAAGTGTGCCTGTGAAATGTACAACTTGTCAATTGTTAAAAAAAGTGGTGTATTCCTGGTTCTGTGAACAATGTACCAACACCAAAAATCCCTAGAGGTTGATGCTAGAATTATGGATTTTAAGGAAAGAAGTCCTCATAAGTAAACACAAGGATTGTTAGAACAGATTGGTGTGTCACGATAGTCATATCAGCATAAACATGTTTGTATTACTGCTAGTGGATACCATTTTTTCAGGACAGCCTTTAAAATGACCAGAAACATTCTCTGTCATTTTCGCTCTCCACTCCATACTTAACATTGTATTTCAGCCAGATTTCCCCTCCAGCTGGGGTTCCACATCATCTTTTAGGTCTGTTTTGTTCATTTTATATTCTTTTGTTTCTGTTAATGCTCCTTTTGCTGATTATTTTCATTCTTCCTTGTTTTTCATCGTGTCTGGGTCGGTCTGTCTGGATTATGTTCCATGTGTTTTGTGAGTGGTCCTCCAAGAGGTAGGACCACCTGACAAATCACCGCTAGGAACTACCGTCCACTCACTCAGGGTGAAACAGTGGTTGGCTCTCACAGCCTTCAGGATTTCAGTTCATTTCACAGCTCAGCCACTTTTGCAATAAGGTTTGTATGGCAGTTTTTTCCAAGAATTCTTTCAGCTCACTTCAGACAGACATGTAAGTCAGATTCATGGTCTCGATATGAGTGAGTGAAAATGGACTAAATTTGACTTAAGTGGATGAAGGGTTTTTCACCAGGATCTAGGATATACTGTAGCTGAATGGCTGAATGGAATAACAGTTTATTGTAAAGCACGCTCATTACCAAACCGTTTACTTTCCTACTTTACGTTTACAACTACTACTGATAAGTGACTTGGTTTTCCAACATTTATACTGTAAAATGAACACTTAAGCCATATGCAAGCTTTCATGTTGTGTCCTCTGTGGTATCTTTTGTTTTCCTTGAACCCTAGGCCTGATTGGATCCTTATTCTCACTGCTGCAGTTCCTTTCCTCACCACTCACAGGCGCAGCTTCAGACTATTTTGGACGAAGGCTTGTAATAATGGTTTTAACGGTAAGACCTTAATTATGTACATTTTTAAGTTATTACACTTCTACAGTGAACTTCCAGAAAGTGATCCCCAATGAGTTTAAAGTTACAAATAATGAAAAAGTAGATAATTTAATTATGATTCATTTTTATCATTAATATTTATTTAATTGACCAGACACCTTTGTTCGGTGTGACTTAAAAAAAAAAAAAGCAAACCATAATACAGTTATCCCTTTCGATTTATGGAGCTTAGGGGTGCAAATGCAAATATCAGTGAATATGTTTTGGGTCAATGATTAAATTTTAAGTTTACTGCACTAAATTAGATGCAAAAACTAGTGAGAAACATGAAATAAAACAATCACTGCGCAAGCAAATCACGTGTGTGAGGCTGGCTGCCAAGTCAAAAATGCATGACATTCCTCCAGACGAAGTTTGAAGTTTTGCAATTCTTTAGTGAACTGTAATGTTTTACAAAATTTAACTTATAATAAATTTGTGTGTATATTTATGGTAGTGAATACTAAAATTGATTACATTTACATATATTTCATGCACTATAACTTACCAGACATTTTTTGTTTTTCTCAGATTCTCACTGTTCTAAAATGGGGATGTGTTTATTTTATTTGGGGGACCCCAGGAACACACCTGAGCCTTGACTTGCCTCACACATTTACAAGCAGAGGGTTTACTGTTGTATCTTTTATTAGGTCTTTTAATACGTTTTTGATCTTTCCTGGCATGTTTTCCAATGCTATCTTTGCAGATAGGACTGATGGCTTCCTATGCACTCTGGGCAGTTTCCAGAAGCTTCAGTATTTTCCTCCTTTCACGAGTGATTGGTGGAATCTGCAAAGGGAATGTTAGTCTTTGTACAGCTATCATTGCAGATTTGCCCTCTCCTAGCCAGCGAAGTAAAGGAATGGTAAGTTCTTTATGTTGGATATGCTTTCTACAAGAAGCTCTAGTTGAGACGTTTTTTCACAATAGCCTTTTTCATATTTGGTACTCTGTTGAAAGTATAATAAAAAAGCACCAAAAATGCATTTGGTTTAGAAAGGTGTGATGCAGCATATCACAAACGTATGTTTATTGTCCTCTGTAATCAGTTGGTAGGACCATAAAAATAGGTAAAAACAAATGACCTGGTTTCCCAGTGTGGTGGCAGTGAGCTTTGCTGCTTTTGGCTCTGTGGTGATGTATGGGCAGAGGGGGTGTCACGGGAGGCAACCAGAGGTACATGTGTTGGGGCAGATTTGGGTGGACATTGTGACCATGCCCAACAGTACTGCAATAAACTCATACAGAGGCTCACTGACATGGTGAGGTCCAAGGTGACCACCTTTATAATTTTTAGTGGTATAAAGGTGAGTTGGGGCTCACAGACAGGAGAGAGGGTATCACTGCCACGCAGTGTATTTTGTTTTCTTTTTCTTCTATCGCCTGTGCTGTCATTAAGTTTTTTTGTTTCAATATGGGAAAATATAACAATAGTCCTTACCATGATTGTTCCTGGGCGGACTTTAGGGATTGCTATTGACAGTGGTTTTTGGTACATCCAGAAGCCCTTTAAAAGGGACGATAGAGCAAGCAGGAAAAAAATGATGACAGCTAGAGGGAGTATTTCTTTGGTAAAACAGGTTCATTCCTAAAAACTGAGAATTAGCAATTCCCCTAGTCAATGAAGGACTAACCAATCACCATTTTGGAAAGGCTTGCAAAGGGAAAGGTGGCCACATATCCGTTTCACAGCTGGAGCAGCATGCTTTTCAGATAGCAGCAAATTGTAGCTCCCCAGTGTTTAACATGTTGAGATGGTACCAGTTTTATGTCAAGGATAATGCAGAGTACAGGTACTTCTACCTGATTTGCCGACTTCTTGTATTTCATATTGACCATCAAAACCAGTCCTTTTTTTCTCTTTTTAAACCAACTGTTTGTAGAAAATTACTGTTAAGTTGTTTCTAGGTTCAAAAATTACTTGGTATGACCTCCTGTTTTTTTATTTTGTTGCAGGCAATGATTGGTGTTGCCTTTTCACTTGGTTTTACTTTTGGACCAATGATTGGTGCCTACTTTGCCATCAGAGCCACGCAAGGAGAAATTTTCTATGTGGGCCCAGCACTCTTGGCTGTCCTGTTTTCCACCGCTGACTTGGCATTCATCTTCCTCATGCTTCCAGAGACACTGCCTGAAAAAAACAGGGTATGTATCTGTATATACTGTAATGTACATCTTCAAAGAGAACTCTGTGAATAAAAGAGGGTCTTCTCCCCAGTACAGTGTCAGCGGATTCATCTTTGTGGATTTTACTTATTTTCCTGTATGTTTTTAATGCTTTCAGATTATTTGTGCCAAAATAAAATGCAGTCTAACATGTTAACTAAATTGAAATGTAAAGCATATGCATGTGGTGCATTTAATTTTGGCACGGTTTTATGGTGTCATAGTTAAAAACATATCAACCAAATGATCAATTGCTCGGCGCTGCAACATGCAATTTTCATGTCAATTTGTAATGCAATACAATACTGTATTGGAAAACCCACTTTTGCCTGCAATAAGAGGTCCATGGCAAAGCACAGATCACATAAATAAATCAAGAATCTCAGTCTGAGATTGATTAGGGTGCTTGGCTGATCATGCTAATTTGAGTGGGTCAGTCAGGTATCTCATTCACGCCTTGGACTAGTTGGAGGGTGGCACCTACTCCCAATCGAGCAACAACAACAACATTTATTTAGATAGCACATTTTCATACAATAATGTACAGTTAGGTCCATAAATATTTGGACAGAGACAACTTTTTTCTAATTTTGGTCCTGTACATTACCACAATGAATTTAAATGAAACAACTCAGATGCAGTTGAAGTGCAGACTTTCAGCTTTAATTCAGTGGGATGAACAAAACGATTGCATAAAAATGTGAGGCAACTAAAGCATTTTTTTAACACAATCCCTTCATTTCAGAGGCTCAAAAGTAATTGGACAGTTGACTCAAAAGCTATTTCATGGGCAGGTGTGGGCAAGTCCGTCGTTAAGTCATTATCAATTAAGCAGATAAAAGGCCTGGAGTTGATTTGAGGTGTGTTGCTTACATGTGGAAGATTTCCATGGTGAAGAGAAACCCCTTCACAACAGCCAACCAAGTGAACAACACTCTCCAGGGGGTAGGCGTATCGATATCCAAGTCTACCATAAAGAGAAGACTGCATGAAAGTAAATACAGAGGGTAAACTGCAAGGTGAAAGCCACTCGTAAGCCTCAAGAATAGAAAGGCTAGATTGGACTTTGCTAAAGAACATCTAAAAAAGCCAGCACAGTTCTGGAAAAACATTCTTTGGACAGATGAAACCAAGATCAACCTCTACCAGAATGATGGCAAGAAAAAAGTATGGAGAAGGCGTGGAACAGCTCATTATCCAAAGCATACCACTTCATCTGTAAAACACGGTGGAGGCAGTGTGATGGCTTGGGCGTGCATGGCTGCCAGGGGCACTGGGACACTAGTGTTTATTGATGATGTGACACAGGACAGAAGCAGCCAAATGAATTCTGAGGTGTTCAGAGACATACTGTCTGCTCAAATCCAGCTAAATGCAGTCAAATTGATTGGGTGGCGTTTCATGACACAGATGGACAATGACCCAAAACATTCAGCCAAAGCAACCCAGGAGTTTATTAAAGCAAAGAAGTGGAAAATTCATGAATGGCCAAGTCAGTCACCTGATCTTAACCCAATTGAGCATGCATTTCACTTGTTGAAGACTAAACTTCAGACAGAAAGGCCCACAAACAAACAGCAACTGAAAGCCGCTGCAGTAAAGGCCTGGCAGAGCATTAAAAAGGAGGAAACCCAGCATCTGGTGATGTCCATGAGTTCAAGACTTCAGGCTGTCATTGCCAGCAAAGGGTTTTCAACCAAGTATTAGAAATGAACATTTTATTTGCATTTATTCAATTTGTCCAATGACTTTTGAGCCCCTGAAATGAAGGGATTGTGTTAAAAAAATGCTTTAGTTGCCTCACATTTTTATGCAATTGTTTTGTTCAGCCCACTGAATTAAAGCTGAAAGTCTGCACTTCAACTGCATCTGAGTTGTTTCATTTAAAATTCACTGTGGTAATGTACAGAACCAAAATTAGAAAAAAAGTTGTCTCTGTCCAAATATTTATGGACGTAACTGTAGCTCAAAGTGCTTTGCAGGATAACAAAGAGAACGTTACAAGAAAAAAAAAAACAATTAAGATTAGGCAATAATATAAAGAAAACTTAACAACAAAACAAGGTAAGGTCAGATGGTTGGAAGGACAGAAAAAAACAAAACAAAAGCTCCAGTTAGGCTGGAGAAAAGAAACAACATCTGCAGGGGTTTCAAGGCCAAAAGACCCCCACTGGGCATTCTGCCTAACATGAAAGGTTCAAAATCAGTCCTCTTCGTTTTCATGCTTAACATGATGAAGTTGGTCTTGTGGACAGCTGAGACACCCACCTTCATTCCATCATTTTTGGGGGCTACATGGTGCCTTGATCAGGTGGTGGTGGCGTAGATCGCCACCACAGAAGAACCAGAAAAGATAGCAGAGAATAGTAGAGATTAGTATATATGCAGATGCCTGAAGAATATGACAATTCTATACCCATATCTACTCTATATATAAAATCCTAAGTCTAAATGTGCAACGATTTTATGTGATGTTTTTATGTGACTTTTTTTGTCACGCTTTAAATCTGACTTATTTTAAAACCTACATATATATGTTTGGTATCATTCTTTTCAGAATTTATCGAACTTTAATGTGATGTTGTTAGATTTTCAGATTCTTATTCAATTTTTAAATTATAAACTAAAAAATATCAAAAACTCACATCCCACAAGACGAGATTTTGTGCCAAGAGATTTAAGCACACCCAGGGCCAGTAATAAAAGAGAAAAAGAGTAGGACAGTTGATGTTCAGGCTTTTAAATGTTTGAAGCGCTGTGCGAGATGCAGATCATGCACACGGCAGCAGAAGCAGTAAGCCAGCAGCTGATTGAGCAAAGAGGAGGTAAAACAAAAACCTGTTTGTTTCCCATTGTATCACTGTTTAAGAGGGGGTTTCGGAGGAGCGACTGTGTCTCTTTGGGGTGCGTTCAGCCCCCCTCTTCACAACACGAGCAGCAGAGACGCGAAGTGGCAGGCGCGTAGTGCAGGCAAGGAGGGTTGGCGAGCAAAGCGAGCAGGGGGTAAGCCCCCTAGTAGTCTATAAGGAATACAACTGAAATGTACCTACAAAAAATCCAAATTAAAATAATGGGTTTTCAGCATTTTTTTTAGAATGTTTAGAATGTTACAGTATTAGGCTGGTGAATTTCTGTTGGTAAAGTATTCCAGATTTTAGATGCATAACAGCAAAAGGCCGCCTCACCATTTCTTTAAAGCTTGGCTCTTGGAATTATAAGAAGACCTCCATTTGAAGATCTAAGTTTACGACTTGGAGTGTACACGGACAGGCATTCTAAAATATAGAACAGAACAAGATTATTTAAGGCTTTATAAACCATTAATAATTTTTTAAAGTCAATTCTGAACGACACAGGCAACCAATGTAATGACAGTAAAACTGGTGAGATGTCCTCAAATTTTCTTTTTCTAGGTGAGATTCTGACTGCTGCATTCTGCACTAACTGATTGATGTCTGTCTTAAGTAGTCCTGTTATTAGTGCATTACAGTAATCTAACCAACTAAACACAAAGCGTGATTTAAAGTTTAGGTCAGAGTTAATGATTACCCCATATTCTTTACCCCCGCCTTGGCTTTTAAACCTAAGGGATCAAGTTTATTTCTAATACTTTTGCTATTTCCATGTTTTCCAATCACTAAGATTTCTGTTTCTTCCTTTTTTAATTTGAGAAAGTTTCTACTAGTCCAATTGGAAATACTGCTAAGACATTGGATCAGACAGCCAAGAGCATCAAGCTCATCAGGCACTATAAATAAAGCTGTGTGTCATCTGCATAGCTGTGGTAACCCATCTTGTGCTTTGACATAATCTGTCCTAATGAAAGCATATAGCTTGAAAAAAAAACAATGGATCCAGAATAGATCCTTGTGGTACGCCATATACAATATCTTGGGTCTCCAAAGTACAATCACCACAACTCACAAAGAATTTTCTGTCTGTTAAGTAAGACCGAAACCAATTCAGTATAAAAGTACTGTATAGTAAATGGGCAGTATAGAAGATGCCTGCATGGTAGAATGCAGATCAGGTCAGATCAAAACAAAAAGGAGAATCAAAAAGAAACATGAGAAAGAAACAAGAGGGAGAGCCTGTACAGTAAAGAATGGAGGCAAGTGGTTGGGAGTATGCCCCGTGGAAGCAAATGGCAGGCCTGCACTTGAGTGTGGAGGCTGGAGATGGGGTGCTCCTTAGAGCAGTGCAGAGGAGTAGGAATGACCCTGTTGAATGGTGTCTTCCTTTTGATGCAGACGGACTGGCTGAGGGAGATGCGAGTGGGGTTCAGTGGGGAGTCCTATGGACACCGATGGACAGGCAGTAGGAACCTGAACACGGAATCAATTGATTGACTGCACCTGTCAGTGGACTTCTCATCATGCTGCAAGGACCTGATGGGATAAGCTGAGGACATACCAGATTTTAGAAAGACGCACTGGGGCCCCTTACTGTTTCAATAGAGAAACCTGCCTAGAATTTTAACCTCATTTTAATGGAATTAGTTATTGACTGATTGTAACCTTTACCTGAAAACTCTGGATTTATTGATTATTTATTTATTGATGGACTATTTGTTGAATTTGCACCGCACTTTGGAACAGTAGCTTTTTTATTCAAAAAGCACTCTATCACTTTGCACAAACCCCTTGCTGACTGTGTGTGTCCTCATTTGCCCGGCTCATGTTGGTTTACAACTATCAACAATTCCAGGTTCAAGAGGCTCCTGGAAGCGATCAGGGAGGGTGGAGCTGACCCGGACTGTCACATTAACTTGCACACTAAAAATACTTGTACTTTGTGAATGGCCAGATAACTACACTAACCAGTAATTCACACATAAAGTGACACATCCATGCATTGTTAGCTTGTGGCTTCCGCTTTGTACTGGAACATTAGAAGGAGGTATGAAAACAGCTTTCATATTGTCTTTTGTGTTTATAATTCAGTATTCATGTGTCATTCATGGGGTGAACTGCTTTACCGATCATTATACTTTAATTTTGAGTTGGATTTTTCATTTAGCAAGTGATCCGAGTTTCCAAATTGCAACAGTTGTGGATATTCCATACATAGCACATTACATTAATGTTTATAATCCATCCATCCATCCATCCATCCAACCTGCTGAATCCGAACACAGGGTCACGGGGGTCTGCTGGAGCCAATCCCAGCCAACACAGGGCACAAGGCAGGGAACCAATCCCGGGCAGGGCGCCAACCCACCGCAGGACACACACACCCACACACCAAGCACACACTAGGGCCAATTTAGAATCGCCAATCGACCTAACCTGCATGTCTTTGGACTGTGGGAGGAAACCGGAGTGCCCGGAGGAAACCCACGCAGACAAGGGGAGAACATGCAAACTCCACGCAGGGAGGACCCGGGAAGCGAACCCAGGTCTCCTTACTGCGAGGCAGCAGCGGTACCACTGTGCCACCATGCCGCCCATGTTTATAATTACTAGTATAAATCGTAGTGATTTATGAGTCTATTAAGGTTATTGTAAATTGGAGGAAAAATTAAATAAACAACCATGTTATTCGTTTTGATTAGAATTTAGTAATACAGTATAGTCATTCCAATAGATGGCACATCACAAACATTAACACTGCTTTTACGAATCCTGTAGCAAATGGCGTAAAACAGAGAAATATGCATAGCATGGTGCACAGCAAACGTTAACACTGAGGTCTATGTTGATTTGATTTCACCCTGTCTTAGATGGGTAGCACAGCTAGTCCAACAAAAATGGTTGGAAAAAAACATGTTCTTTGAGCAGACTGTTTCTTTTAGGCACAGCTACAGTATAAATGAAATTGTTACATATTGAAAAATAAACGTTTCCTTCTCTAATATCTGAGAATATTATTGTATTGTATTGTATTGTTTTGGTCTCTGAATGGAGGACTTATATAAATGCTATGTCTAGCTGCTCTTCAATCCGTAAGGCGATTTAAGAACATACAATATCAAATATCACAATTTTGGGTCAGATTTATTGCAGTATCAGTTTAAGTCCATAATGCCCAGCCCTACGTGTATTTACTAATTTACTAAGTTTTTCAATGTTCCATTATAGTTTAGTAGTTGTGTACTCTAGGTACCTACAGCCTCTGGCCAAGGTCAGTGGGAAATGAATGGCCATAGATGGATGAATAGTTTCCTCAGGTGTCTTTGGCACTTAGTTTCTGACATTTCTTTTATCAATCACTCTTCAAACTTTTTTCATTATAGGTGGCTTCAGTAACTTCTGGTTTTCAGCAGTCTGTCGATCTCCTAAGCCCGTTATCCTTATTTCAGTTCTCTGCTTTAACTGCAAAAAAGGATGCTCATCACAAAGAAAGTAAGTATTACACATATTAGGAGCACATATTTATCTGGACAATGAGATGCACAATCTTTGAATGAAAAACAAACCTTAATAATTGCAAAAACAGTACACACACTTAAAAAAATTCCTTACCATGAAAGGGAAATTTCTTGAAATGACAATTGTTTTAAAATTATTTTCCAAAGATACTTAGAAAAACAATCCTTAGTTTATATTCTGTTTTAGTATCCTCTTCCACCCATAGAAATTGCAAAATATTTTTTTAACCATTCCAGAAATGTAATGGTGTTTAATTGTTGACTTCCTGAGTATTGACAGATGACGGTCCCATTTAAAAAGTGAAGTGTGCTAAATATCTAAATCTGTTGTTACCACAGCTAATTGTGTGTTTGTTTAATTAAAAACACATTTATGAGTAGGAACAGAGAAGTGCAATATTTGGTCTACTACAGTTTTACTCAAGTACTCAAATGATCAAAATCCATTCAAAACATGCAATGGCATGAATGAGAAACTGAAAAATCTGACGACCAACCCAAAGCACCAAAAATCTGAAAACACTAGCTGCTCCATTTTTACGGTTTCAGTTCCCCACTGCATTATTACTGCCCAAGTGTGTTCCTCCATATACTGGTGAAGCCCTTTCTCAGTTTGTCACAATGCAAGTGGCTGGGAAGTAAATGGCATATGACAGCATTTGGGGGTAATTAGGTTCAACAATGTCTTCTTTGGTATGGACAGGTAGAAAGAGTCCTCATTTTTCAAAATGATTTCAGTTTGTATATATTTTTTCTAATAGCTAACCTTGCAATACAAAGAAACAAACTGTGGGATATTGCATGTTTGAAAGGGTTATAGCTACATGTTTAGCAACAGGCATATGTCGTCTGATGCATTCTAAAATGGCAATAACCTGACAATGAGGTTAACAATGTAAGACTATGATGACGAGTTTAAGCGGATTCTAAAAACAAGCGGCTATTGAAGGAGGAGTAAATATTTATTTTAAATGGTTTATGGTTTCATATACTGTGAGAGCATAGTGAAGTTCTTGTGCCACTGTTGTGGTGGTGAAATGAAATGTTCAAAAAATAAAATTAACCATTACACATAAACCAGCAGGTGGGTACAGTACACAGTGCAGGGCAAGGAAGATCAGGTTAATGAGAGTTCAATGACTTTGTGGCCTTCAGGAAGAAGCTGTTGCTGAGGTAGGTGGAGTGAGTGGTGAGGCTTTAGGAGTGCTTCACAGAAAGCAGAAGTGAAAACAAGGGGATAACCGGGTGGCTGTCATCAGAGATGATGGATTCATTCATCCATCCATCCATTTTCCAACCCGCTGAATCTGAACACAGGGTCACGGGGGTCTGCCGGAGCCAATCCCAGCCAACACAGGGCACAAGGCAGGGAACCAATCCTGGGCAGGGTGCCAACCCACCGTAGTGGATTCATTCAGTTCTCCTCAAATATGTGGTTGGGTAGATGGTATGAAGCTGTGGAAAGTCAGCACCAAATATTTCAGAAGCTGTACATACAGTCTTTTGGAGAAGTTTACAGTCCTTTCAAGTCAGGTTACTAAACCACACTGTGATGCATCTGGTCAGCATACTTTCAGTAGTGCAGCAGTAAAAGTTCACTAGTGTTTTGGTAAAGCCCTTTAGCTTTCTTCGAAAAAAGAGCCTTTTCAAGTATGCAGGTGGTGTTGAATGACCATGAAAGTTTGACTGCCTTTGTTCCTTCTGAAGTCAACAATGATCCCCTTTGTTTTGTTGGGAGAGGCTGTTGTTATGACCTCATACAGTCAAGTCTTTTACCACCCACCTGTAGGAAGTCTCACACCTGTCACTCATGAGGCCAGTCACAGTAGTGTTGCCTTCGTGCTTTGCTACACAAAGGTGGACAGACTGTATAGGCAGCAGCCTTGTAGAACGCTAATGTTGTGAACAGCATGGATGAGTTATAGGCTTATATATTATTATGCTCAGATGTTTATATACTAGCATATTAATATTTTTGGTCATATTTTATGTCTAATTTTCAGAGCAGTAGTTTTTTTTTATATTAATTTTAATTATCTTGCATTATCAATGTTTTTTTCTGTCTCTTGAGCTGATCTTGGTAAACAGCATAGAGGAGTTATTTGTTTATTTTATTATATGCATGAAGAGTTATATGCATATATTATTATGCTCAGATGTTTATATTATAGCATATAATATTTATGCCATATTCCATATCTAATTTTCATAGCAGTAGTTTTTTTTATAATTAATTTTAGTTACAGTATCTTGCATTATCAGCATTTTTTGCTGTGTCTTAAGTGCACCTTTTTATTTTAAAACAATCATATATATATATATATATATATATATATATATATATATATATATATATATACAGTATATATATAAATCTTTTCAATTATCTTTTACTATTGTGTGCTTAATTTATGTAGCTGCTTACTAAAGACATATACTGTACTGGACATTTGAAGACAATTCCTAACAACAGTTGGATGTCAAAACATATATTACTTGCATGTTGAGGTGTCCACACACATGCCACTAGATTACTTACACAGTCAGTTCTTGAAACTGGAATCAGAATTGTTGAAGAAGTCCGACTGAACATCTGTGGTATTCACATTACACAGGCTGAATGTGGCCTGAGCGTTTACATAACTTTCAGCTTATATAGACTGTATGTGCTGTACATGCATTGTGACACAGTGATGCAGGTGGGGCATAAAAATGGATCCCCCACATTTTTTCTGCTGATGCACTTTAATTTTCCATGCTTTAAAAGCACAGCTCGCTTTCTAATTATGGTGTGTCAGGGTAGCAAAGAAATTTATTGAAGTTTTTTTTCTTGCTATACTGACCATTCGCTTTATCTTCCATGATGGTTTTAAGATAGATAGATAGATAGATAATATTAAATTAAAAAGTGATAAAAATGCAGGTATAACAGACAATAACTTTGTATAATGTTAATGTTTACCCCCCGGGTGGAATTGAAGAGTCACATAGTGTGGGGGAGGAACGATCTCCTCAGTCTGTCAGTGGAGCAGGACATTGACAGCAGTCTGTCGCTGAAGCTGCTCCTCTGTCTGGAGATGATAGTGTTCAGTGGATGCAGTGGATTCTCCATGATTGACAGGAGCCTGCTCAGTGTCCGTCGCTCTGCCACGGATGTCAAACTGTCCAGCTCCGTGCCTACAATAGAGCCTGCCTTCCTCACCAGTTTGTCCAGGCGTGAGGCGTCCCTCTTCTTTATGCTGCCTCCCCAGCACACCACCGCATAGAAGAGGGTGCTTGCCACAACTGTCTGATAGAACATCTGCAGCATCTTATTGCAGATGTTGAAGGACGCCAGCCTTCTAAGGAAGTATAGTCAGCTCTGTCCTCTCTTGCACAGAGAATCAGTATTGGCAGTCCAGTCCAATTTATCATCCAGCTGCACTCCCAGGTATTTATAGGTCTGCACCCTCTGCACACAGTCACCTCTGATGATCACGGGGTCCATGAGGGGCCTGGTCCTCCTAAAATCCACCACCAGCTCCTTGGTTTTGCTGGTGTTCAGTTGTAGGTGGTTTGAGTCGCACCACTTAACAAAGTCCTTGATGAGGTTCTTATACTCCTCCTCCTGCCCACTCCTGATGCAGCCCACGATAGCAGTGTTGTCAGCGAACTTTTGCACATGGCAGGACTCCGAGTTGTATTGGAAGTCCGATGTATATAGGCTGAACAGGACCGGAGAAAGTACAGTCCCCTGCAGCACTCCTGTGTTGCTGACCACAATGTCAGGCCTGCAGTTCCCAAGACGCACATACTGAGGTCTGTCTTTAAGATAGTCCACGATCCATGCCACCAGGTATGAATCTACTCCCATCTCTGTCAGCTTGTCCCTAAGGAGCAGAGGTTGGATTGTGTTGAAGGTGCTAGAGAAGTCCAGAAACATAATTCTTACAGCACCACTGCCTCTGATCCTTAACATGTTGCATGATGTATGAAAATAACATAATAACACACATCATTGAGTAAAAATGTAATCTGTTTAAACTCAGGTCTGATAGGGTGATCCGAATTGAATCAGAATTCAGTACCACTTACAAAAGTGACCTGTATCTGAACTCTAATAATCATTGATTATGTGGTTTTGGGTGTTTACGCCAAAGTCTGATCAGCGTCGTAAGTGAAAAAATTCAGAATCAGTTTCATGTAAACACAGCATAAAAGACACGTGGAAGCCCACAATTCAGAAAATTCTTGATGGATGCTTGCAGCTTACTGTGCGCTAGGCTAAGTGGCTGGTACATTGAGGTAAATCTTTTTATTGTGTATTAAACAGGTTTAAAAAAAGGAAAGAAGGATTAATGATCTAATGTATGAACATTATAAAAAGCTCATACATCACATAATTTGTATTAATTGCAGAAAAGTCATCCTAGGGTTATTGTCTCTTTCTAATATTGCAGTGATTAAAAATATTTACTTCAGAGATCATCTACATGTTTCTACAAACTGTTTGCATTTTTTTCTCTTGTGTTTTCTAGTTACGTTCAGGAAAAAAAAGCCAGAAATTGAAATCAATACAATATTTGTCGATTACACTAATGTTTTTTTTCTTTTAATATGTTATTTAGGTCTACAGAACCTTAAAATCTTGGGACTTGTGTACTTCTTATACTTGTTTCTGTTTTCTGGACTTGAATATACCCTCAGCTTCCTTACTCATCAGCGCTTCCAGTTTAACAGGTAATTTACAAAAAATCCAGATGGGAAAGTGTTGATAACTAAAATAATACATAGTTTTAATAATGCATTAATTAATATACATGAATTTATAAGGCTTCTTGATTGGCCTTTTATAGCCATTTAATTTTACATATTACTAAGAACGGCACCTGCCAAAGATGGGTAATAAAATAATTTCAAAATATTTGCTCTCTCTTCCCTAAATGTACATTCAGTGCCTCTCCTCTGTATTCGGGTGTGTTTCAATGTCTCTTCACTGGCGCACCTTTTCTCAAGCATGTTCCCATAAAGCATGCCTCTCAGGCTCTGTCATTATTTTTTTGTAGTGCCTTTCTGTCCTCTGATCCGGTTTTATACTTTCTGCCTTTAAAGGTGACTCTCCCAGCTTGCTCCTCCTCGTGCTTCTCACACTTGCACTTCCTCTTTCATTCTGTCACCAAAGCCAGACGGACCAATCATATTGCTCCAAAGGACTGGACACACAGACCTTAGTGTTGTATTATATAGTAGAAGATTTATTACCAAGATTACATCCAACACTATTTTCATTAGCTTCTCCCAAATCATTTGAGTTAGAGCCCTTCAAACTTGTGGAGAACCATAAAAATTATTAAGAAGCAATTGGTTGGTGAAACAGATGGATTGTGACTGTCTGTGAAGCTTTAACCTGGATTTCAAACTTCTTTTCTTGGGAAACATTTTGGCCACAGTGCCTCTTTATTGTTTTCGTACTTTCCAAACTATCATGTTTGGAGAACATCTTTATTGATGTTTTTAACTTTTGTGTTTAGATTCTGTGTCTCTGTTATATTGTTATTATTATTATTACACAGTTTAATTCAACTTCTTCTCTCTGTTTGTCTGGGTCAAATTTTGCAATCAGTTTTTTTACCCACTTTTACCAAACCAATTTCCTTCAAACTTTGCATGCATATTGATCTCCGGTGACAATGTAATATTTCATCAGTTTTGACCCGGGATCTGTACGTTAATTGCATCAAGTTTAAATTTCTCATTTCCTTATATTATACTTTTAGTGATTATACATATATAGTGCTTTTAGCCAATACACATATATATGAAAATTAGCATTCTTAAAATGAAATGTATAACCAGCTTAACAATGGAAAGAAAATGACACATCATATAAAAGTTGATTAAAGTATGTAGGATAATGGTTATAAGTGGAGACATTTTGAAATTGTAAGAGTTATTTTTTTAGCATCATTTAAGGAATCTATGCATTTTAATTGAATTAAATTAATTCTTTAATGGGCACCCCACGATTTTACTTTTAGTCACATATGACCAACAAAATCTTAGTACAAGAATAAAATGTTTTTTTTACATTTTAGTGCTTTTTCCATAAAATTGTGTCACTTTATTTTTTTTTATATATTTTTTTCAATTACAAATCACTACTTAAAATTACCCCAAGATCTTTCAGACAAACAAACCAGTTGAGATATAAATTTGCCTTATGCCAGAGACAATAATAGCACTGCTGTGCACACAAAAAAAACTACCATTAGATTTTATTGAAATTCTCGATTGAATCATGGCCACTGCACATTGCACTCCCGTTCCTGTTCTGGAAACGTGATTCACAATAAAACTAAAAACATCTCGCCAATGCCTCAAAGTCTGAATTCTAATTAGCAGAAGACAGAGCTTTTCTTGAGTTTTACATGAATAAGTAGCATACAGACCGTTGAGTTCATGCTGACCTGACTTTCATTACACATGTGTGTTGTGATAATCTCGGAGTTGACTTTAGGAGGACTTCTTTACATATGATCCAGAATATTGGTGAATAACACTGGGGTACAGACAGAAAGGTTTTTTAGTTTTGGTGCATTGATCACCAAACCACAAGTATGTCTCTTTTGTTACCAGTTACTGAATTGAGAATGTTTCTGCAAAATTCTCAACAGGATACTGCTCAAGTTGACCAAGGCCAAAGCTTCATAAATTGTCTCAATGAGTAAGGCACATCTTCTCTCGAACATGCACACAACAGAATTAACATAATGACAATTCCGAATAATGAAATTAAGCCCCACACAGGCTCCTCAGTAACTTTTGCCTCTGAACAGACTCTTGGTCATACTTTTAAAAATGTAGCAGGCAGAGACACAGGTCATTTACTGTACATGTTATTTTTTTACTTGTGATTTCTGAGCTTGTGGGGGAGGGGACACCTCCTTGATTATTTTGGCAGGCAGATACTCAATCATTTCATCAAGTTTCACCCACTTCTGTCATTTCAGTGTGTGGATACTGGATCTGTTCATCAAACATTTGTTTGGTGAAAAGGCTTACCATCACAGGCCCCTGGGCATGCACCCATAACACATAATGAGGGAAAATGTGCACATTAATCTCACTAGGATTATATTGCTATATTTGGTGTTGCTAAAACCGGTGTGGAACACCTTACTACATGCAGGGCTGTTTTTTTTGTGCACGTCCCAGTATTATTATATATCAAAATTCATAGCCGAGCAGTCCAAAATTGCATCCATTCTTTCAATAACAAAAACTAAAGTGTATACTTGTGTTTTTATTTTGCAGCAAAGGTTGTAAGCTTGTTGCTGTTACCAAAGCAGCTGACATGACATCACATCAATGTTTACATGTTTACATGGAGGCAGCAGTGCCTCTGATCACAAAATGTAATCAGGACCCAACAACATGATACAAACTGTAAATAAGTGCAAGATTTAATTTGAATAATTAGAATCTATTATATGTTATGCATACTGATTTCCACATCGTTGAATCCTAAAAGTTCTTTCTCCAAAAACAGCCTCCTTCTGGTTTACACAAGCCACTTAACAATGCCATGCTGCATATAAGACACAGTCAGATAAACAAGATTTGTTTTTGTCAGTATTGTGCCTGCTTCTGCGCACTAAATTACGTGTGCTTCTCTCCATTTGGTGAGAACTGTCCTTTATAATAAGGGGAGCAGAGGTACAGGGTGACAAGCTTCAGTAAGGGGAAATGAAAGAGCAGGTGGACTCAGAGCAGACTAGAATGAGGTAATCTAACCTACTGGTTAGACCTACTAAGTGGCACTGCTTATGCCAATGAAAGAGGAAGACTTGCCAAGCTTTCATTATGGTGCACACAATTTCAAATTTCCTATGGAGAGCCAAACCATTTACATTGTCATTTGCCACATTGTTGAATCCTAAAAGTTCTTTCTCCCAAAGCTGTCTCCTTCAAGTTTACACTTGTGATATATAAAACTATAATCTGTTAAACATCTTTTGTATATTAATGTCGTCATGCACCAAAAAACAAAAAATTTGAATGTTATTGATATAATGGTTTATAAGCATTAATAGACATTCAAATGAAGAAAATTCCAGTACTAGTTAATTCTAATGCATTTTCTTTTGAATACTCTTCTACAGGCAAGAAACAACTCAATTTGTCTTGAAACTGAGATATTTAGTAAAGCAGATAATTGCATTTCAGGGTGGTACCTGGAAGACAAAGGACAGATATCCCAAAATGCAAAATGGCTTTCTGCAATCACAAAATAAGATCCTCCGTGTAGTGAAAAAGTAACATAGGACAACCATAATGCTCTAAAACATTTGCTAATAAATGAAATAGTGTTCTGGAAATCTAAGAATGTCCAGCAATGAGAGAAGTGCATCCATTTTCTCACATTTTAGAATGAACTGTTTCACTGAAAATGTACAGGTTCTTAACTATGATGTTTGGCAGTTTGTTAATTATTTGAATCGGATGCATCTGTCCTTTCATGATGAGAATCATAAGAATAAATAAATATTTATTTTTGTAAAATTGCTTGTAGTTCTTCTTAAATACTTTATCTCCATAATAAAATATTTTTTTTTCTTATTAAATTACAAAATTGAAACAGCTAAAGAAGAGTATCCACCTGGATTGCTGGTTTAAAAACACTAAAAAAAATGTTGTAGTACATCAGAGATTTACCTTTCAAATTAAGATGAATCTTTTTGTATTTAACTGACATGTAGTGTAATACATTGGATGCAACCTAATCTAACATATTATCATTTGCATTTGAGAGCTATCACATAAGTTACCACATTCCACTGTCAACTAGCTCTTTAAAATATGACATTTTTAACCTTTTAAATTGTATATAAATAATTAAGACACTGCACTCTTTTTACAATATTTAAAAATGCATTAAAATTCAATTTTACATATTTTTTATAAACTTTGACAGTAAGGTAGGTAACGACCAAATGTTTAAACAAAAGGAAAGGAAAAGGTTAGTATTTTTCAATTTAAAGTTATTTCTTCACAAACATGGTATAAATGCCTTTGCCATGTGAATTTGTTGCCTAAAGTTAAGTTTGTTCTATAAATTAAAAAAAAAAATCTATCTTGCCTGCACTGGTGTTTCAGATTGGAATTACTTGGGCATGGGTAAAGCTGGTAAACAAAAGCCTTCAAATTTATCAAATATGTTCAATTTTTTCAAGCCAACACAGTGGTTGAGTACTGATCCATGTCTTGCAATTACAAAAACATTGTAAAATAGCTTATACATGTCATTTCTGAACAAAAAATCACCAGTATTATGAGATTTAGACATTTTAAAAGCCTAGCTGCTGTGTGTGATAGCTCAGCCTTTAATCTTCTGCAATAACATTTCACCTCCCCTTGGGGCGTGGTTTCCTCTTGATAGACCAAATCACAGTAAACTGTTCATGCCACATGGTTGGCTTTGTTTTGATTTACTTCTGTATTTATGTGAGAACTCACACTAGCAAACAGAAGTTGTATCCTTATCTCTAGAAAAATAGTGCCAGAAATATGCAGTAAAACGATTATTTCTAGACCCCTTTTGTTGTCAGAAACATACGCTGGAAACTCAAAAGGCATGTTTTCTTTTATCAAAACTTGAAGAAGATGTATTTGATATGTTTTAGGCATTTATTTTCAGGTAGTGCTTTGTGCCCCATTGCAACCATTGAAAAGCATCAGTGCGGGCAGCATATATATTTTTTTAATTTATAGAAAACACTGCACTTTGGGACACAATTTCGTGTAGACAATGCATATATAGTATGTTTGTGAAGAAATAACTTACACTTGAAAAATACTAAACGTATCATTTGGGATGAATGCCTTTAGCCTTTAAACTTCTCTGTCTTGCTATACATTGAAACATTAACATAATATTCATAGAATATTAAGATTGAGGAATATTCTTTATGTCCCCATTTCCAACACCACTAAGCCCATTTCTTTCTATTGTTACCAGCATGCAGCAAGGAAAGATGTTTTTCTTCATTGGCATAACAATGGCTGTCATCCAAGGAGGTTATGCTAGAAGAATTGAGCCTGGGAGAGAAATAAAAACCATCAAACGAGTAAGTGAAAATACAGTTTACAGATTAGAAAAATATTTATTTGCTAGTTAAAATTGGAGCAGGCAACAGTCGTCCATATAGCACAGTAGCACATGTTGCACCTGGCTGCCTGAAGTGAACAGATCTGGATGGAGCCCAAATATATCAGTAGCTTTCAGCTCTATTACTGAAAGTTCTAAGTAACAAAAGATTCATCAACACATTACAATTATTTATTTCATGTGGCACATACTTTTGCTGAACTGTGTTTCATTATACTTTACACAAATAGTTAAATGACTTGCTTGGGATCACACTGACCAAGATGTCTGGCTTGAATGGTGGATCTTGTTGTTTACAGTCCAGTACCTTAGCCACTGAGCTACACAGAATTAACCACTTCTCTGTTTTAGTCACACTTCATCATTCTCACCATTGATACTTCATTTTCTGATTCTGTGTAACCTTCATCCATATTTCATCATGCGTTTTTAACACAAAACTTTGGGACATGATGGCAAAACTGGAACACTGGATAGAATACCCAAACAAACACAGGAGAACATATAGGAATCTGAACCCAGTTTTCTAGGGTCCTGAATGAATACTGCAAAACACTGCCACACTCTTCTACTAATATTAAAGGCAGTGAGAAGAATATAAAATATTTAGAAAACAAAGTAGCTGATACACTTTATTATTAATGTTTAATGAAGCTTTAACTAGTGAAGTAACATGACAAGCTACATGGAATATTCAGATAATTTCAAACAGTATACAAATTACAAAGACCATCCATCCATTATCCAACCCGCTATATCCTAACTACAGGGTCACGGGGGTCTGCTGGAGCCAATCCCAGCCAACACAGGGCGCAAGGCAGGAACAAACCCCAGGCAGGGCGCCAGCCCACCGCAGGACACACACACACATCAAGCATGCACTAGGGACAATTTAGAATCGCCAATGCACCTAACCTGCATGTCTTTGGAATGTGGGAGGAAACCAGAGCACCCGGAAGAAACCCACACAGACACGGGGAGAACATGCAAACTCCACACAGGGAGGACCAATTACAAAGACCAATGACTAAAAAAAAAGTAATTCACTAGAATCAGACAGTATTCACAACATACATTTAACATCTTTTTTTCCTGAGGATACTATAATTCTGGGAAACTCTTAAGGACTAGATTAGCCAACATTGTCATATAGTGTAAAAAAGGTAGGTACAGTTAGGTCCAAAAATATTTGGACAGAGACAACTTTTTTCTAATTTTGGTTCTGTACATTACCACAATGAATTTTAAATGAAACAACTCAGATGCAGTTGAAGTGCAGACTTTCAGCTTTAATTCAGTGGGGTGAACAAAACGATTGCATAAAAATGTGAGGCAACTAAAGCATTTTTTTAACACAATCCCTTCATTTCAGGGGCTCAAAAGTAATTGGACAATTGACTCAAAGGCTATTTCATGGGCAGGTGTGGGCAAGTCTGTCTTTATGTCATTATCAATTAAGCAGATAAAAGGCCTGGAGTTGATTTGAGGTGTGGTGCTTGCATGTGGAAGATTTTGCTGTGAACAGACAACATGCGGTCAGAGGAGCTCTCCATGCAGGTGAAAGAAGCCATCCTTAAGCTGCGAAAACAGAAAAAACCCATCCGAGAAATTGCTACAATATTACGAGTGGCAAAATCTACAGTTTGGTACATCCTGAGAAAGAAAGCAAGCACTGGTGAACTCAGCAACGCAAAAAGACCTGGACGTCCACAGAAGACAACAGTGATGGATGATCACAGAATCATTTCCATGGTGAAGAGAAACCCCTTCACAACAGCCAACCAAGTGAACAACACTCTCCAGGGGGTAGGCATATCGATATCCAAGTCTACCATAAAGAGAAGACTGCATGAAAGTAAATATAGAGGGTGCACTGCAAGGTGCAAGCCACTCATAAGCCTCAAGAATAGAAAGGCTAGATTGGACTTTGCTAAAGAACATCTAAAAAAGCCAACACAGTTCTGGAAAAACATTCTTTGGACCTAAGATCAACCTCTACCAGAATGATGGCAAGAAAAAAGTATGGAGAAGGCGTGGAACAGCTCATTATCCAAAGCACACCACATCATCTGTAAAACACGGTTGAGGCAGTGTGATGGCTTGGGCGTGCATGGCTGCCAGTGGCACTGGGACACTAGTGTTTACTGATGATGTGACACAGGACAGAAACAGCCGAATGAATTCTGAGGTGTTCAGAGACATACTGTCTGCTCAAATCCAGCTAAATGCAGTCAAATTTATTGGGTGGCGTTTCATGATACAGATGGACAATGACACAAAACATACAGCCAAAGCAACCCAGGAGTTTATTAAAGCAAAGAAGTGGAAAATTCTTGAATGGCCAAGTCAGTCACCTGATCTTAACCCAATTGAGCATGCATTTCATTTTGGACAGAAAGGTCCACAAACAAACAGCAACTGAAAGCCGCTGCAGTAAAGGCCTGGCAGAGCATTAAAAAGGAGGAAACCCAGCATCTGGTGATGTCCATGAGTTCAAGACTTCCGGCTGTCATTGCCAGCAAAGGGTTTTCAACCAAGTATTAGAAATGAACATTTTATTTCCAGTTATTTAATTTGTCCAATTACTTTTCAGCCCCTGAAATGAAGGGATTGTGTTAAAAAAATGCTTTAGTTGCCTCACATTTTTATGCAATCGTTTTGTTCACCCCACTGAATTAAAGCTGAAAGTCTGCACTTCAACTGCATCTGAGTTGTTTAATTTAAAATTAATTGTGGTAATGTACAGAACCAAAATTAGAAAAAAAGTTGTCTCTGTCCAAATATTTATGGACCTAACTGTAATTCGTAGCGACTTATAGAGACACATTTGTGCAATACAGTCAACAGTCAGCACGGGTTTAGACAGAAGAGATTGTGTTTAACTAATATACTAGAGTTGAACAGTGAAACATATTATTCACTTTGACTTTTAAAAAGCGTGCAGTACCATAGGAGTTGTGCCATATGACGCGCTAATCATCCAACTGATAGCATTAGGAGTTTGTTCAACGGGGTGCACATTAAGTTCATAAGCTGAGAAAATAAATTATGGCCTCACCATCATTATGAATCAGTTAAACTTTTTATTGTGTCATCTGAGCATCTACTGTATATTGAGGCTCCTATTCTTTGCAATCAACAGAAATCATTTGTGTAACGATATAAAAAATAAGTTGCACAATACAGGCAGATTGGTAAATGCTGTACCCTTGAGATTGCAGACTCTCCATAGAAATATTTAGACAAACTTAGGATTTGGGTAGATAGGTGACAAAAGATATTTTAGAAAAAAAAGGTAAGGTTATATGGTGTTTTCCCACCACAGGAACTTTGTTTTCACGAGCCACTGAGTTCCTGTATGAGACGGCCCTGGGCCACTTGCATTCCCTGGCCACATTCATGTGTTGCATTCCCACTGCACAACAACAACTGAAAACCATTATGTAGAATATGTGACACGCAAAGAAGAGTGATGTGTTATGAAGTGAGGTGATTTTTGGAGTTTACAAGGGACACCCCCACCTCGTTGCTCTGAATAGATCATGACTTCATGAGGGAGATTATTACTTTGATGTGTGGCATAGCATGGCATAGTATAGAAGAGTGATGTGCTGCAAGGTGCGGCAAGATCGGGACTGCATGGGAGACCTCCCCACCATTGCTTTGAAGTGATTATGACTTCATGGGGTCACGATTTCTTTGCTTCTGTGACGTGCATGGTGCGGAAACAGCTATGAGGAGTGATGGTGTATGAAGTGAACCACGTTCTAAAGTTCACAGTGGAGATTATTGATTCTGTGTGGTGAACGGCGCAATGTGCCATAGTAGCAGATTTGAAGAGTACCAGGAATTACAAATGGCCCAAGATTTTGTGGTGGGAATGCTATAAAAGTTCCTGAGATTCCTGAAAAAAGTTCTTGCCGTGGGAAAGCACCTACAGTATAAATATTAGATACAATGTTGCAATATGGCAGCTACACAATATGTCCTATTTAAAATGGTGTACAACAAGAAAATTTGCACAAGCCAATAAAAAATCAAGTAAGATGTTAGGTGTGGGCAAAGTACAAGTCATTCCTAACTTACATCAAGAATATTTACGAGGGTTTTTTTTTTTTTTTTTTGGAATACAGTGTTCTTGTTTGGTCTTCAGAATTACAGGAAATGAGCTGAGGAAAGATTTAAAAAGGTGAATTTTTTTTTACCTTACAAAGACAGAGATGCCCACCACCTGCCAGTTTAATATGTGTTGTTTAGAAGAACATAATGAGCAGCAATGAGGGCAGATTAAGAGCAAATATCACACAGATGTTGGTGAAGTATTTCTTTACATAGAGGACTATAATCTGTAACACCCTGAAGAAGTAAAATGTAATGGCACCAAGAGATGAATGGCCTTTTCTTGACTAGACATTTCATAGATTTTATTACACTCTATAAAGACTCGCTTCTTGGCATATTTAGGGTGATAGAGCATTTGAACATGTCGGTATATTTTCAGTACCACAGAAGACCGATTAACGATCTCAGTTGGAGGGAAAGACTGGATAATGTGGATACAGCATTCAGAAAGCTAATTTTTAACTATAAGATTCTTAAGTAATTATTTCCTTTTTTTTAGGCAATAATCCTTTTGATCCCTGCATTTGTTTTAATTGGCTTGGCGTGGAGTGTCACTATGCTGTATGTTGGCTTGCTCCTGTACTCCTTTGGTAAGAGTTCAGAGATTAAGTGTTGGCTTTGTTAAATCTGTAGGTGAAATTTTGCTGCAGTCCAGTTAAAACAATGCTTTGTTCCACTTGTAAGCTCTGTATTTACAGTCATGGCCGAAATTATCGACACCCCTGGAATTTTCCCAGAAAATGCACTATTTCTCCCAGAAAATTGTTGCAATTACAAATGTTTTGGTATACAGATGTTTACTGCCTTTATGTGCATTGGAACAACACAAAAAAACAGAGAAAAAAAGCCAAATCTGACATCATTTCACACAGAACTCAAAAACCGGGCTGGACAAAATTATTGGCACCCTCTGCTTAATATTTGGTTGCACTCCCTTTGGAAAAAATAACTGAAATCAAGCGCTTCATATAACCATCAACAAGCTCGTTACACCTCTCAACTGGAATTTCTGACCACTCTTCTTTTGCAAACTGCTCAAGGTCTCTCAGATTTGAAGGGTGCCTTCTCCCAACAGCAATTTTGAGATCTCTCCATAAGTGTTCAATCGGATTTAGATCCGGACTCATTGCTGGCTCTCCAGCGCTTTCTCTTCAACCATTTCTGGGTGCTTTTAGAGGTATGTTTGGGGTCATTGTCCTGCTAGAACACCCATGACCTCTGACGCAGACCCAGCTTTCTGACACTGGGCCCTACATTGCGCCCCAATATCTTTTGGTAGTCTTCAGATTTCATGATGTCTTGCACACAGTCAAGGCATCCAGTGCCAGAGGCAGCAAAACATCCCCAAAACATCTTAGAACCTCCACCATGTTTGACTGTAGATACTGTGTTCTTTTCTTCGTAGGCCTCATTCTGTGTTCTGTAAAGTACACTGTATTGTGAATACCATGTTCATAATTCGTATAGAGGGCTTATAAGTGTAAGAGAGCTCTATCTGAATAAATTGAACTGAATGTAGGATTAACTGTATTCTGTTTGTTGTGTTACAGCTGCTGCTATAGTTGTCCCCTGCTTATCTACACTTGTGTCTGCTTATGGTAAGACTTCACTAACACAATGTGAATATGATCAAGGCATCTTCTGTTTTTCCATGTTTATTTTGACTGCAGTATTTAAAAAAAATCTACAAATAGGTTAATATAAACTTTAAACACCTGGTTTATACAAGTCCTTACTCCACAGAGGATTATTATTCCTTCGAATATGTGGATTATATTTACTGTGTACATGTATTAACAGAGAAGACAGCTTTATGCAATAGAAATAATTCAAAATGCTCACATACTCTTGGTCCAGATGAACTGGATTCCCTCTCCCAGCAGCTAACATACTGGGAGATGGCACAGCTAGAATGCGTGCTCCGTATGCTGGGAATCACAAGCAAGGTGTTCTACTACGGAGTTAAGCAGCCAGCACAGCACAGCTGTGCACGATGACAGTTACATTCAGTGACATGTGTGCACAAAGCATTAAGTGACTGAAAATGGTGACAAAGCACATAGTGTACCTCTGTGGTAGTGATGGCTTGTGCGTATTTATCTGAATTAAAACTAGTTTTCTTCCTTCATAAACAAAAAATGGAAGTCTTCTGATAAAAAGTGACATTCAGTTGTCAAAGGTTATATTTAGGCCAGGGTTCCTCCCCTGGCTGATTTCATATTCTTGTTTAATCTATCGTTTCTGTTCACTTTTGGGACATTGTTTTGTGTTAATGTTACATTCATTTATTATGCGTTTTGTTCAGTGTGGGTTGTGGGGGAAGCCCTGAGGAGTGGGGCTACCTGCCAGTCACCGCCAGGAACTGCCATCCGCGCAATAAATCTGGCGGGTCCCCCACAGATCCTGGCAGTTCATTTTGAATGCTTTTTGGAGTGTTTGGTGAGAATTGAGATTCTTCTGTGCTAAAATGTAATTACTGGATTGTTGACACTGTGCTCTGTTTTTTGACTTCGCTTTGGATGAACTGCTTTGAGATGTTGTTTGCTCTGTGTTGCCTTATTGTTTAGGCAATTCTGAGTTTGTTTTTTTTTTTGTTAAAAATTAATCTTTTATTTTATAAAAATTCTTTCAGGCTCTTTTTGTGTCTAGCAAGGTTTTTTTTGACTGTCTCTCCCTGCAGGCATAATAAATCATTGTGATCTGTGAAAATATATCTTATAGCACCTGATTTTTACTCACATGCGGTACAGCAGACACATAGCCAGATTAAGCACACAAGTTGACACAGAGAACTGCCATGCAAGCAATGTGACAAAAAGATGAACTAGGACAACTGGAAACCATTCAGTCAGACTGTGGGATGCTGTAACCATGTGCTACTTTCTATGTGTGTTCAGTTAGCACAAACTTGTGTCCTTGTTTGGAGAGCATTGTGGCCTTTTATGGACTTGCATGTTTGTCTGAGGGGGCCCTGGACTTGGAAAAACATTACAAAGCCTTGGAGAATTGCCCACCACACCTTGAAGCCAATGGATGGATGGATAGATGACATTGCCACCTATTCCTAAGGATGCCTTCAGCACCTGCATTGAAGACGATACCAACAGACTCCAATCCTCAGGCCCCAACACCAGAACCGGGTTTTGTCACTGGCTTCATTTGTCCTTGTACTACAGTTAGGTCCATAAATATTTGGACAGAGACAACTTTTTTCTAATTTTGGTTCTGTACATTACCACAATGAATTTTAAATGAAACAACTCAGATGCAGTTGAAATGCAGATTTTCAGCTTTAAGTCAGTGAGGTGAACAAAACGATTGCATAAAAATGTGAGGCAGCTAAAGCATTTTTTTAACACAATCCCTTCATTTCAGGGATTCAAAAGTAATTGTACAAATTAAATAACTGGAAATAAAATGTTAATTTCTAATACTTGGTTGAAAACCCTTTGCTGGCAATGACAGCCTGAAGTCTTGAACTCATGGACATCACCAGATGCTGGGTTTCCTCCTTTTTAATGCTCTGCCAGGCCTTTACTGCAGTGGCTTTCAGTTACTGTTTGTTTGTGGGCCTTTCTGTCTGAAGTTTAGTCTTCAACAAGTGAAATAGATAGATAGATAGATAGATAGATAGATAGATAGATAGATAGATAGATAGATAGATAGATAGATATGCATGCTCAATTGGGTTAAGATCCACTTCTTTGCTTTAATAAACTCCTGGGTTGCTTTGGCTGTATGTTTTGGGTCATTGTCCATCTGTATCATGAAACACAAGGAAGCGTGAACATGCCCTGAGGGCAGTGAAGTGTTAGATACAGTAGAAGCAATGCGCATTTTACATTAACTTTGGAACAGTGGTGTTTCCACAGATATTCAAAGCGGACCTGAGTTGGCCAATTGTTTGTGATTGTTATTTAGGCTAGAAATGGATGAGATAAAAAAAAGAACCTTCCACAAAGATACCAAGAGTATAACACCATAGGATTTTTCAAATTTAATAAATGACAAGCACAAACAATTGGCCAACTCAGGTGCCGCTTTGAATATCTGTGGAAAGACCACTGTTCCAAAGTTAATGTGAAATGCGCATTGCTTCTATTGTATCTAACACTTCAGTGCCCTCAGGGCATGTTCACGCTTCCTTGTGTTATTTCTGCATACACAACACAGGTAATCCACAGTGCAACAGTAAATTCAAATTATATTCTATGACCACATTCATAGCTCTGGGGAGCAGCACAGTGCATTTTTAAAAATACAATATGCTGCATATTTTCCACACTTTGAATGAACAACACATACATACACAGGAATGTGTACAAGTGCATTTTCATACTACACTGGGAGTCCAACTCTTGCTGTTCCCTATCACTGCCCTTTCTGGTTTCCTGCAGATGACGCCTAGCACACACCTGCCCCAGACACTGTGGAGGACTATAGCCAATAACATTAGTGTCTCTGACTCATCTTTAAAATTGAAGTCCCCATGATTACCGTCCTAAATGGCAAAGCGGGCATTGTACTATCACAATGCCACAATATGTTGCATGCCTCATGAAAATGTTTTCCTGTGACAGAATTTTTTTTGTGCCCATGGCAAGTAGAACACACTAAATATCTTTTGACATATTTTGTTTGAGATGATCCAGAGAATAACTGAATTAAGGCTACTTAACTACACACTTAATGATTCAAGAAGTGGCCCTTTTAAATTTCATGGAATACACATTAGACTGGTGCTCCCATTTGTAATGCTGCTTAGAAATCTTTTATTTTTATTCAGTTCTAAACCTGAACTCTACAAAGTGTTCTTTCATTTCTTTTTTTTTTTAAATTGGCTTGCAAGCTTGAGATGCACTCCATTTTTCGCGTGGTTCCATAAATACATTGATGCCATGTGTGCAGGCACAATCCACAATTGATACAAAGTTGTTTGCATGGCACAGCACAATTAGTAAGTTTGAATGGTATACTCGGAGACGAATGGGAGTTCAGTCATGTCAGTCAGTTATTTTCCATCCCGCTATATCGTAACACAGGGTCATAGGGGTCTGCTGGAGCCAATCCCAGCCAACACAGGACACAAGGCAGGAAACAAACCCTGGGCCGGGTGCCAAGACTCATGCACACACCAAGGACAATTTAAGATCACCAACGCACCTAACCTGCATGTCTTTGGACTGTGGGAGGAAATCTTGTTCAAAATTTAAGTAGCTAAAGAAAGAAAAATAAAAATGAAAAACCACAGCCTCTTTAAGGAATAGCAGAGTCTAGTGAAGGTTTTGGCAGTGGGACCGCACCACCTCGGCCTGGTGTTAGATTTAAATCTTCCAAATGTAAGTTCCAGGACATTTCTTACGTTTCTTCATCACATGGTGGTATCCTATTATTTGATAGTAGAAATCTTTATAGTGATTATAAATAAAATTTGGCTTAAAACATTTTCATTTCTTGATTTGGGTGTCTTTGTGCTGAAAACATTTCTTTTCATCAATTTAATCTTAATAAGTTGTCCCACATGCTATTTTATGTTTTTTTCAGGAAATGTCAGCCAGAAGGGCACATTGATGGGCATCCTCCGAAGCTTGGGAGCACTTGCAAGAGTTTTTGGCCCAATTATAGCATCCAGTGGTATGGATATTGACATTCATGATTTTATTTACTATTTTCTATTATTAGGTCAAATATTAGTAATGCATATCACAGTATCATGAAACATACTGTGCATATGAGCTGCAGATGTGGACAGATTTGTTGGTACCCTTACAACTCATTGAAAAAGTGTGAAGAGAGATAAAATTATAGCTTTTTCGACAAAGATATTCTAAATGGGCTGAACACATTTCTTGGTACACCTAGAAAAAGATCATAAATAATTGGATTAAAGTGATTTTTCAAACTAGCTGTTTTCTTTAATTAGTATCTCCAATTGTGCCATCAGTCATTCAGCTTGTTTTAATGGAGAAACGTAGTCACCCTGCTGTTTGGTATTATCGTGTGTCCTACACTGAACATGAATCAGAGGAAGCAAAGGAGAGAGTTGTCTAAGGATATCAGAATATTATTAAGAAGTTTAAAGCCCATAAGACTGTAGCCAACCTCGCTGATCACGGCCTTAAGAAGAAAATCAACCCCAGAATGGGTAGAAGGATAGTGACAATGATAGACAAAAATCAAAGGAAGACTTCCAAAGAGATATAAGATGACCTCCTCAGACAAGATCCATCAGTGTCTGATTGCACCATCCATTGCTTTTTTCACTGACAGCAGGCTCAATGGAAGAAGACCCAGGAGGACTCCACTATTGAAAGAAAAACATTAAAAAAATGCCAGCTTGAAATTTGCTAAAATGCATATGAACAAGCCACAGTGCTTCTGGGAGAATGTCCTTTGGACAGATGAGAGAAAGCTGGAGCTTTCCGGCAAGTCAGATCAGCTCTATGCCCACAGACGAAAAAATGAAGTTTTCAAAGAAAAGAACACCATACCTACTGTGAAACACGGAGGAGTCTCGGTGATTTGGGTCTCCTTTGCTGCAACTGACATGGGGTGCATGGAGTCCAAAACTATCTAGACATTCTGGAGCAAATTGTACTGCCCAGTGTCCAAAAGCTCTGTTTCAGCTGCAGATAATGGATTCTTCAACAGGATAATGACCCACAATACACAGCTAACATTAAACATCTATGGAAAGAACTGATGCAGTCAGAACCATGCAGTCTGTAGAAGGTGATCTTCAAACCTGACACAGCTAGAGCAGTTTGATCAAGAAGAGTGGGCCTGACTACCAGTTGACAGGTGCAGAAATTTCATTGAGAGCCCCAGGAATCATTTGTTTGCAGTGATTGCCTCTAAAAGGTGTGCAACAAAATATTAGGTTAAGGGTTACATCATTTTTGTTCATGCCATTTTCAAAGACAATGATGGTGCCAATTAGTTTGAAATAGCTTGAAACTGACTAGAGACAATTTTGGGTTCTTCTTTTTCATGTTGGGGTACCAATAAGTTTGTCCACATCTGTGGATAAGGATATACACGTATTCACCTGAAAAGTAAGTACTTCAATTTACCAAATCTGTATTTTTATGTTACTTCAAGAGTCCAGGACATATTTTAATGTTCAGGTTTTGCTGGGCAGGAGTCTGAAGTGAGCTTAATAACATGCTGTATTTGTTGACTTCTCAAGTGCAGAATGCCCTGGTGTTCTGAGATTTGAAATATTAAAGATCTTCAACATTGTGTGATCAGTTTTCCATTTGGGAGCCAACCTCCAGCACCCTAAGAAAAAAAGAAATCACAGACTGGTGAAGAAGTAGTTCTGAAAAGTGGCTTGCTTATGAGTAATTCCCTGCTCAGATGTTCCAGACCATGTTTATTAGAATTCAAATTTTGAGACCAACCCACCCAGTAAATGTTTAATTTAAATTACAGTAGACATAAAAAGAATTCAGCAAAATAATTGTTTATTAGAGACTATTACCTTTGTAAGAAATTTCTGTGCACGTTACAGGCAACTAAGCAAGAAATTAACGAGACAGTTTTTATATGTACCAAAGCAACTGTTACAGTAACACATTAGGTCTTCTTTGGGTCTGGGATCTTTCTTGGATCAGATTGCTTTCTTTTCTACTAGGTATTAGTTTAGATTAAGTTTTTCAGAGAAAGGTGTAGAGTCAGAAAAAAACTAAAACTAACTGTGGTATATGTGGGAAGGGAAGAAAAAAAAACGAGAAGCAACTGTGGGACTGAGCTCAACATTATCTTGACATCTTGTTGGCATATACAGTGCATCCGGAAAGTATTCACAGCGCATCACTTTTTCCACATTTTGTTATGTTACAGCCTTATTCCAAAATGGATTAAATTCATTTTTTTTCCTCAGAATTCTACACACAACACCCCATAATGACAACGTGAAAAAAGTTTACTTGAGGTTTTTGCAAATTTATTAAAAACAAAAAAACTGAGAAATCACATGTACATACTGTAAGTATTCACAGCCTTTGCTCAATACTTTGTCGATGCACCTTTGGCAGCAGTTACAGCCTCAAGTCTTTTTGAATATACAATACAATACAGTTTATTTTTGTATAGCCCAAAATCACACAGGAAGTGCCGCAATGGGCTTTAACAGGCCCTGCCTCTTGACAGCCCCCCAGCCTTGACTCTCTAAGAAGACAAGGAAAAACTCCCAAAAAAACCTTGTAGGGAAAAAAATGAAAGAAACCTTGGGAAAGGCAGTTCAAAGAGAGACCCCTTTCCAGGTAGGTTGGGCGTGCAGTGGGTGTCAAAAGAAGGGGGTCAATACAATACAATGCAGTACACAGAACAATTTCTCAATATAGTAGGAAATAAAAAATATAAATTTTAGAAGTACATAGCAGAATTTAACAGTAGATGATATATCCCATAATAAGATTTGGATTTGTGTAGAGTCCTGGAGACCTCATCCTTCAAGCTGCCTCCCCCATTTGGCCATTCCACGGCTGAAACAGTGCTGGGCCAGCCAATCCGATGAAAGGACCCCTCTTTCCCACGATTCCTGCGATCCTCCATCTGGGATGACTTTTCCTTAGGCAGGCAAAACAACTTGACAGGTGGGCCATGGCACCAAGTGCCACATTTGAGTACCGAGAAGAAAAACAGAATAAGTGAGGGTTAGTATACAATTATAACTGTCATGTTACTTATGTTTAAGTGCTAATGACTAACAACAGAGATGCAGTCTGTACAGTTAATCAGCAGCTCTAGTCAGGATATGCTAAACTGAAGTAGTGAGTCTTCAGCCGGGATTTAAAAGCTGAGACCGAAGGGGCATCTCTTATAGTAGCAGGCAGACCATTCCACAGTTTAGGGGCCCTGTAACTAAAAGCTCGACCTCCTACTGTTATTTTATTAATCCTTGGAATCATAAGCAGACCGGCATCTTGAGATCTTAATGTGCGCTCAGGTTTGTAAGTCATGATAAGTTCAGACAAGTAAGCCGGACCTCGACCATTTAATGCTTTATATGTTAAAAGAAGGATTTTGAAATCTGCCCTAAACTTAACCGGGAGCCAGTGTAAGGATTTAAGAACTGGAGTTATGTGTTGGTATTTTCTTGTTCTTGTAATAATTCTTGCAGCCGCATTTTGGATTAACTGGAGGCTGTATAAAGAACAGTTTGAACATCCAGTGAACACTGCATTGCAGTAGTCAATCCTACTAGAGATAAATGCATGAATTAGTTTCTCAGAATCCTGTTTATTTAAAAAGCGCCTTAATTTCCTAACATTTTTAAGATGGAAGAAACATGTTTTGGACAACTTTGAAATATGTGCTTTAAATGACATGCTAGAGTCATATATGAATATGATGCCACAAGCTTGGCACACCTATCCTTGGCCAGTTTCGCCCATTCCTCTTTGCAGCACCTCTCAAGCTCCATCAGGTTGGATGGGAAGCGTCGGTGCACAGCCATTTTAAGATCTCTCCAGAGATGTTCAATCGGATTCAAGTCTGGGCTCAGGCTGGGCCACTCAAGGACATTCACAGAGTTGTCCTGAAGCCACTCCTTTGATATCTTGGCTGTGTGCTTAGGGCCGTTGTCCTGCTGAAAGATGAACCGTCGCCCCAGTCTGAGGTCAAGAGCGCTCTGGAGCAGGTTTTCATCCAGGATGTCTCTGTACATTTCCTCAGAATTCTACACACAACACCCCATAATGACAATGTGAAAAAAAAAATTACTTGAGATTTTTGCAAATTTATTAAAAATAAAAAAATTGAGAAAGCACATGTACATAAGTATTCACAGCCTTTGCCATGAAGCTCAAAATTGAGCTCAGGTGCATCCTGTTTCCCCTGATCATCCTTGAGATGTTTCTGCAGCTTAATTGGAGTCCACCTGTGGTAAATTCAGTTGGTTGAACAGGATTTGGAAAGGCACACACCTGTCTATATAAGGTCCCGCAGCTGACAGTTCATGCCAGAGCACAAACCAAGCATGAAGTCAAAGGAATTGTCTGTAGACCTCTGAGACAGGATTGTCTCGAGGCACAAATCTGGGGAAGGTTACAGAAAAATGTCTGCTGCTTTGAAGGTCCCAATGAGCACAGTGGCCTCCATCATCCGTAAGTGGAAGAAGGTCGAATCCACCAGGACTCTTCCTAGAGCTGGCTGGCCATCTAAACTGAGCATTCGGGGGAGAAGGGCCTTAGTCAGGGAGGTGACCAAGAACCCAATGGTCACTCTGTCAGAGCTCCAGAGGTCCTCTGTGGAGAGAGGAGAACCTTCCAGAAGGACAACCATCTCTGTAGCAATCCACCAATCAGGCCTGTATGGTAGAGTGGCCAGACGGAAGCCACTCCTTAGTAAAAGGCACATGGCAGCCCGCCTGGAGTTTGCCAAAAGGCACCTGAAGGACTCTCAGACCATGAGAAAGAAAATTCTCTGGTCTGATGAGACAAAGATTGAACTGTTTGGTGTAAATACCAGGCGTCACGTTTGGAGGAAACCTGGCACCATCCTTACAGTGAAGCACGGTGGTGGCAGCATCATGCTGTGGGGATGTTTTTCAGCGGCAGGAACTGGGAGACTAGTCAGGATAAAGGGAAAGATGACTGCAGCAATGTACCCAACCCCAATTGATGCTTGTTGTGCCACAAGGCTGATGTGCCCAGCTCATATATCACACACTTTCACAATGCATAGCATAAATTATAATTTTGGTAGGCGTAGTTTGACAGGCCCAGGAGCCATCTGTTTCCTGAACTTGCAATTTCTGTTATAGGGAAGATGGAAGTTAGTAGAGTTCTGATTAAACAGGGGACAAGTCATGAACCATTCCTAGATGGTGCAGATATTCATACTAGGGTACATTAACTCATATCAGGCCTAAATGCTTTCAAGCTTGGACACGGTACCCCTCCATCACAGTTTAATTTTCTTGCACCTTTTGGGTTTAACAACACATTGCAGATCAGTGTGTATCCGTTTGTCTTATAGGCAGAAATTGGGGGTCTGCCATTGTTAGTAGAAGTATAAATACTGTGGAAGAAGACTGCCAGTACCAACGTATTTCCAGCTATATTGAAAATGGCTGCTTACAAAGGTTTTATAAGCTTTATTCTGTCGTTTATATTTATCTTGATAATTAACATTTATTTATTTATTCTTTGAATACCTTTGCAGTGTACTGGCTGTTGGGCGCAGAGGTGTGCTTCCTCACCAGCTCCGTCTTATTTGTTGTTCCTCTTTTACTACTGAGGCATATCAGACAGACAAAAATGAAGTGAGGCTGCAATGGTATCAGCCATCAAAGAAAGCGGTACGTCTAAGTGAGAACTTCTGCTGTGCCACAGTCCTTACTTTACACAAAATCTATGGTTTGCTCATAGTGTAAAATAACATTAAATTAATTTTGTTAACCAGTGTGACAGGAAAAAAAAAACTTATTTGTTCCTTTTGTATTGTAAATGAACCCACTGTAAACATTAATTTAAATTTACTTTTTTCCTCAGGTTAAATGAGAATTCACTGCCCTAACATACAAACCATGGCAGCATGCAAGGGCAGCTCATTGGGGTTTCTTTACGTGGACCTGTGGCACTCATCTATGTCTTGCTTTCCTGTGGTGGAAAACAACGCCTTCACATCACACTTCAATGAATTCTATGCCAGTGTGGTGCCATCTGGAGTCACTTGACTACAAGCTCGTTTGGGGTGTAAAACTCGACTCTGATGTGCTTTCAGAATATAGTGCCTTTTGTTGACAAAGAAACATCATATATCCAATTTAAATATCTTCAAGTCTAGTTTATCGTGCAGCTGTGCCAGGGAAGTACAATGCTGAAACAAAAGACACTTTTTTATTGTCTTTTTTTTATTTTGTATCACATATGACCAAATGAATTTTCCACTGTTGAAAAATAAAGATCACCTTTCACCAATCTATTTTTGTGGCAATTCATCCAGCTCAGGTCTGGCTACCTAGAGTGACTACTTGTTACACACTGTAGCTTATGCTACACAAAATAAAATTTTAGTATGGGAAATGGTCCATTTTATGGACCATTCAATAATGGGAATACCTCCTTGTTGTCCACTGTACCTGTTTATATGAGGTTAAGCCTGGACTGATGGCCCAAGAACTTATTAAACTGTACAGTATATACAAAAATAAACACTTGCAGAAATGAAAGTAGAAATTCTCTATGCAGACTTTTAAATATATACAGTATCTAGGAACACCTGTAACGCAATTTTAGCCTATTCGGACTAAAAATGTAGACTACTCACTTTGTTGGACAGATTTACAGGGCATTTGCTGGGTGCCATGGGGTTTGCTCATAAGACAAGGGCACCTGAGCAACACTGAATTTGCGAGAGTACCTGAAGGGGGCTTTGTTTGAACTTCATGTTTGCAACAGGCTCTTTGTGACTGAAAACAGACTTGAACATTCATAGTGAGGGACAATGAATCCACACCTGTTCTGCCGGGCACGCTGCATATCGCCATGCCATTTTATATGAATCAAACAATTTTCAAATACTTTTGAAATGAAGGGTGTAAGACATGTATCAAGAAGGCAGAATACAAAAACCTCATAAGTAGAACCCTGAAGAAGAAAACAATATCGAGAATCCTTAGTCAAAACTTCAGAATCCCAATTAAAAAACAATTTTGATAATACAGAAAAATTTGAGTTGCTACCTGTTGCACCTCAGTCCAAAACAGTCCGTTTCTACATGGTGGTCACTAATAACCTCATATGTTGTTTAGATATACAGACAGACAGACACATATATAGAACTTTATTTTCCCCATAGGGAAATTTGGTTTTTTAAAATGTTCTTTAAATAAACAAATAGGTATATAATTTAATGGCATACAATTTATAGTTTTAATGGAGAAAAAAGGTGTATTTTTCCAGATCAGAATCTCCAGATCAGGAAATGAAAGCCACTTTTTTCCTCAAACACTTGAATTAAACTTCAGAGTCACATTTTATAACGATACATTGCATCCTTTCACTAAACTGAGCTCAAAAAGGTACAAGTAACAGCGCAGGGTCCTATTGCCAATTCCAGAGTGCCAAGTACACTTACACAAAACAGGATCATCTGTATAGAGAGTGCATTCATACAAGCAGCCAACACTTATAAAGTCAGATCAGATGATGTAAGGCCCAGAGGTTTTTCATTTTTTTCCACAATGGGCTTACACATTTCAAGTGATATTCAGTGACATGTAATTTTTATATATCTTCTGAATCATTAAAGGAATACTCTGCAAAAAAAATAAAGATTTTGTATCTGTTGCTTACCCTATTTTGTTTGTAGTGTTGGCCAATCCCATCTGAACACACCTCTATATGTCATGCACAGAAGCATTTTCTGGAAGTGGTTTATTTAACAATTTTTATCCAATTTGTGTGTAAGGCATTGTTCGCATACAATTGGATGTGTGACACAAGTAACTTCAAATTTCATTAAGGATCATTGTAGAGAAAAGCCAAGCAAAATGACCCCTTTTATTGGCTAACTAAAAAGATTACAATATGTAAGCTTTCGACGCAACTCAGGCCCCTTCTTCAGGCAAGATGTAATGTTCCATGTAGTTGCCTCGAAAGCTTGCATATTGTAATCTTTTTAGTTAGCCAATAAAAGATGTCATTTTGCTTAGCTTTTCTCTACATTTATAATGGCTAACACGGTACAACACCTTAGTATTAAGGATCATTGAAATTGTACTTTGTTCTTCAAGTTGGGTCATTATAGGCTCTCATTTTATCAGAAATATTATGCCCATTCTCAATGAGAACATGATTAACATTTTTCATCTGCAATCACATCAAAATGGGGTAACAAAAAATAGAACTTTTAGGTGGAGTATTTCTTTAAGCAAAGCTGCTTTTATACCTCTGTCAAAGACTATTACTTCTGTTGAAATTTTTTAAATAAAAAACTACTTGGCTGTTTTTTGGTTTGTATCATCAAAAATGCCTCTCTTTGGTAAAATTTTATTATGAATACCCGTTTCAGAGTGTGCATTCATATAGATTATGTAATGTCTTAATGAAATGTGACTTATTTATCTTTAGTTTCCAGTTTGTCGGCCTGATGGACAACAGTGTGAATATTCATTGACTGAAGTTTTAATTCCTGGATACGACTGGCTATATTGACCCTCTGGATGTTTTTACTTATAATTAAGGGTTTGTTACTTGACCTGCCCATATTTTTAAAATGTCTAGCATGTTGGAAGCCTTGGTGCTTATGTAATAGTGTTGGAAATCTTTATGCTTTGACAAAGAAAACATTTTTGGGAACTGGAGGTTGGGTGAACTAAAAAAAATCTGATAAATGACCTGGCTGTTCTTTGGTTTGTATCTTTATAGAATTGCAGCTGGTTTGGTATAATCTGAAAGCTTTTTGATTAACAGAAGTTTTTTCCATGACAGCATACAGTAATCTTAAAGTGTCTCATGGCCTTTCAAATTATAGATTACTAATTTTTTGTTATCCATATCTTTATTTTACAAATGTTCAGTTAATACTGAAGATATCTGGAAACACTCAGATGGACCTAAGCTGAACTTGGCTACTGTTGCTCTGCAAGCAATCATGCAATCAGAGAGCTTGTGCTGATGAAGAGCAATGCAAGATTTGGCATTTTCCATACCAAATGTTAGCTTTGGGAACATGTGAAATAGTAAAGTATTGATTTTAATTTATGTACTGAAGTGCTGTGAAAGCTTATGAAGTGAAAATATTAATTTAAAAGTTAGTCTTTTTGGGAATGACTGAGAGGCTCTGCAGTACTATTACTGAACTAACCAATGCTCCAACTCAGAAGATCACAATGACATGCGAGTCTGAATTGTACGGTCAATTATATATAAAAAAAAGACTTTTTCAGAAGGATAATTTCATGTCCTGCGAGACGAGACTTTGTGCCAAGAGATTTAACCACATCCAGGGTCAGAAATAAAAGACAAAGAGTAAATGTCAAAGTAGAACGTCGTGAAGAATTCAAAAATGTTGGTGTGATACACATGCAGTGCGGGTTAGAGATAATGAAAAGTACTAAAATTTGACAGTGTCAAAAAAATAATAGTAATGACCGCATTAGCGCAAACAGAAATTACTCGGTGAAATAACGTAACAGCGAAAACAGATCATATAAATGGACATAGGTGATATAACAGAAGTATGTAGATATTGTTCGGATTTAAACTTTAAGTTGGGAGACTTGTAGATCATCTAATTCGTGTTGTCATCAGGGAAAAGTTGTGTATCTTCCCAATGAAGAGGTGAATCCGCGAGAATTTAAAGATTTGTTGTTTGGTGAAAGTGAAATCCACATATGTGAGCAGCAGAGATGCAAAGTGGCTGGCACATAGTGCAGGCTGGGGGGTTGGCAAGCAAAACCAGCAGGGGGCAAAGCCCCCTAGTCTTAAAATATACTCTACAAATATACTGCATGTGTGTGCATATTTTATACACTCACTTGTTTGGTACAGAGCAACACAGGATTAAACGATAGCGTTAAAAAAAGGAAATATTTGGAAGTGGCAATTATTGGCACTCTAGATCAATTTGATTGGAAGAACTAGAGTCTCATAGGAGAATTAGACTCCCCTGCAATAAACTGCCAGTGCTTACAGGTCATGCATTCGCCAATGAATGACGAGATTAATCCGTTAAAAAAAAGGGTCACTTTCATTTCACATTCCATATTGACAGTGCTGAAAACTTCTGTCACTAAAAATGGCATGCCTACTTTAACAGTTCACAAAGTTATTAAGAAGATTTCTGCTCAAGGAACAGGCAAACACCTCCAAGGAGATGTTGGGAAGAGAAAAATTGATTAAAGTCCTCAAAGGGCTCTTACACCTAATCTGGAACAATGGTTTCAATCTGCACCAAACATTAAACCAAGAAAGGCCGTTTTAGTGAAGGCTAAAAAGAACCCCACCGTTGAAAGACAAACAAAAATCCCAATTGAACTTTTCCCAAACCTACCTAGAGAGACATAAATCCTTCTGGGAAAATGTTCTGTGGAATAATACCAATGTAAAACTCTTTGGCAATGCAGACCAGAGATTAGTTTATATGCTCGGAAATTAAGCTTATATGGCGTCAGTTAAATATAGTGCAGGTTCCAGAATGTTGTGTTTTTCTGCCTCTGGTGCTGGAGATCTTGAACATATTAAAATAGCTAAATCAGAGGATTACCTGGTCATTTTAAAGCAGAGTATGTTACCAGTACCAGAAAACTGGCCAAAAGTTTGAGGATACCAGACAGTCACACTTATATCAGCTTGTTGGAGATTCACATTTGAAAACCAACTGCATTAATATGGAGTTCTCTCTCAACCCTTTGCAGCAATAGCAGACATCACTCTTCTGGAAACCTTGTCCACAAGGTTTTAGTGTATGTCTATGGGGAAAAAGAGCATTTATGAGGTGAGGTACCGATGTTGGATGGAAAGACCTAACTCACAATCAGTATTTTGAGTTCATCACAAAGGTGTTCAGCAGGGCCGAGATCAGGGCTCTGTGCAGGCCACTAGAGTTTGCCCATTTCTTTATGGACCTGGCTTTGTGTACAGGGACACAGTCATGCTGAAACAGAAAAGGGCCTTCCTCAAACTGTTGCCACAAAGTTGGAAGCACACAAAAGTCTAAAATGTCTTTGCAAGCATTAATAGTACCCTTCAATAGAAACCAAGGAGCCTAACCTACACCTGAAAAACAGTCCCGGGCCATTATCCCCTCCATCATCAAACATCACAGTAGGCACTACGTAGACTGTAAGGAAGCATCCTCTTGGCACCCATCAAGCCCAGATTCATTCATCAGACTGCCAAATGATGAAATGTGATTTGTCACTCCAGAGAACACGTTTCAAACTTCTCCAGCTGGTACTTAGTATTGCATATATTGATCTTAGGTCAGTGTGCAGCTGCTTGGCCATGGATCCCCATTTTATTAAGCTCCTAACACACAGTTCTTGTGCTGATGTTACTTCTGGAGCCATTTTGGAAATCAGCTGTGAGTAATATAAAAGATGATATGTCATATTTATTCACTATGGGCTTCAGCATTCAGTGGCCCCACTCACGCCGAGTCTGCACTTTGTGGCTCAGCTATTGATCCTGCTAGACACCCCACTTCACAATAACACCACTTAACGTTGATTGGGAACACCTAGCAGAGCAGAAATTCACATAATGACTTGTGGCAAAGGTGTAGTCCTACAACAATGCCACGTTTAAAGTCACTGAGCTCCTGAGTACAACCCATTCTGCTGCCAAAGGAGATTGCATCGCTATGTGCTTGATTTGTTTTGCAACAGTTAACAAGGTGTATGGCTGAAACTCAATAATTTGGAGGGATGTCCACATATGTTTGGCCATACTGTGTACCTAAAATGCTAGAGTGCCAACAATATCGACCATTACACAAAGCTACATGTCTCTGACTGTCTGAAAATTCTGGTCTATCTGCAGACAACCAGGGGAAAAGTAATGTTCACTGATGGAACAGTCTCATGAAACTGAGGACCAGAAAAATTCAACCTCCCTGAAAAGTTTATTTAAAAAAACAAAACAAAAACACACACGCACTGTTTTGAATCTCAGTGTTATCTTCATACTACGTTATCGTGGTTGCAATGCAGAACAGATAGAAGCTTACCCCACAGCAAGTCTGCAATATAGTGGTTAGAGCCCTGCCTTCATCTCGTTTAAAAATGATTTGTTTTGTACACAAAAATATATGTAGAGAGATTATCATCAACACTATGCAAGTTACAGTAATAGAAAAACATGCTATAAAATTATTTTTTTTTTTTTTTTTTTAAAGAACATTGTCCCACATTGTTTTGAAAGTTAGACATTAATACCATTTACTCATTATTTCAATTGTTACGCAATAAAATGTACATTTATTTAATGCAATTTTATTGTCTTAAATAAATGTACATTTTATTGCGTAACAATTGAAATAATGAGTAAATGGTATTAATGTCTAACTTTCAAAACAATGTGGGACAATGCTCTTTAAAAAAATAAAATAAAAAAATGCAATTTTATTGTCCCCCTCCTTTAACCGCCACCTTATCGTGGTGGAGGGGTTTGCGTGTCCCAATGATCCTAGGAGCTCTGTTGTCCGGGGCTTTATGCCCCTGGTAGGGCCACCCAAGGCAAACTGGTCCTAGGTGAGGGATGAGACAAAGAGCGGTTATACAAAACCTCCTATGATGAAAAACAATTTTGGATGGCGTTTTCCCTTGCCCGGACGCGGGTCACCGGGGCCCCACTCTGGAGCCAGGCCTGGAGGTGGGGCTTGATGGCGAGCGCCTGGTGGCCGGGCTTGCACCCATGGGGCTCGGCCGGGCACAGCCCGAAGAGGCAACGTGGGTCCCCCTTCCCATGGGCTCACCACCTATGGGAGGGGCCAAGGAGGTCGGGTGCAGTGTGAGTTGGGTAGTTGCCAAAGGCGGGGACCTTGGCGGTCCGATCCTTAGCTACAGAAGCTGGCTCTTGGGATGTGGAATGTCACCTCTCTGAAGGGGAAGGAGCCTGAGCTAGTGCGCGAGGTTCCGGCTAGATATAGTCGGGCTCACCTCAACGCACAGCTTGGACTCTGGAACCAATCTCCTTGAGAGGGGCTGGACTCTCTACCACTCTGGTGTTGCCCCCGGTGAGAGACGCCGAGCGGGTGTGGGTATACTTATTGCCCCCCAACTTGGAGCCTGTACATTGGGGTTTACCCCGGTGGACGAGAGGGTAGCCTCCCTTCGCCTTCGGGTGGGGGGACGGGTCCTAACTGTTGTTTGTGCGTATGCACCGAACAGCAGTTCGGAGTACCCACCCTTTTTGGAGTCGCTGGAGGGGGTGCTAGAGAGCATACCTTCTGGGGACTCCCTCGTTCTGCTGGGAGACTTCAATGCTCACGTGGGCAATGACAATGAGACCTGGAAGGGCGTGATTGGGAGGAATGGCCCCCCCGATCTGAACCCGAGCGGTGTTTTGTTATTGGACTTCTGTGCTCGTCACGGATTGTCCATAACGAACACCATGTTCAAGCATAGGGGTGTTCATATGTGCACTTGGCACCAGGACACCCTAGGCCTCAGTTCGATGATCGACTTTGTGGTTGTGTCGTCGGACTTGCGGCCACATGTCCTGGACACTCGGGTGAAGAGAGGGGCGGAGCTGTCAACTGATCACCACCTGGTGGTGAGTTGGCTTCGATGGTGGGGGAGGATTACGGTCAGGCGTGGTAGGCCCAAACGTGTTGTGAGGGTCTGCTGGGAATGTCTGGCAGAGCCCCCTGTCAGAAGTAGCTTCAACTCCCACCTCTGGCAGAAATTCGACCACATCCCGAGGGAGGTGGGGGACATTGAGTCCAAATGGGCCATGTTCCATACCTCTATTGTTGAGGCAGCTGACCGGAGTTGTGGCTGTAAGGTGGTCGGTGCCTGTCGTGGCGGCAATCCCCGAACCCGTTGGTGGACACCGGCGGTGAAGGATGCCGTCAAGCTGAAGAAGGAGTCCTACAGGACCCTTTTGTCCTGTGGGACCCTGGAGGCAGCTGATAGGTACCGGCAGGCCAAGCGGAATGCGGCTTTGGTGGTTGCTGAGGCAAAAACTCGGGCGTGGGAGGAGTTTGGGGAGGCCATGGAGAATGACTTTCGGACGGCTTCGAGGAGATTCTGGTCCACCATCCGGCGTCTCAGGAAGGGGAAGCAGTGCAGTGTCAACACTGTATATGGTGGGGATGGTGCGCTGCTGACCTCGACTCGGGACGTTGTGGGTCGGTGGGGGGAGTACTTCGAAGACCTCCTCAATCCCATTAACATGCCTTCCAATGAGGAAGCAGAGCCTGGGGACTCAGAGGTGGGCTCCCCCATCTCTGGGACTGAGGTCACCGAGGTGGTCAAAAAACTCCTTGGTGGCAGGGCCCCGGGGGTGGATGAGATACGCCCGGAGTTCCTCAAGGCTCTGGATGTTGTAGGACTGTCTTGGTTGACACGCCTCTGCAACATCGCATGGACATCAGGGACAGTGCCTCTGGATTGGCAGACCGGGGTGGTAGTCCCCCTCTTTAAGAAGGGGGATCGGAGGGTGTGTTCCAACTACAGAGGGATCACACTCCTCAGCCTCCCTGGAAAAGTCTATTCAGGGGTCCTGGAGAGGAGGGTCCGTCGGATAGTCGAGCCTCGGATTCAGGAGGAACAGTGGACCAGCTCTACACCCTTAGCAGGGTCCTGGAGGGTGCATGGGAGTTTGCCCAACCAGTCTACATGTGTTTTGTGGACTTGGAAAAGGCATTCGACCGTGTCCCTCGGGGAATCCTGTGGGGGGTACTCCGAGAGTATGGGGTACCGGCCCCCCTGATAAGGGCTGTTCGGTCCCTGTACGATCGGTGCCAGAGCTTGGTCCGCATTGCCGGCAGTAAGTCGAACCCATTTCCAGTGAGAGTTGGACTCCGCCAGGGCTGCCCTTTGTCACCGATTCTGTTCATAACTTTTATGGACAGAATTTCTAGGCGCAGCCAGGGCGTTGAGGGGGTCCGGTTTGGTGGGCTCAGGATTGGGTCACTGCTTTTAGCAGATGATGTTGTCCTGTTTGCTTCATCAGGCCGTGATCTTCAGCTCTCTCTGGATCGGTTCGCAGCCGAGTGTGAAGCGGCTGGGATGAGAATCAGCACCTCCAAATCCGAGACCATGGTCCTCAGCCGGAAAAGGGTGGAGTGCCCTCTCAGGGTTGGTAGCGAGATCCTGTCCCAAGTGGAAGAGTTCAAGTATCTCGGGGTCTTGTTCACGAGTGAGGGAAGAATGGAGCGTGAGATCGACAGGCGGATCGGTGCGGCATCCGCAGTAATGCGGGCGCTGCATCAGTCTTTCATGGTGAAAAAGGAGCTGAGCCGCAAGGCGAAGCTCTCAATTTACCAGTTGATCTATGTTCCTACCCTCACCTATGGTCATAAGCTATGGGTAGTGACCGAAAGAACAAGATCGCGAATACAAGCGGCTGAAATGAGTTTCCTCCGCAGGGTGTCTGGGCTTTCCCTTAAAGATAGGGTGAGAAGCTCAGTCATCCGGGAGGGGCTCAGAGTAGAGCCGCTGCTCCTCCGCATCGAGAGGAGTCAGATGAGGTGGCTCGGGCATCTGATCAGGATGCCTCCTGGAGGCCTCCCTGGTGAGGTGTTCCGGGCACGTCTAACCGGGAGGAGGCCCCGGGGAAGACCCAGGACACGTTGGAGGGACTATGTCTCTCGACTGGCCTGAGAATGCCTTGGGATTCTCCCGGAAGAGCTAGAAGAAGTGGCCGGGCAGAGGTAAGTCTGGGCATCTCTGCTCAAGCTGCTGCCCCCGCGACCCGACCTCGGATAAGCGGGAGACAATGGATGGATGGATGGATGGAATTTTATTGTCTGGAAGTATAACATCTTTTATTGTCTTTGTTTTCCTCATCTGTATTTCATAATTTAAACTGATTATTTTACCAATGTCCCTTAAAAAAAACTAATTCAGAACGATCACCGTCATTCTCTATCCTGCATTGTTTTGTTATTTCACATCTTAATTGCTCATGTTGATGTTTAGGTTGGATGTTTAAAAGTACCAGTGCAGTTCACAAGAACATAATTAGTACAGAATTCTATTAATTTCTCTGTTCCTATATGTATTATCATAATTGTGTGATCCAATGCATTAAAAAAATGATTACTTCTAGCTTGTGTGTGACTATAAATAGGACAATAATAAATATTAAAATTCTTTGGTTGTGAACTGATCCCAGCCTGCAGTATTTTTTCCCCGTCAACCAACCTCTTTATTGAATATGCTGACCTATAACAACTCAACCCTTTTTACTACATGTTGCCTATTTTTACAATATAAAATGTGTTGTTGTACAAAAATAAAATTAAAAAAAGAAGGCTTTAATTGTTACAATCAGAATTTATTCTGAAAGCAAGGATTTCTTTTGATTACACCCTAATCTCAAGGGATGGCCAGGCAAACAGAATACAAGAAGAAAAATCCAGCACTACTGGATATCACTCAAAGAGTAGCCTAAGAAAAGTTCATCAAGTCACCATGAACTCCACAGTGATGGCCTTATTTTCTATTTTGCAGAATCAACTGATTTGCACCTGCAACCTACCTACAGTATTAATCCCAAGAATTAAATTACTTAAATTCAAAGAATATTTGCAATACCATTATCAGACTTCAATCCTTTTATCCTTTTTGTTCCCATTTACTGTATACGAGAACAAAAATAGAGTGTACAAGCTGCACGAAAAGCATAAAAGTGGCACAAGACAGTACAGTGTCTTGGTTAAAAACAAAAAGCTACACTGGAGAACTAAAATGTGTGGTCACCTCTTAAAAACTCCATAAATTATTAAAAGACAACACACAGAGAAAGAAAATAACAAAAATATTTAAAGGAAAATATTTATTGGTAGGTGAAACAAATAATGATAAAATCCCACAATTCTGTTTTGAAATTGTGCAAAATTACACAGCTATATTGAACACATAGAAAGAATTCATAGAAGAGGTACAAATGAGAAGTTACAAATTGTTGCATATGTACCTGTACAAGAAGCCTAGACAAAAGTTAATAGAAAATCAAATAAAATGCAGTAATGGCTTAGCAACTTTACTATGCAAAGGCTAATGAAATCCAATGAAATAAAATGAAAATTAAAGTTTAAGGAGATATACAAAATGGCATGCAGGCCATCAAACATATCTGTATAGTGATTATTGTTTTTACTAAGATTTTGCACACACAGCCCTAAGTTAGTTGTGCCATGTTAAAAAAGTGGTCCACAGAACAATGTCCCACTTTTTAGTTTTTTTATTCAGTTAGGTTTTTACTTAAGAAATTAGTAATTCAGGTTATTTCTGATTTACTGTAGTTTATATAGCTAGCTTCTCATAATTTTTAGCATCAGATTTATGAAGACTAATGGTACCTTAGTCCAAAAATAAAGAACATGAATATTACACTATCACACCTTTACCTTTATCTTTTGCTCCCAGAATAAATGTGAGCGCACTTAAAATGTCTAAGCCATTAAGATCAAATTTGCAGCATATATACTGTACATTGTGTAGAACAGATTAACTAAATAAATTTTTAACCTGGAAAATGACCAGTATGTTATATAAGATACAATTTGTCAAGAGCTAGATCATAAAACAACAGTCAAAAAATTTGAAATGAATAAAAATGCTGTAACTAAAAAATACAAAGAGCCTCTTATTTGCAATTTTTTAGTAAATCATATTTCAGCTAACCATGTCTATAACATTTATTTATTTACTGAGAAACAAAATAAAACTTAAATAACTAGTTTGGGCAAATTTTAATGTTAAACAATTTAAATCAAAACACCAATTTACAAGTAATAAAAGTGAGCATGTCCACATCCAACCATCTATCCACAGCATCTTATCTCTGGCACATGAACTAATCCCAGCAAAATACATGACATAACAAGACAGCTGATAAGAAGCACTCTGTAGTTAAGACAGGTGGATTTAATTCACCCTTTGAGATCATGTGATTAAAACAAAGCAAACGCTTTTCTGTAAGATGGTCAAACAAAACCTCCTGTCATTCAGATACATTTGCACCTTAATTGTTCACTTTTTTAAATTAATAAGCCAGAAATTGTAATAGTTACATATATTTTGACATGCGGTTATGCATGCACACACATGTTTTTTCTTGATTTCCCCGCCCCCCCCCATCTAACACAGGCTCTATTTTGTTTACTGTGTAATTAAGCTCGTTTTTTCCTGCACATTAAAAAATAAATTATACTTTCAAACTTGGAATTTCAGTGATAATAATTATTGTAAATATGGAAAAAAGGATGTTAGTTAAAATGCATGCTCATTTAAAAATGAAATATACCATTCATGTATAATAATGACTGTAACTTAAAACTGTTACATCGGGAAAACTTTAAATTGTAATATATTCTAGAGAATGCTTACCTGCGGCAAAAACATTTTAGAGAGAAGTGTCAAAATGTTAGGGTATTTACAACTATACTGTGCATAAGCCATATTTCAGGATCATAATAAATTCTTAAAAAGATGATCATTAAAAGAAAAACTGATTGCTGTGAATAATTAATAAGCTTTCAGCAACATGACACAGATAGCTGCTATCAAATAAAACAGAATAGCACCTTTTTGTTTTTAAAATTCTTCACATGGGATACAAGAATTAACAGTTATGATGTAATGAAAATTTTGTTTATTTTGCATTTCTTTCTTTTTTTTTTTTTTAAAGACAAAGTCAATATAATCTAATACATTCTTAATGGCTAAATGAAGTTAATATGTTATTGTTTAATAATATATATAGTTTATGTATTTAAAAAACAGTATAATATTAAGTATATAAGGAGACCTTTAAGATTCAGACTTTTTCTTGTTTTTTTTCAAGAAAGATGGGGTACGAAACTTCTTCTTTTTCTTTGAAGGGGATTTGCTGGGTGATTCATCACTACCTGGGTCAGCAGTAGTGGCTGCCGCTGCTGGATCTTCAGTGGTTGGGGAGCTGGCATGTTCAGCAGGTGGAGGGTGGGAATCATTGTCTTCAACATTTGGGTCAACGTGAAGCTGCTGCTCTGTCTGACTCTGAGCTGACTCTTCTGGATGACATTCTGTCTCTTCCCCCACTGAAACTGGGAAGGCGAGGGCTTCTGAGGGCTCGTCGGGAGTCAGGTCAGGCAGAGTCTGTCTCAATGTGGCTGCATCACTCTCATCCTTGTATGTCTGCTCCTGCTGGGTCTCTAGGTGATTTTACAAGTGGAAAAAGGGTGTGGGGTAGAAGGTGATTAGAAGACAATCACAGGCTGTAAGACTGAATTTTAAATTCTTCTAGTTTAAAATGTCACCTAAGTTTGCAAAAACATGAATAAAATACACTAGGAATGTGGATTCTACAAAATATTGACTAAAATCTAAAAAAAAAAAAAAGCTCTCTATGCACTGACTTGTATAAAAGTAATTAGAAAATAAGCACTTAGTGTAAAACCAGATGCTCTCTTTACACTGCATCTCAGTGTTTGCTGCCTTTTAGATAACTCTCCTTGCTACTCTTGAGTTGGATTTAATGGGTGTGAGAATATTACTTTAAGCACTTTCTGTAAGTCTTCTCTAGTTTTTAGCAGTTTTTTTATTCTAGCTGTGTTCTTATATTTTTCCTTTCATCATCTATTACTAGTACTGCAGCAATCTACCAAAGAGTGCTATTTTCACATTAACTTTGTTTTAATTATCCTGACATCTGGATTCTAAGTAAGCAAACACTGTGTAACTTGAATTAAGTAAAAGCTTCTTCTACACTAGTCTAGTTCATAAAAGAAAATTCTTTCAAGGTATATCATCTAAATGGTTTCAAATTTCTTTGGGTTTCATAACAAATCTTAAAAAGGATATACAAATTATTACTCTTTAAGGCATGCACCAAAGCCAAAAATGAGTGACATTAAACAGCAGCTATTTAAAGAGCAAACAACTCCCATATAAAAATTACTACTAAAAAATTATCAACTCACTCCAGGTAGAAGCAACATCCCAGAAGCCAAGACAATAGTCAAACTGTTTGCCAATTTCCAAGACAAAAGGGCCAAGTAAATACAAGCCAGTATTTTACAATATAATTTCAAAAACCTATGCTTCCTTAGCAAGTGTTGAGCTCAAGAGCACAAATATTTGCTGTTATTGGTGGTACAAAATATCAATTATTAAAGAAATATAAACATATTGTATGTGCATTGCTATAATTATTAATTACAAAAATGAAATAAATACAATATAAGATATTCTTATCAGAATATTATTAAATCATAATGTTAGTAAGCCTGAAGCTGCAGTATTCTTGGGAGCAAATACAAAAATCATAGCGCAAAGCCATAGGCAAGTGATTTTTTTTATTACTTTAAAAAACATTAATAATGCAACTCAATCACTGTTTTTACTTAAAACTGCACTAAACTGTACTATAGAAGAATAAAAATACTGTAACTCTACATGGAAAGTTAAAAATGTTATGTTTTTGTAATAAAAATACAGTACTGACTAAACAACTTCTTACATAATTAAATGCAGCATGAAAGTTGATAAACTCATACCTTATCTGCTTTTGGACAAAGGAAATTAAAAAAAAAAAACAAACAAAAAAAAAAAACAGTAAAGTCTCATTTATTTTGAGGCCTTAATTCTAAATTGTGCCAGCCATTACCAAAGTAGTATGCACTGCTTCAAAATCGTTAGTGGAACTAAGCAAGTTTTAAAAATGGAGATGAGCCAGTAGGAATAAAACTTAAGGAAGTGATAAATAAAAAATTTAATCTTAATGGTATAAAAAGCATTTCTTACTGTTATTGTTTCTAGTGAGTCTAAAAAACTTCCACTTAAGATGAAAAACATCATGGAGTTCATCATTGCCATATTCTGTCAAAGTAGACAGAACCATGAATGCATATGGTTAAAATTTACAGGGTATAATTACTATTAACAGCTTGTGTTTGGCCTCTGGGTGGAAAATGTAAAAACATGTATTAAAAATATCTGATTTTATTTTAAACCTATTTTGTTTAAAAACAACACGGCTATACTTAACTGAAAGATTACCTCATCGTAAACATTCTGAATTTTTAAAAATTATTTGTTAGACTCTTTTAGCATTAAAGGTCTTCAAGATCTTCATCTGTCAAAAAACAAAATCCATATTTTGACAAATACCAAAGTCATCTGACTTTCCTGAAAAATTAATGACTCTTCTTACTGTAATCAATCCACATATACAGAACTTTAGAGTATGTAATGACTGCTTTGTAAACGCAACTAATTTGCGTCTCCTCGGGTAACTCACAAAATATACATTTCTAGAGTTATGTCATGGTTGCAAAACTATTTCTACATTTTTTCTTTGGCCTCTGGTGGTATATGCAACTGTATCCGATTTTATTTTAAAACCTGCTACATTTAAAAGCAACATTATTTACTTAACTGAAAAGTTTCGTCCTTTTACATATCCTTAAAACTTTGCAATAATGTCTATGGACCGCAATCAGAGGCAGTTTTCAACTGGGGAAAATCCAGAAAACAGTGAGCCTACAGAGACGTTCATTTAAAGAAGGAGATAATATCCTAGTTGATTGTAAAACAAACCAAAAAAAAGGATTTGCAGAAAAAGGAGTCAAAAATTAGATATTTTATTCTACATATCAGGGATGAATCAACCACAATAAATACCTAATATTGACTAAGAATCATGATAGCAATAGTATGCTACGGTACCTCATAACTTCCACTTGTAGCAATGACAAAACAAGACTTGTGTCGAGTATCTGAGATAAACAACTGCATGTAGGGCTATTTGTCCATCACAAAATTGAAATTTGTACATGTAGTGTTTTAGAATCGACAAGTAAAATTTCACACTTCAAGTCCACTGAAAAGCTGTGACACAAAATGAACTGAAGTAGCAAAGCAAAGAGGGAAATATTCTTCCACAATATTGGAAGAAAGCAGCAGTTACGGGAAGCATTTTGTTTCAGGAAATGCGGTTGGAGGTTTCCAACTATTTATTGAATATACAGTATCTCACAAAGTGAGTACACCCCTCACATTTTTGTAAATATTTTATTATATCTTTTCATGGGACAACACTGAAGATACTACACTTTGATACAATGTAAAGTAGTCCGTGTACAGATGGTATAACAGTGTAAATTTGCTGTCCCCTCAAAATAACTTATCAAACACATGGCCATTAACGTCTAAACCGCTGGCAACAAAAGTGAGTACACCCCTAAGATGATAAATGTTCAAATTGTGCCCAAAGTGTCAATATTTTGTGTGGCCACCATTATTTTCCCAACACTGCCTTAACTCTCTTGGGCATGGAGTTCACCAGAGCTTCACAGGAATCCTCTTCCACTCCTCCATGACGACATCATGGAGCTGGTGGATGTTAGAGACCTTGCACTCCTCCACCTTCCATCTGAGGATGCCCCATAGATGCTCAATAGGGTTTAGGTCTAGAGACATGCTTGGCCAGTCCAGCACCTTTACCCTCAGTTTCTTTAGCAAAGCAGTGATCGTTTTGGAGGTGTGTTTGGGGTCGTTATGTTGGAATACTGCCCTGCGGCTCAGTTTCCGAAGGGAGGGGACCATGCTCTGCTTCAGCATGTCACAGTACATGTTGGCATTCATGGTTCCCTCAATGAACTGTAGCTCCCCAGTGCCGACAGCACTCATGCAGCCCCAAACCATGACACTCCCACCACCATGCTTGACTGTAGGCAAGACACACTTGTCTTTGTACTCCTCACCTGGTTGCCGCCACACACGCTTGACACCATCTGAACCAAGTAAGTTTATCTTGGTCTCATCAGACCACAGGACATGGTTCCAGTAATCCATGTCCTTAGTCTGCTTGTCTTCAGCAAACTGTTTGCGGGCTTTCTTGTGCATCATCTTTAGAAGAGGCTTCCTTCTGGGACGACAGCCATGCAGACCAATTTGATGCGTTGTGTGGCGTATGGTCTGAGCACTGACAGGCTGACCCCCCACCCCTTCAACCTCTGCAGCAATGCTGGCAGCACTCATACATCTATTTTCAAAAGACAACCTCTGGATATGACGCTGAGCATGTGCACTCAACTTCTTTGGTCGACCATGGTGAGGCCTGTTCTGAGTGGAACCTGTCCTGTTAAACCGCTGTATGGTCTTGGCCACCGTGCTGCAGCTCAGTTTCAGGGTGTGTGCAATCTCCTTATAGCCTAGGCCATCTTTATGTAGAGCAACAATTCTTTTTTTCACATCCTCAGAGAGTTCTTTGCCATGAGGTGCCATGTTGAACTTCTAGTGACCAGTATGAGAGAGTGCGAGAGCAATAACACCAAATTTAACACACTTGCTCCCCATTCACACCTGAGACCTTGTAACACTAATGAGTCACATGACACCGAGGAGGGAAAATGGCTAATTGGGCACAATTTGGACATTTTTCACTTAGGGGTGTACTCACTTTTGTTGCCAGCGGTTTAGACATTAATGGCTGTATGTTGAGTTATTTTGAGGGGACAGCAAATTTACACTGTTATACAAGCTGTACACTGACTACTTTACATTGTATCAAAGTGTCATATCTTCACTGTTGTCCCATGAAAAGATATAATAAAATATTTACAAAAATGTGAGGGGTGTACTCACTTTTGTGAGATACTGTAAGAAGGCAAAGACTTCTTCAAATGGAGCACTTTATGTCAGATCGCTTCATGAAGAACTGAATGCATTTTAATGTAGAGTTAACTTTTTGCACTGGTAGCCTTTAACTACAAATCTATATAAAGATCTGAAAGCATAGTTATAACTTGTCAAAAGATTCAGAAAATCAAAAAAGGTATAAAAAGTTACACTTCTGTGTACTGCACTGGAGGGTGATGATGGCGGTCAAAGACCAAAAATCACCTGAAGTTCAGAAATGAGCAATTTGGAAGTATGTATTTTGGCCCATGCAAGTGCCACACATCATAATTTAGGTGGTGTTGCACAGGTGATGGGCTTTATGATGTTTATACTGTGTAGACTACTCTGGTCAAAAGTGGAAAAGGCTGAAGTGTTTAATCACATTTTTGTTTATTTGGACAGGAGTGATTTCCATCTGGCCACTTTTCAACACAGGACACAAACTGCTGCACAGATCACCATCCTCCAGGTACTTTCCAGTCAATTCAATGAATTATGCTGTTCTATCAGGAAGATCAATAGACTCCTCAGATTTCTATCACATATATGTATGGTTTATATGAGGCTTCGTCTATTCTGATATGCATTATTTTAACTGTGTGATCTCGAAAGGTTAAGCATTATTTGTTCAGGTTAGCAAGGGGAAAAAAGGAGAGGGGGGTAAGGAATTATACTTTAAAAGGGCAAACCACGTCCTTTTTAAACAAATCCAAATGTTTATTCTTAACCTGGTATTAGGCACTTTTCTTTTTGCAAAGAAACTGAAAAGAGAGCAGTTTCAGATTTGTGTGCAACATAATGCATCACTTTGGGGTTCTACCATCATAAATGACATTTTTTCTCAAGTCTTCCATATTTTCATGTAAAAACAAAATATAAATTATATCTGGAAGCAAACAAATATATTCAACAGTGAAAATGATGGGAGTATAAAAAATTTAGTAAAAAACTGCATGTTGCTTTGGAAGTGCAAGATGTATAGCTGAGTAAAGGTAAAATTTATATGACATTAATGATTTTAAGTTAGAATTTCCTATTACAAATTAAGCTTGTCCAACTGATTTGATAATGAATTATACTCACTGCAGTAAAGGAAGTGAACAAAAAGTAAAAACATTAACCAAATTAATCACAGTTAAATTTATATTTTATTTCACTTATGTTTTATGCAGGCTTCTCTCTACTTCCATACATATTTAGGAAAAGAAGAATCACAAAGCAGTTTATGCTGATATTTGAGTATTATATCTAAATCTGAAAAGCACTGTGCTCAGATTTACATGAAACGTCTGTGTAGATCAACTTTAATTATAAATATACTAAACAATCAAAGATTAAACATTCCTCCAGATGTTTGATTGTATCAATTATAATTTATTGTTATTTCACCATTAGTATAAGGTGATTGCAGCAAAACAATAATTTAATATTTACTTTTGTTGTACAGTTAATTATTTCCACTAATTAAAAAACACACAAATGCTCAGAGAACAGATGCTCTAAGAAAACAAACTCGCTTCTTATTTTTAAAAAAGAAAATTTTAACACTTTATATATTAATGGTATTTGCCAAACTGATACTATAGTACACACTGCTATGGCAAAATTCAAACTTGCACCGTTTCTACTTAACTGAAATTTGCATCAACTTGCATATGGTAAACAAAATCAAATTGTTTAACTTACAGAAATGTGAACTGATATATGCAAAGGTAAACATGTAGTTTCAGCAGCAGTGACCTTATACAGTCAAGGTTTTATCATTATGTGTTTTCTTTGAAATATAGTCCTCAGTTCTATTCCTTTTTTAATTTAACCTTACCCTCTTTTTTACAGCAGGTGTTGTAACACCGTACAGATATATTTCTAAACAACCTTCTTAAACATTCCCTATCACTGAAAAGAAAAAGGTGAAATTTTAGAATTCAGCAAATGAATTAGAACACAAAGATGCAAAATACACAAGTCAAGCCATGCGCAGATAGCTTAGGGGAAAAAGGGAAAGCATGTTTGAAAATGAGATGTGTACAGTACTTACTATGGTAACAGGTACTCTTTAGCACATCCACCTCCTGTTTGTAATGCAGCCACAAGAAGAAAAAAAAGCACAAGTAGAAAAATGTCTATGCATTCATCACAGCCATTGTGTTAAAATAAAAATGAATTTTCTGACAAGACCAAAGAAATGGAATGGAAAGTGAATGGGAAAATAGAACAAGGCACATGATAATTTATAATTAATATATTTGGAAAACACAAGACATTAGTATTAGATTACACCTGTTAGAAATGTTGAAATGTATACAGTATTATCCAGTCAAATACAAAAAACACCAGTGACCTGGAAGTTGTGCAACTTCAAAGCACCATAATGACAGCATTTCTGACTGCATATATACTGTATATGTGTTAAACCATACACATTTCCATACAACAGGTGTAATCCAAATGCAATAAAGAGTAAGAGGTGTGATTCTGCCTTACAACTGGAAATCAAAAATACTGTATATAAATAACACTGTACTGAAATTAATATAAGAAAATAAAGCATTCTTGATAATGTAGTAGGTAAAATTCGGTCTAGTTCGAACATTTAAAGGTATTAAACAAACAAGCAATTAGGATTAAACTAGTACAGTTACTTTTTTATTTAAAAACAACTGTCATTAATTCACTTAACAAAATTACAGGAATTATGCATTAAATTAACAATATTCAACATATACAGATGATTTCAGAAGTTTACATACACAGGGTGAATTCTTTAAAACTCACTTTATAACCCCTTCACAGATTTTATACTAACAAATTATAAATTTGGCTTATTGTTTAAGACATCTATTTTGTGTGGGGCAAAAGTATTTTTTTCCCAACACTGTTCAGAGTATTATACTTTTATTGACTATATCACAACTTCAGTGGGTCACAAGTTTACATACACTGTGTTAACCATGTCTTTGAACAGCTTGGAAAATTCTAAAAAATTGTGTCAAGCCTTTAGGCATTTAGACAATTAGCTTCTGACAGCCAGTTAGAGTCAACATGTGGATGTATGTTAAGGCCTACCATCAAACCCATTGCCTCTTTGATTGACATAATGGGAAAATCAAAAGAAATCTGCCAAAACTTAAGGTAAAAAAAAAAAAAAAAATCTCCACAAGTCTGGTTCATCCAAATGCCTGAAAGTTCCATCTTCATCTGTACAAGCAATAATACACAAGCATAAAAACAGCAAGGGCCAACACAGCCATCATACCTATTAGAAAAGAGACACATTCTGTCTCCTAGAGAAAAATGTACTTTGGTACAAAAAGTGCAAATCAATCCCAGAAAAGCAGCAAAGGACCTTGTGAAGATGCCGGAGGAAATAGATAGACAAGTATCTAGATCCACAGTAAAACAAGTCCTTTGTCAACATAACCGGAAAGGCTGTTCAGCAAGGAAGAAGCTACTGCTCTAAAGTTGCCATAAAAAAAAGCGAGACTGCGTTATTTGCTACAGCACATGGTGACAAAGACCTTACCTTCTGGGGAAATGTCCTCCGATCTGATAAATTCAAGATTGAACTGTTTGGTCATAATGACCATCATTCTGTTTGGAGGAAAAAGGGTGAGGCTTGTAAGCCAAAAAACATCATCCCAACCTCAAGTATGGGGGTAGGAGCATAATGTTGTGGGATTGCTTTGCTACAGGAGGGATTGGTGCACTTATCAAAACAGATGGCATCATAAAGGAAAATTATGTAGATATACTGCAGCAACATCTCAAGAACTCAGCAAGGAAGTTGAAGCTCAGTTGCAAATGGGTCTTCCAAATGGACTATGACCACAAGCATACCTTCAAGGTTGTGACAAAATAGAGAAGGTCAAAGTATTGGAGTGACCATCATAAAGCCCTGACCTCAATCCAATTGAAAATTTGTGGGCAGAACCGAAAAAGAGTGTGCGAGCAAGAAGGCCTACGAACCTGTCCCAGTTACAACAGTTCTGTCTGCAGAAATGGGCCAAAATTCCAACAACTTTTTGCAAGAAGCTTGTGGAAGGCTACCCAAAACGTTTGGCTCAAGTTAATCAAATATTATTATGGTAATGCTAAGAAATTTTTAACAAACTGTATGTAAACTTGTGACCCACTGGAATTATGATATACTCAATAAAAAGTGAAATCTTTCTGTGAACATTGTTGGAAAAAATAACTTTTGCTCTGCACAAAGCAGATGCCTTAAACAATATGCCAAATTTATAGCTTGTTATTATAAAATCTATGGAGGGGTTATAAAGCAAGTTTTAAAGAATTCTCCCTAAGTGTACGTAAGCTTGACTTCAACTGTATATTGCTGAAGAGATTACAGTAAAACTCTTATAGTACAGCACCATCAGGACTCTAGCCACGTTCAACAGACAGAATTTTGGGACTACGTGATAGTGTATCTTAAAAACAAACTTCTTAAGTGACAATAATTCCATGTTTGTATTGATATAAAAACTGTCCTTTTTTCGGTAGACAGCTTTGCAGTAGTTTTAAATTGGCTTGACTAGAGTAACTATGATGACTAACATTCTGTAGCCATGACTGGGTACTTATTTTCTGGTACAAAATATTCCTGTTAAGATATTTCACAAATCATCATTTGCTTTTCGAGCCAATGGCCCATTTAGACATTTGCCAGCATTTTTTTTTTTTTTAGAAATCTTTATATCAAATAATGCCAAGCATACAGTTTATTACTTGACTTTCTTTCCTAAACACTTGATTGTTGTTACTATCACTTAGCAAGAGCCTGCTGCACCATTTCATAAAGTGAAACTACATGTCTCTGACCAGACAAATATCATTTTGTATGGGTGAATGCCAAGTGGGATCTGGGTGGTCTTGTGGCCTAGGAACCCCTGCAGATTTTGTCTTTTTCTCTACGCTCTGAAGATTTTTGTTTTTTCTGTCCTCCCGGCCATCAGACCATACTTTTTCTTTGTTTTTTAATGTTGTCGAATCTTATTTTTATTCTTTATCAACTTTTCTTTCTTCATCTTGTAAAAAGCACTTTGAGTAACACCATTTGTATGAAATTGTCCTATATAAATAAATGTTATTGCTGTTGTTGTTGAATCCCAGAATGCCTTACTATAAGAATTTTACTGTACTGGGCTACTCTAATTTTTCTATGACTAAATGCACACCTCTTCATCTAAAATTGCCTGATAATAATGAAAAACAAACACTTTCAAGCAACAGGCAGCTAATATCAAACACATTCCTCCACATACTGTATTATAAAATAAATTGATTCCATGCTACACCTAAATATTAAAATTAGAAAGAATTTACCTTCTTCTGGTTTTATAGGAGTGCTGGGTGGTGTGCGGGTGGGGGTGCGAACAGTAGGCCTCAGATCTATTGCATCTTCAGGCTCTGGTTGGGATGAGTCTAAACAAAAAGTAAAGAAACATTGCAAAGGCAAAAAACTAAATATGAACATCTTATAGACACTGTTAAGAATAAACTAAAGAGTGTTAATAAATGCATACAAATATGTGTTGTTTAACCAAAAATACAAATAATAAACCAAGCTTTCATTACAGAAAAAAAACCCTTTTAAAACCCAAAAAACATTAAAATATTATATATTAGTCATGCAAGACATGAAGCCTTCATTGAAAGGGCAGTTTATATTTTGTAATCAGCGGTACAATGTGAACCGATAAATAGTGAATCACAACCACATCCTCAAACAAATGGAAGATGCGCAGATAGAGGGGTTAAGAATGCTTAATAAACATTAAGCATGGTTCTTCAGGACTGTTATATACCAAATACACATGATTGCATAAATTTTAAGAAGTCTGTTTACAGCTCTGCCTTTTGGATATTAATGATTTAAATAGTTTTTTTTCTAAAAACGACATTAATAAATATTTCAAAAGGTAAGCTAAGAATTTATTAACATATATTAATCAGTGCATAATCCCAAACTCCTCCTCCTTATTCAATCACCTTCAATATAAAGTTAAATTCACTCAGTTTATTTCACTACTTCGCAAATTAATACTGACAACTCAATTATCATAAAAAGCTATGTAGGAAAAGAGTAAACTTTTTTATCTTTTATAATTAAGGGCCGCTTTAATATACAGTAGAAACATACTTTAAACGTAAAAAGGTGCCTCAGTTTCCTTCAGTTAAACAAATTTAAGTTAGCTTTTGGACTAGATGTGTAAACACGATTCCTAGCAGTGTGATGAAAGATTAGAAAGTGGTACTAAAAAGAATTAATACAGCTCTGTACTACCAAGGTTGTCAAGATGAGGAGAGCAATACAAGGTTTTTAAATATGGTTCACTTTCAATATTTTTATTCAGAATACCATGACATGCAGATATTTGACTTTTCATATTTAAATGATGGTCTGCCCATGCCAGTTTCTATTAAACTGGCTACACACTACTAACTAAGTCTAATTTAACATAAAATGGTGACAATGTATACAAGTAACTCTAAGTTAACTGTGAACCACAAACATTGAACAGGACTTTGATCTAGATATGTCCTAACTAATTTGCTGGATTTTAGATTAAATGATTAATAATCAATTAATCAACTAAATTTGGGACAGCAACCAATTAGTTGAATACATACTGAGTAAACATTTTTCTAATGGCAAATATTGAAAAATGTATACCAAATCTAAATGGAGCAGAGTGTAAACCACAGATAATACATACAGTCAAAAGTGTTTTGAAAATGTAAGTATTAAATACATGCACTAAAGAAAAAGAACATCACATATGAACAAACCACACAATAATACAACAATCAAATTTTAGTGAGGATCTATTCAGATTACAAATATAGAGGAGGAAGACAGAAAAAAATACCATCACCAAAATTACAGGCTGTTATAAGTGGTATTGTTAAAACATAGCTTCAGCAATTGATTATTTATCATTCCAAAATCAACCTAATAAATGTTTCTTTGCTGCCAAGCATCAAATGTCTAAATCACCAGTTAAAGAGAAAATAAAAAAAAGTCCCCGATGTATATACCCAAGCCCCAATGAATATCCAGATTCAGCCAACAATGTTAAAGATCTTGCACAAGATTTGTAGTGTGAGTAGCATACAGATTTTTCTCTCTTAGAATTAAATCAGCTTTATAGTACCTGAGATATCTTTTAATAGATCAGAGTTTGAACTCAGGGCTTTGATGACTGCTGTATGAAATTCCTTGTGTGGCGAGTCCACTTCCTCCACATCAGAATTTTCTACATTCAAATTGTTTGGCTCAATGTTTTCTTTCATTACTTTTTCAGAATGCAGCATGTCCACATGTTCAGTGATGAAGAGATGCTCAGCTTCTTTTTCTTTACTAATGTCTTCTAGTTTATTTGTACAATTCAAAGGCTGTGATTCCTTTGGGCTAACACAATGAGAATCAACCCTGTTCTCTGTCTTCATGAGTACCGAGAGGGGTGTGTCACACCGGGTCAGTTCCATTGCTTCACCTTGTGTAGCAACATGAAATGGAGAGGATATATGCATATATCACATGGCAACATGACAAAATACAACTAATGTTGGTCCCTTACATTGATTAGTAATATTACTAAAATCAGGCTTGTTCAAATGTACTTTTGATATATCTTTCAAATTTAATATTTACAATATTTGGCACATGTACCACTGACTGCATGCTAAAAATATTTGAAAGTCATTTTAATAATTGTCTAAGATCAATGCAAGAAATAAACTTACTGCATAATAAAATGTACTCACTGTGCAAATTATTAAGGACACCTGCTTATCCATTCAATTATGTAATCATCCAATCATGTGGCAGTAGTGCAATGCATAATATCATGCAAATACAGGTCAAGAGGTTCAGTTAATGTTCACATCACACACCAAAATGGGGAAAAATGTGATATTGGTGCTTTCAACTGTGGCATGATTTTTTTGTGCCAGATGGGCTTGTCTGAGTATTTGTTTCTGCTGATCTCCTGGTATTTTCACACACAATCTCTAGAGGTTACTAAGAATAGTGTGGAAAACAAAAAAATATCCAGTGTGCACCAGTTCTGTGGATGAATACTTCTTGTTAGAGACAGATGTCAGAGGAGAATGGCCAAACTGGGTCAAACTGACAGAAAGGCTATAGTAACCCAGATAACAATTCTGTTACTGTGGTGAGCAGAAAAGCTTCTCAAGAGTGCAGAACTTTGAGGCAGATGAACTATAACAGCAGAAGATAATGTTGGGTTCCACTACTGTCCGCTAAGAACAAAAAGCTGAGGCTGAAATGGGCACAGGAATACCAAAACTAGGTAGCTGATTAATGGAAAAAAGTATACTGATCTGATAAATCTTGATTTCTGCTGAGGCAAATAGATGGCAATAACAGAATTTGGCATCAACAGTGTGAATCCATGTACCTAACCTGCGTTGTGTCAAAAGCCCAGGATGGTATTGTAATAGTGTGGGGAATGTAGTCTTGGAACACTGTTTCTGAACACGTGTATGCCTTCATGGTCACAATTAATCCACCTTCTAATGACTACTTCCACCCTAATAATGCACCATGTCACAAACCAAAAGTCATTTCAAATTGGTTTCATGAGCATGACAATGAGTTCAGCATTCTTCAGCGAACTTCCCAGTTGACTGGCCCAAAACCAATAGTTAGGATGTGGCAGAATGGGATATTTACCACATGAATGTGCAGCTGACAAATCTGCAGAAATTGTGTGATGTAATCATGATCAACATTGACCAGAATCTCAAAGGAATGTGTTCAATATTTTGTGGAATCAATGTCATTTTGAAAAATAAGGAAGCCCTACTCAGTATTAGCATAGTGTTCCTAATAATTTGCTCCGTGCATAAAATCTAAGTAACTAGGGCAGCCCTATTCTTGTGTACATTATACAACTGTAGCTAGTGCAGCAATCTTATTTCAAAACTGAAAATTCCACTTAAAAAGTTAAAATGCTTAGACTGTAAATTAGTGTATATTCAGAATTCAGCAAGCACTCTCAACATTCTCAATATATATTTCAGCATTATCAAATGAAATGTAAAGAACGTTTTTAAAGATTAGTTAAAAGAGCAGTACATTTTTAATGATGCCTTTTAATAGAACAGATACATCTTTAAACAATCACATATTGAAATGTCAAAAAACAAAAAACAATTGTCCAGTAATGGGTAAACGTAAGCCTTTATCTTAGAGGAAGTACTATAAATAATCATATAATATATTTTAAGGTTATACAATTAAGAACTCAAGTATCAAGACAAAGACATACTGGAACTCACACACCCTTTTCCATTTTATTAATGACTGTCTTTCACACAGTTTAAGGATACGTTTGGTATTGTTCAAGTCAAAGCTATTTCTTGACAATTGTGGTATATAATAATTGACCACATAAAAATGTGTTCTGATGTGAAGCATTTTTTTTAAATTTCAAAATCGACTTGATTTGTCTGTTAGTGCAGCTCAAATGGGACTAATGGATACATAGGGTCCATAGGTGAATGAAACAGCACCTAAAATTTACCAAAGCAGCAAAGGTTTTGATTTATGAAAATATGCCTTTCATGTTCATGAGGCATCCTTGTGATACCAAAAGGAAGCTAGAAATAATTACTTTATTATGGATTGGAACTGTTTTTTGTGGTAAGAATACATTTCCTTTTTTGCTTGTCTGCTCACAGCCTCCATTGTGGGTAGAAGTTATGACAACTCAACATAAGCTATATTCTGCTTATCAACCTACTTTTGCCTCTTCAATTCTGTTCTTTCAACAGATATGTTCTACCATGGTATGTAATAACACACAAGCACACTCACATCATGCGATTATTTTTTATTAGCCTACATTATTTTACATAGCCTACAGAGTGAAATTCACACTGAGTGGCAGTGTAGTGAGATTTGTACAAATAACAGTCTATGAATTCATGACGAGAATAGGCAAAACTCATGCAGACTTCTGTGCTACCTGCAAGAGCAGGGCATAAAAGGTGCTCCATGAGCAGTAGTGGCACTGAGGGCTGGGGGCGAAGGCAAAGACTGCAGGCATAGCACTTGCAGAGCTTGTAAACAGCATCTTGTTTGGATGCTCTATTAGCTGTACCTCACATGATAGATTACTAATACAGATAGTATGTTTGGTAAAAAAATGCCAACTGAGATTGTGCTGATGATGCATAGCCACCGATGAAGAGCCTGTGGAAAGAGCAGCATACGGGGAGAGGCATACTGACCCTGGGTAAGTGGAGTAAACCAGGAGGGCATGTCACTGTTTGGTGGAAGCAGGCACTAAAATAAATGAAATAAGCTTCTTTATAGTGAAAGAATATAAACAATCAAAAGCGTGCCTTTTCATTTATTATTGCTTAAATGTTCATAGAACAGAAACTGCAATTCACATCAGGACATCAACATTCAACGTCAATAGCAGCGCTTGGAGATGACTTTTCAAGGTGAATGCATGTTCCTGGCACAGAAAGATGCTGCAGATGAAGACAATTGGCAGAGGAAAGTGCACAACCTCCTTATAAAATGGTCAAATGTCACAACAATGGTTAGCATTTTCCTTTTTTCCTTCTTATAATTACACAGATACACTGTTTTGAAGTATGTTTGCAATTTCAAGACACAGATCAATACCTGAAAACATTTTTGGCTACAAAAATTGAAGTATTATGAAATTACCTATGTATTTACCTATGGATTTACCATGTGTGCATTAGCTCCATTGTAAACTACGAGAACAGATGAGTTAATTTGAAAATTTACAAAAACACTTTAGAACACAATTTTATGTGGCAAATAAATATATACAATGACTGTGAAGATAGAACTGACTTGAAAAATATCAAAATTATCCTTAAAATGAAATCATTCTAAAATCAGTGATTAATACTGAACTAATAGAGCCCTGTGTGAAACAGTACACAAATAGTAAAAAAAATCTTTGAAAGCTGTTATAATAACAGAACTCTCAAAGTAAGCAGTTACAAACAGAGCCACATTACAAGTTGAACAATATTAACTTCATGTTCTTTCTGTTTATACCTGGAGCACTTTATTTTTGTTAGCAAAAAGTGCATCGCTTATTAAATTCTTCTAAAAATACTGTAAAATACAGTGGACTCAAAAGTATTCAGACTCCTTTACATTCTACATACTTTATTGTAAAGTATATTTAATTTTACAAGGATAAAATTTACATTTTTGCTCATCAATCTACACTCAATGATTCATAATGACAAAGTGAAAACATTTTTTCAAAAAATTTGCAAATTTACTAAAAAGATCTCTGGTATTTATTTATTTATTTTTTAAACAACATGGTATAAAATCAGTGCAGCAAGGTATAACTTTTTTTTTTTTTTTTTAATTTTTACAAATGTACACATTTTAGGCAACAATTTGATTTAGCAATTTCCACCCAGCTGTCTGACTGTGTGCATGTGTATATGATTGTCACACATAACTCATTAAAACAAGTGCAAACAGATCTGGCACAATTATGAAACACTAGAAGAAATTTTTACAAAAAATGAATTCAGGTACTTTCAATTTACTGAATGCTGTATGTAGTCCAAAACATTTTTTGATGTTTGCAGCAGTGTTATTTGTGTGAAGAAGAAATGCTCTTTTGTCTATGATATGAATAATACTGCCTGGAAAAAAATGTTTCAAACAAATATCGTTCTTCCACTATTCAAGTTGAGAAATAATCAGTGAAAGACCTGACTGAAATACACTCTGCAATATCCTATAGATCTACAGTTTTCAAACTTGACAGACGTAATCACTGTATAGACATTTGTCAAGTGTACACCTGTGTTGGCTTTGTGACCACAACCTGTTTGGAAAAATTTACCTGACTCTGTGGGATAAAACTGTATCCACAACTGTAAGCAGGATATCCTTTGGTTTTTCCATTAAAGTTGAATGAAACAGTAATATTTCAACTAATCAAATTAAGATGATAAAAATAAAACTGCATCATTAAAATATCTATAGATGCAAATTAACCATATACTGTAAATGATATAATCTATTATCTTAACAAATTTGAGACTCATCTGTTTCAGCATACAACTTTAAACAATAGCATATCAATTAAAAAACAAATGGATTACAGATATAATTTTGCAATAAAACATGTAATGACAACAGCTTCTCAGCATCTTCTGCTTACTTGATATGAATGAGGTAAACAGTGAAAAAAATATACATGTAGTGCCCTTTTATTAAACTCAGATATGTAACTTTCATTGTCATAAACTTTAGAAACTAATACGGAAAAAGACAAAACAATTAAAAAAATACATTTGGTCAATTTAAAAATTACAACTGATAAAAATCTGAAATAAGGTGAAACTATTATAATACATTCTACTGTCTGATTTTAGCCAACAGACATAAAAATATGGAAAAGAAAGTAAACAGTAGTGCTAATAAAATTGTACCCCACCATATGAAATACATACATCTGCAGAATTCACCTTTCTCATAAAAAAACTATTGGTAAGATATTTTACACATCTGTTTAAATTATTCTTACAAATTAAGAAAACAATCTGACTGTAAAACTGCAACATAAAGCTGTTTCATCAGATACTGCGATCAAGATTTACCTTCTTCGCCCTTCTGTTTGCGTTCTACTTCTTTACGATATTCTTCTAGTTCCTGGTCAGTTAATTTGCTGAATGGGTTTGGGCCAGTAGTGCTTACAATGACTTTAGGCTGGTACTCCTTTTCAATGATGGCTTTAGAAGCAGTTACTAACTCTCCCTAAAATATACAAAGTACACATCTTTAGCATTTATATTTTACACATAAAAACTATATACTATTGTTTATTAAAAACACAGTAAAATTTTTGCTAACATACTGATTCACAACAATGAATTTTATTTTTTGCCTTTAGGTTTTAGGATTTAAATAAATTTAAATCAGCAACAAAGGAAAATGTACAAGATCACTAGTAAGAAGAAAAAACTGTTGTTACAAAATATCACAATTATCAAGCTTTTGTGAAATTTCAGTACCTGAAAGAGTATTTAATGAACCAATGATCAAAGATGACATTTATTACATAACTATAGGTCTCTAAAGTTTTCAAAAACATTTAAAAGTAGATTTAACATTGTACATAGCTAATATGGCTGTTGATGAAATACTATAACACAACTGAAATGTATTATCAGTGCTGCAGAGTTAATTATATGCATATGCTATCTTGTGTATTAATCTGTTGATGTTACCTAAATGACATATAGCCTACATTACAATCCTAGTTTATTATAAAATGTACAGTAGGATTTTCTACCATGAAACAGTATAACAGAATTTGCGAGATATGAAACATTTGACAAACAAAGCCATGAAAAAGGAGTTTTCAAACACATGTACCAGTGGTGTAAAAAAAAAAAAAAAAAAAAAAAAAAGAAAAGAAAAACAGTACACTATCGACATGCGTGGAATACCCACAGAGTGTTTTTTTTTATTATTGGATAATAGAAGAGGAATAATGTACATATTAGCAGTTTATGAAATCGCTACTGTAAAATCCAAAAAATGCACTAAGAAAGGTCATATGTAATAATTTTATAATTAACACTACATTACAATCAGCTTATACAATATTTGTAAAATGTTCTTTTTAACAGACAGCTAACCACATGTAACCTAAAGCTTTTATCTGCAAATGCCATTAACTCCAGAACAGGAAAAGAAAAAATCATTTCAAAATTAAAAATAGGCAAATAACTACAAAAAGAAGTCTTTAAAAATAAAGCAAACTTGTAATTACTCTAGACTATTCCAGCTTTATCACTGGGAGTCATTACACCACCAGACCTGAAGTGCAGCAGAAATGATTACTTTGGTTAAGCACTGTGGAAAATATGCGCAAGGAATAAATGAAACGCATTTCATGAACTGTGGACACTAGACGCATTATAGTTGTTATTTTTGTGCAATGTTTGTAAGAAATCAAACCCACTGTGTGAACAGAGAGGCTTGTGTGAAAAGAATAAAGTTCACAAAGAAGAAATAGTTTGTGCATAACTTAGTCTTTACAAGAAAAAAGATATTAGCATTAAATCACTCTCTTTAGTTTATAAGAATCCAATCTCATAAGGCTACATTGTCAACCTACTAATCTGAGCACTTTTGATTGAAAATTATGGAATGTCTCACCTAGTAACACTGGCTAGTAATTAAATATGAAGTACAGAACTCCTGGGGCCTCATGTATAAACGGTGCGTGCGCACAGAAATGTTGGGTAAGTTGGCGAACGAAAAGATTTATGCATCTGGATTTTTTTGTACGCAAGTACATTTCCGCTTTTGTGCTTAAGTCATGTTATAATGCAAATTTTATGCACAGCGTTATGCATGAGGCCCCTGGTGCGTGAAGCAGAGTTTGATATAAACATGCAGAGAACACAAAAATTATCCAAAACTAATATAAATGTATTTTAATAGTGCAATGCTTAGGCATTGAATAATTTATATTTTGCTTAACAAATGGTTTTGTGTTTCCAATATATAACTGAATATACAGTATATTATAATTCAAATGCATGAAGCAAGCAGTTCCTCAAATATACAGAAAAAAATGTGAATACATTTTAAAAAGGCAAGCATTCTCTGGCCAGATTTTGTGCACCTTTATCCTCCTGAAAAAAATCTGAAATGCACCAGAGTGGCTACATATAATAAGAAAGTGATTAATTAACCAATGCCTAAAGCTTGGAGATGTCAGGACAATTTGGACATTTTGAACAGTCTGTCTCTAAAAGGATTTGTGAACTTTATGTTTGCATTACGTTCAGGTCCAGCTGAACTATCCAAATGAATGCTGTGCTTGGATGTAAAAAGCAAAGAAGTGTTCAAGACCATGTGGACATATGCCTGTCTTCTGTACTATTAAGCAATGCTGGGTCAGGCAAATCATTTGACATTTCAAAAGGGTCCATTGGGAATTGTTGATATACAGAAACACAAACATTCATCCACCTTTATTTGTAAGATTTAAACGTACAAGCAACAGATTACAAATGTCTACATTGCCATACAATTATGCTTTACAAAGGATATACTGTACTATCTTCTAAAACCATCCAACAGCAGTGTGGGAGAAGAACTGCAATTAGAATTCTACATACAATTATTATGACTCCAGAGAACCAGCTTCAGAGTGCAGTGACATTAACAAGTAAACAAATAGACAATCTTTAAAGCCATTTGCTTACTACTTAGATGGATAGATAGAACTTTATTTGCGTCCAAAGGGAATTGGATTTTTACAGATGTTCACTAGATAGCTAAATGTACAGACACACACTGTAGTCTGATCACACACAAAAATGAATAAAAAGGAAGAAAATTTAAAAGAAATAAAAAAACCTCTGACTTGGTAGTTACAGTTACAGTGAGGCATTATGCAGGTGTGTTGCCGTTAGTACAAGGGATCCCCAGTAGTATTTCTTGACACATTGCTACTGGGTAATTTGTTGGCTGAAAGTACTCCATGTTACTGTATCAAAGAGAAAATATGCAGCATTCTTATTATGGCACTGAGTTTTGTTTTAATTCACTCCTCAGCTACTGGGGGAGCACAGCGTGTCCCATAACTGAGACTGCCCTTTTAATTAGTTTGCTAATTTGGTAGGACTCTATTGAAGTGATGTTACTGGCCCAGCACACCAAAGCATAGAAAAACTGCAGTAGCCATAACAGAGATGTAGAAACTGTGAAAGATTCCTTTCCATCCAACTGATGGAAAGTTGTCAGTTTCTTTCAAAGTTGCATGTTTGAAGATAACACATATTAAACCTGCAGTGTAAAGCTGAGACATCATTAAAGTGTTAGTGACTGAGCAAATTATTTCTGTCGCTGAGTCCCCATTTACAGAGCAAGGAATACAAGAATAATGTAAATTATCTCCCTGGACAAGTAACACAGATGAATTCTGACAGTCAGAATTTCAATGAATTACAAACTACAGCTTTAACCTTAATATGCTCCCTTTAGCAAAATTCCTCATTCATATAGATAACCAGTCCCTCTCCTTTTTTCCACAATGCATTGGGCCTCTGTCTGCTCGATTAAGATGAAATTCATCCAGTATTAAAATACTTAAGGTATTTTAGGTTTAACCAAGCTCTCCTTCAAGACATAAAATTCTACTGTGTCTGTATGCATCATGACCTGCTTTGAGAGCAGATAGCTCATCCATCTTATTTCAAAGCGATCAAACACTACCCATTACCATGGACAGCAGACCAATTCTGAATCCTTTTTTGTCTTGCTTTTTACTCTCGTACCAGCATGTTGTCCTCTCCATCTTTGGACGGACTGCTCTTGTGGTACAAGTGATGATCCTGTAGAACTAACTCTGTTGCACAAACCACTGCAGCAGAATTGCAGCAGATTCCTGCTTTTTGCAAAACATTATGTGCTCCCTCCTGAGATGAACACGAAAAAAGTCTGTTAAAGCCACCTGAATGGTATCACTTGCAGAAGGTCTGATCAGCATCACTAGCTGGTAGACCCTATTTACAAAACATGCACCGCTTGATGCATCAATCAGCACTTCACTTTAAGACTAATCACTGCACTAATGAGACAAACAAATGGCAACAATGGAACGAGAACCAAAGAACACCTGCAGTACAAAAACTGGACTTCTCAGCTATCTATACACAATTTCTTGACAGGCAAGTCTACTTTCACATGACTGGCAAAAGTCTTACAGCTCAGCTTTAACTTGCATAGCAAGAGGAAAACCTATATTTCTGTATGCTTACAAGATAAATAGAAAATTAGAAAGTTTTCAAATAAAGTTAGTGTAATCAAAATAAATATATACAACAGTACAACAACAAATACATTAAACTATACTGAATTATAAGCAAAACAAATGAAAAAGAAATTATGGCTATTTAGTACAAATGTTACACTGCAGTTCCACAGGTTGTGTGTACCTGAGTTTATGATTTGGTACAACATTTCCTGATAAAAACGGTGGTTTACCGTGTATAATAATCAAATTAAAAGTACTAGATGTTTCATATGGAAGAAAATGCAGGCTAAACCAGCTGGTACTAAATCCAAAAAGATGCATTTATATTTGCTAACTTTTTTTTTTTTTTTATATATAAAAACGTAACCTCACATTAAATATTACTATTGTTATAACAGAAAAATTTTTCCTTAAATTTACATGCTTCCAAAGTACTAGGGTGTTGTACCGTGTTAGCCATTATGAATGTAGAGAAAAGCCAAGCAAAATGACACCTTTTATTGGCTAACTAGAAAGATTACAATATGCAAGCTTTCGAGGCAACTCAGGCCCCTTCTTCAGGCAAGATGTAACATTGCCTCGAAAGCTTGCATATTGTAATCTTTCTAGTTAGCCAATAAAAGGTGTCATTTTGCTTGGCTTTTCTCTACATGCTTCCAAAAAAAGTGCATAATACATGAAACCAACACACAGAAACAAAGCGATAGTCTCTTTATTTAGCTGAACTGTTAGTGCAGTTTATTAGTAAAGAAGAGTTTTAAAATGAGGTTTGAGTTCCCAGTATTTAAAGCATGTATGCAGTATTTGGCAACTAGCTCTCTATTTCTAACTTATGGAAACAAAAAAGTTTGTTTATACCCAGTGTAGTTTCCTAGGAAAAAAAGGCTTTATTTCAATTACAAGAATTTCTAAATCAACTCAAGACATCACGTAATTAATTATATGCTGCCAAAACAATTTATAGGAGACAAAGTATGCTGAAATAGCCATTACACGTAAGGAACAACAACAATAATGCATTTAAAACAATATTTATAATAAACTGCCAACACTATTGTAGACGATGAAGATTAAAACTATATACAAAGAAATTCAGATTCCATAACAATATCAGGTAAATGATAAACATGTATAAAGGCATATGTTGTACTGTACTTGTCTTAAATGTTTGTTTCCCCAAGTTGGCTTAAAATAAAATTTAAAAAAAATTAACTCGTATTTAAAGTTTAATAAAATGCCTAATGCATAAAATTATCCGGTGTGATTTTTTTATTTTTAAACAGGAAATAAGATCAACCAGTGAAGTCCTTAAGAAAAAAAATGCATAATTATCTTAACGTCAATGTAAGTACCTTTCTAATAGACTTAGCAGGACTATAGGTCTGCTCTGTGAGATCGAGCCCATCAATAGTTTCCGAACAGTCTGAGAGAGGAGCATCCTGTAACAGTAAATTGAGTAAAGACAGCAAACTAGGCCCTAACTTTAACATCAATAGTTAAGAACTGGAACGATTTTACCATCATGCAAAAAAAAAAAAAAAAAAAAAAGTTGAAGTTAACTGGGGAATAATGTCACACTGACATGCACAGATGGGCATGGAACACAAATTAAACTACTAGTCAAACTTCCAGGAGTGCTTTATTTAAGAGAGATTTAATATTAATTTCTTATTAAAATTATTTATCAAAAACACAAAAATGTGATGACCATTTTAAGAAAAAGTATTCATAAACAGAAAAATAATGGTATAAAAATTGAGACTGGATTTTATTATTTGTTAAAGACCATGAGAATTCTAAGTTTGCACCCTACTATGCCCTGCATATAAGAAAAACTTTTCCAAAAAATACACTTAACATTTTTAAATGCAACAAGGATTTCAGGAATTAAAATTCTTGTCTTAAAATATATATTTGGCCTGAAGGTGTGTTCACACTGGATGTACACCTTAAAAATAGTAGCACATCAATTAACTAAATTTTGCAGTAAAGAAACAAAGTGCTATTTCCAAACCACTACCTCTTGTCTTTAAAAACTTTACCTATAACTCAATCATAGCACAACACTAAAATGAACAGCCCTATGACAACAACTAAAGGACATGTATTTATAATGCATTACAGTCAAGGTAATTTCAGATTGAAACATGCTCAACAAATGCCAGAAAAGAGAGACAATTTACAATTGTCATCAGGTTGCTATGTCACTGTCCTGTTATTCCAAAAGATGGCATATCCCATTCATTTTTGTAAAATGCATCTCATTTGTCATTTCAACAGAGAGTGCATCAAAAACATTAAAATTGTTTGTATCGATCCCATACTAGATGGCATGTAAGAGAGACATACAGCATGTATGTATGTATGTATGTAGCATAGTTCACTACAAATGTTAATGCTGAGGTCGATACTGATTACTGTTCAACCTTTTTAGGGTAGCACAGATAATAAATATTAAATTAAAACATAAAATAATATAGAACAAAGTACATTTCCATAAAAGAAAAATTCTACATCTTTTCCAAAATATTATATTGGGAAACAAAAAGAACAATGAGACTGATCCAAACAAAGCAGCTACAACAGACTTCTCTAGATTTAAATTGTCCTTTTCTTTTTTTTTTAAAATTAGTACAGGTTGAGTACCCGTAAGCTGATATTTTCAGATTTTGGAATATTTGCATAAACAGTACATAATTAAATTAGTAGTGTCTGATTTTACTGACATAACCAGAGCAATTTACTGAATTCCAATGCAATATGGGCACCTAGAAAGAATAAATTTGTGTTTGTTAACTGTAAGCAGCAATATTCTATTAAACCTCAGAATGTAAAGAAAAGGTGCTACAATTCACAGTTCTTCTAAGTTGTGCAGTTGCATGCCAGCACAGTTATTTTAACGGTGTTATCATTTTGATCACGAGGGAAAAAAGCTCATCGACTTTCTTTCACTGCTTAGCAGCGCCCAATGCTTCACAGTAGTTGCCAACTCATCCCGATCGCTAAACAGGTGTCATTTCCTTGTGGTGTTTCATACTTTGCGGGATACCAAAACCCCTGGATGATCAATTGTGTGTCTAAGCTACATGGGGTGGTCACTTACAAGAAGACAGATGCATAAAGGTAAAATGAGCAGAAATGTGTGCACGATAGGTTTTATAAATCTGACTTCTGGCATATGTTGATTATTAAAATCTACTATAAGTTATTTTTAAAAAACATTCCTATAAAACCAGTTTGATTGACAAAAATATACAAAATTATTTTTTAATATGGAGAATAATATGTACTTTTCCCACACTTTCAATGAACACTTTCAAAAAAATATTTTCATGCAGAAGTAAACCAAAAAAAGGAAATTTAAAATATTTTTTAATGTTATTAAGTCCTGAAGAAACAACGTACAAAATAAACATTTGTTTACAATAAACATGTGTATACATATTACAAAAATAATTTAAAATAAACAATAGCCACATCATGTCCACATTCATTACAGGGAAAAGTGTTTACCCTAGTTTATTTAATTTTCTCTTTATAAACTGTATGCAGACTAAAATCTACTGTTATTACATCATGGAAGAAAACTGGAATCCTGCAGGCTTTCACCAAAACCATTTTTAGGGTATCAGTTCATTCAGTTTATTTCTTGTACCCATCATCATTCTGTTCTACAAAGTTCCTTTTACTGTATATTTGACCTTTCTATTTAGATATCAAAAAGTGGATTAGGAAGTAAACAAATTAAGATGGTTATTTTAAATACAAAAACTAAAATTCTACATCTTTGCCAGCAACATTAGAAAACTGACACAAAAGACTGAGTGGCAAAGATCTAAAATAATGAAGATTTTTTCGACTGCTTTGGTAAAGGTGTCTGCTAGTTACTTTAAAATGAATATCTCTGTATAAATTATGTAGTAATTCTCAATAACACATTACTGAACATTAATAAACTTCTCATTAAAGCAAAAAACAAATAAATAAGAACTGAATCAGCATAATAAATAATTGGTATGCAAGGAAGTCTGAATAGAAACATGAAATTTTTATCATTGGAATAATCTTCTCATTTTTCTCATATCTACAGACAAGAAGTCAGAAAAGAACAACAAGCAACAGTAAAAAGATTCATACTATTACCGGTAATTTTAACAAAATAATAAATTTTAATATTTAGCATATTAGAATGTTGGTTCTTTGTCCAAAACTGACTAAAGGAACAGTGTCATAAAGACGAATACATGATTCCAACAGACAAAGACAATAAAGAAGCGTACAGAATACAGGTAAAAAAAAAAAAAAAAGGGAATATAAAGACTTTCATGAAAGGAAGGAAACTCCTTCAAAAACTCAAACAGGAGCAGTAAACCAAAATATTACAATTCACATGCTAACTACAATATCGCAAAGTTTCAAAATTGTACAAGCCAACCCAACCCCATGCTCCAAATATTGCTACTTTCTTAGCTCAAAGGTAAAAGCTACAAAATGTGGAAACAGGCTACGCATGGAAATATAAAATTAAAGCCATGAACCGTACTGTGTTTTTTCAAATTAGCCAATTCTGATATTTTTGATTTTCCAAAAAACAGATTACTCACAAAATCTATATTAGCAATTTTACACCTCTTATAGTCACAGAAACAAAGTGCATATTTAATTAAGTTGAAGATAAATCAAGTCACCCTATGAACATATTTTTATAAAATGTAATCTTTTTAATTTTGTCATGTAAAAAAAACAGACCAGACCATATTTCAGGCATTTAATTGTCTTACTTTCTTTCAGTAGGTATATTAAAGTTGTACTAGTTATGAGTATTTAACTGGGCTGTGGAAAAGAAACTATTCCACTAAATCCAGTGTGAACACAGTCCAAGAGGCTTGGGTAAAGTCCCAGAACATTAAATACTGTAGTAAATATGGTGATATTAATTGTGGTCAGGAAAGACACCCATTATTTACTTAAAGTGTGAAGCTACTGTGTAAATGCTACCTAGTTAACACATTAACACCCCTTGAAAGAATGACTAGTACAAACTTTAAAGTGTAACACACCATGCATGTTTGTGATAAAGCTCACACATTGTTCTGCCATGCTTAAGCAACATAAACTGAAGTCTAAGTCTTATTGGTCAGTGAAAAAAATGGGTTGAATTACAGGATGAGGAAGCTGGGGTGGGGGTGGGTTTGGCACTACTTCCTTCTGAGCAATTATATTATATATATAAAAAAAAAAATCACAAAGTTATTACCTTCAACACTTACCTGCCACACTGTACTTTTCTGCAGTTGAAGAATAATTGTTTTAGTTACAACAGGTACTATATGCATTAGAGAATCCAAAATGAAATTTAGATATTCTCTTTAATGGTTAAAAAACTGAAGCAAATGAATTAATTCACCTGCGTAAAGTTGCGATCAAGCACAGATCCGGTAAGCACCTGAGACTGTGGACCTGCAGTTTTAATGTCCTGCAAATTCTGTTCACGTATCTAAAAAAAAAAAAAAAAAGACAAACAAAAAGGAGAATGGTAAATTTATCATCAGTTTTGAAGCCCTTGGCATATGAAATAGTTTTAATTTAAAGTCACTTTTTGTAAAGTAGTTAGAATAGTCAAGATTTATTTAAACAATTCTGTTGAGGACTAACAGGGTTTGAAAATTACTATTTTTACATTAAATTGGCTAAATAACAGTTTCTCTTGAACTGGACTTGGCTCACAATTACTCTTATTTTTTGCTTCTAAAAAGTTGAAGCATCATTCACCTTTCACAATCTTTTGTTTTTCAGTGTTATACATCCTAAGGTGCATCTCTTTCTTTTGCCTTCCCTTCCAAAACAGTTCCACTTATATACTACACATACTGCTTTAATCTTATAAATGCATATTGTTGCTTGTTAAATAATGGTTAACTATGAAATTCTTATATAAATAATATAATATAATAATATAAAACTAGTTCTTCCTTTTGTAAAAGAAAGTAAATCCACAAATTCTATGCACAGTTTAAATTAGCTGATCCATGCAAAAACGTATTTCAAGCACATAAAAATATTCAGGAAGTGGTGGTATAAAACTTCAGCTACAAAGGGAAAAGCCAATGTTTTTCTATAGCCATTAATTAGTTGCATAAATCTGTGTTTCTTTCGATATATGTAGTTATAAGATGGACTAATGCAAATTACTTCTCAGATTTTATATATATATATATATATATATATATATATATATATATATATATATATATATATTCATTCATCTAACACAGATAACAAATTAAATACACAAATATGCCACTGGAAAGCCAGTGTGGCTTAGTAGCAAAGTCATTGAATTTAATAACAATAGGCCTTTTCAATTCGCAGGTTTAATTTGAATGAGCTAACTGTAAGTGTGATAAGCGGTCCATGGTGTAGTACAGATTTTTAAATAAATAAACACATCTCCAGAGTGTGCAGTGTGAGGACGGATGCGGGATGCACAAGACAGCGCCACTCCAGGGCTGACCTCAGTGTTTGGATGATCTCAAAATCACATGTAAATGCAAGCAGATCAGTAAGGTGCCTTATTCGCACCTTGGAGTAGGCAGAGGGTCACATCTACACTTGATCAGGCTGTACAAAGGAGCAGAGAGAAGGGGCAGAGAACAGAAAAAAGAAACAAGAACAGAGGAATGGCGGTTAAAAAGAAAGAAGAATAGAGAAAGAAAGGAGAACAAGAGGCAGGATCAGAAGATCCCATGCAGACAGGAATCAACACAGGTAGTCAGGGGCGAGCTTCAATGATAGGAGCCTGGGGCTAAAGAAGGGACACTCCTATTGAATGATGCTGGGGAGTAGGAGCAGCCCATTATGCAGTGTGGCCTGGCACAGCACCCCATGGATGCTGAAGACCTAGCTATAGGTACCCAGGCTAGGAATTTAGGGTTGACTGCATTTGTCAGTTGGGTGTCTCCCCTGCTGCAAGATCCTCTGCAGGGTAAGCAGAGGGGACTTTGGCTTTACAAGGATGCATTGGGGCTCTTATTTAAATTGAAGAACTGTCTCTGGATTTTAACCTTGTTTTACTCATTTATTTGGATATTTAACATTTATGCTTACCTTGGTTTTACTGGATTATTTATCGACAATTTAGTGAAGATCATTTGTTACACTACTTGTTCTTTTGGTTTTAATAAAAACACTAAGCACTTTTAGCACCAACCTCTTGCTGCATGTACATGTCCTCATTTTCAACAGTCATCTTAGTACTACTGACAGTTCCAGGTTGAACAGGCTCTATGATGTAACAGAATGTGTGGACCTAACCCAGATCGTAATAGTAAGCATGTATTCACAAACAACTATAACATAACTGCTTAACTGAAAAGTTACTTGGAATGAAAATCCCCATAAAAAAGTACAAAAAAAAAAAATTCAAGTTTGCTTTATTTGTCTACTGATAACATAAGTAAAAAATGCCAGCCTTTGATTATGCCAGTTGTGATAATGGGATATAAAGAGTATTGAAATGTTAAAAAAAATTAGAAACACTTAGCATAGCACTGATTATCAAACACAATAATTAATAAAGTAAGTAATGGCAAAAAGCTATAGATCACAACTCTGGAAGTTTGGATGGCAGCAGAGAACAAATTGTTTACTGTTAGGATTGCAAAACTGAACACCATTAAAGTCAAAGCTGATAAAAACTATCCAAAATTCAGCTCATGTAAACATGTGCAGTGCAGTTACAAATCTGAGTTGCTGCTTAAGCCCTTAGTTTACATTTGTTCTTCACAAACAAATCTCCTGACATGCTTTTAAGCAGCAAATTTCTAATTCACTGTACACAAAATGCCACTTACATAAATACAAATTATTTACAATGTAAGGAACTATTTCTTTAACTGAGAAATTTACATATTTGAAAAGATATTTTTCACCTACACAGGAATGAACATCATTATCTTTGCTATATATATTAATACATTTAAAAATTACTAAAATGCAACTTTTAGAAGTGTTTTTCTCTATTGCTATGCATATGAACCATGTTTTATTTTTACTTCAAAACCCACCTTATTCCTCATTTCTTGGACTTCTTTAGGATTAGTGTTTAAAGGAACAAACTGATTTGGTGCAGCAGTGGAGGCTTGACGAAGTCCTTCCTCTTTTGTCCACTATAACATTAGAAAAATATTAACAAGCCTTACAAAACAAGGAACAGTCAATGCATCATAACAAATCATGCATCTCAAACACCTCTAAATGAAACACAAGCAGAGCACATAATCAATGATGATAAAAAAAACTTTGGGCAATTAAAAAAAAAAAAAAATAACCCTTCAAGTAGAAGTACTGAACTAATGTTAAAGAGAATTGAGTCAAAATCTGTATGACTGATTCTACCAGTGGATATTCTTAGAATTAGTACTATCAACCAGGCCTTAGCTAAAATAAAGCCAGATCTATTTATAAATTATTGAACATTGTATGAATAAATAAATGGATGTTAAATTGATTACTACTAAATCCAGTAATGTTACAAAAACATGCTTTAAATGATATAGATAATTGAGTCTAAATCACAGCTTTTACCTTTGGATTTAAAATGTGTGTCTTGAGCTCTTAAAAATAGTTTAATTAAAGAAAGGAAGAATGCAATGACCAAGATGGAACTGTTCATCTTTCATTTGTTTATTTTTGTATTGTCAAAAACTAGATTTACTATACTTACCACAGTGCTGCCAGGATAGGCTCTGGCCCAACACCCCAGCCCCCATCCCTGTAAAATCCCTGCATTGGATGAGGCATGTTTGAAAATATCAAGATGCTGCTAGATCAAATGTTTGAATTTCAGTTTAATAGCACAAATACTGTTATTTTCCCAAAAAAAACGTCATTAAGATTTGACTTCTAGATTAGACAAGCTAATAAGTGTCAATTTTTCACAGCTGAATCACACTTGCTTCTGGTTGTATTAAAAAAAAAAAAGCTTCAGTACAAATTGATTGTAATGTCATCATTGATAAATGGCTCTGCAAAACAAACACCAAAGCCAACTGAAAGCATAAAAAGGCTATGAAAGGTGGTATAATGTGCAAATTTAAACAATGTATGTTGACTTGTCTGAAGAGCATGAGTGGGCATCACCAAAGTTAATTTGTTTAACTTTATAAACTGGTGAAAATGCTTGATAGTAATGAATGGTTTTATCTTCACAACCCTTCTATATTGCATTTTTAGGACACTAAGATTACTCTGAAAGGAGTTCACTGTCCTTTGTAACGTTTTTATCTTCTCAATAACATATAAGCAATAAAACCACTTAATTCTAAAAGTAAAATTGAACAGCAAAACAATCTTGGATCCAGAAATATTTGAAATGTTCAACTGATCTAAAACTAGATTCCAGATATTTACACCACTAATTTTACAGCAAGTATTTCAAACCTCCATTAACAGGCTTTACAAAAATCAACAAATCAAAAAATGTGCATTTAAAAATTAATTGTGGCAGTTTGCTAAATTAATCTTCGATTTATAGGTCACTAATAAGACATTAATGAATTACACACAAAAGAACACTGACAATGACTTGTGTATATGTCAGACTATAGACTGTTAAAAATCTATGCAGTAACAAGGAATGTGCATTAACATGTTAACACTGATGTAATACATTTCATTTGCTGTTATGTGTCTGTGTCATCAAGGTATTTCTAATTTCTTACCAAGCACATTTAAAATGACCATTAAATATCTAAACTATGGCTGCATAAACAAACATTAGAAAGGATGCAGCCTTCAAAATAAAGTTGAGGTCTATTCTGTATACAACTTTCACTTCTTTTTAATTAGCTTTTTAAATGTGTACACACACACACACACACACACACACACACACACAAATCTGACTATGTATCCCGTGATGTACTACAATTTCACACAGTTTTTTCTTCTCATTAATACCATGATGTTTTTTGCAATCTACAAGCTGCACATGGAATTAGCGCATTCTGAAGATGGATGAATGAATGAAACATATGTACAATCAGAACTAAATTAAAATGCTAATCATAATCCAAACCCTGCCCTGTGGTGATGAAAGAGGTGGAAAAAAGTTAATCTGCTAAAAAGAGGTTGAGTATGCATTGAAAACTAACAGTTTTGAAGGCAGAGGCTGTATGCAATTTAGAATGTAAATTATGCGCTTGCTGTTTTTGTGGAATCTGCCCAACTTCATAAAAAGTTGGTAGAAACTGAGTACAGTCAGATGCATTTCAATAATGTATTCTGGCTGACAAAAACGAGTTTTTTTTTTTTTTAATCCTCTCTGGGTGGCAAATTACCCTTTTTCCTATGTAGTTACAGTATATAAACAGTGCAGCAGTCTTAAACATAGGATTGAGACAGCCAGGATAAGGCCGAAGGACAAGGCCAATGAGAAGCTACTTCAGGAGCTCAAAACACTAAACAAGTGCTTCTAAAATTGAAAGCATCATGCCAAGCTGATTATTTAATTTATCTTTATTTAAGTACCTTACTCACTGATGCTCTCACGATTCTACCTGAATTTCCACCTGTAACTATACTAACAGCCGCATCTCTCCGTTGTGTAGCTATAGCAGTTTGTAGGAACAGTTTTGCTTAACTGGTCTCGGGCATCCACTGCCAATACATCTGTAAGTATGATATAACAGAACGACTACTACAGAATGTTTAAAACAAAGCTGACAAGTCAAAATGAGAAAATAAATATATGATTGTAAATGCAAAGCGTGCATTTAGATGGCATATTTATGGCGAGAAATTTGTAAGTAAAAGACAAAAGCCTCAACCAGAAATACAAATTGAAACCAACATTAAGTGTTTTTATTGCTGAAAAGCATAGTTTTCATAATGTAAGGGCTTTATGTCACATCAACAATAATAATAATAAACTACTTTTGTTGCAGTGGAAAAGACATTACAGATAAATTATTGGTGTATCTGTGCTATGAATATGTTAAGACTACTTTCAATATTCATATACCTAAAGTCTATTGCTAGTTTTGTTGATCTGACCTGATTATTCCCAGATCACTACAAGCATGCCTTACCACACTTTCAAGTTAGTGGATGACATTTACTTAAAACCTAGTTAAAATGCATTGGCAGCTTCTGTAAAACACTTATTTTTGCACAATGCCATGGATTACAAATTTAAAAAAAAAAAGACTGGACTTTAAAAAATATCTGGAATATGTTTTCATGCTAATTTAAATGTATTTCACAGTCACAAAATGTATAACTGGTCACGTTTATATGCCGAGTGTAGAATATAGAGTGCTTACAGCGACATCTAAGAGGAAATGGGTCTCAATTTTTATATACAACACATTTGTACAATATTAGGATAAATGAATTATACATTTTAAAAAGTCAGAGGGTGTAGTGAACTTAAAAACTAATCTGGTACAATTAAGATCAAAGATTTAAAGAAAAAAATGTAAACACTGCACCCTTATAAAATAATTGCAATGTAAGGAAAGGGTCAAATATATTTTTGATACACATTTTAACAATAACCAAAATATCCTTATAAAATGAAACCTTCATTAGTATGATGATGAAAACTTAAACAAATTAATGTATTTGGTAAACTATTTATGCAATTGTATTATCTAACATTGGTCTGACAGGCCAAATTATGATATAACAAAAATGGCAGAGTGCCATGTACTTGATGATAAGACTCAGTTAATCAGATACTATTAAAAATGGGAAATACGATGATTTTCACAAATGAGTAGTATAGTATAGTAGAAACCTAAAACTATTAGAAGAATAAAAAAAAAATCAACTAATTATGCACTAATTATGTAGTTAACATAATTTATTTTTCATTAAATATTATAACCTATGTTAATATACTCCAATGTGTAACTATTTTTTTCATTCAATACAAATGAACTAAGACATCCCCCCATATGAGGAGCAACCTGTACAAATTATATCCACTACTGGCTGGGAAGGAGGGGGGGTGGGGAAAACTTGCTTTGCTTTTAAACTCTAAATTTCTGCGCTTTTAAAAACAACAATCTTGTAACATACATACGTGTAACATGATGTGTATCTATAAAAGGGACAATGGAATGAACATGAAGGTATGACATACTCACTGCTCATCATTCTTCTCTGATTAAAAAAAATTACTCCACCTTTTCATTAGAGATAATCATTAAAAGTCAATTTAGAATATTTGGTAACAAACTGCTCATGCTTTGGAACATGTCAAGAGTGATAATTTAGAAAAATATTCATAAAACAATCTAGACATTATAAATATAAATAATATATTTATAAGAGGGAATTAGTTTAAACTAATGTCATTATAGAAATAGCAACAACTCGCAATATATCTCAGAAAGTCTTATTTAAACCTTGCCTGTAGGATAAATATGTATTACTCATGCTTTAATAATAGCTATCATATCTTATAAAAATTCAGACAAGGACAACACGGCCACATACCTGTGGTTTCTATAACCATGCCAGCATGTATGTGTGTTTGTCTGTGTGTGTGGGTGTGTGTATATAAATATATATACTATATATATTTTTTTACACACTCACATGCACACAGACACACACATTTCACTTTTTGTCAGACCCTTCCATTCAGCAAATTATGTTAAATATAAAAATGAATGTAGTTACCTTTTGTTACGTTTCTTTAATTGGGAAAACAAAATTGTATGTTTTCCTTCACAATGGCCAAAACAAATCCATTTTGATAATACTGTTGGAGACAACTAAATTCAATGGCTATAAATATGCAAAAACATTACAGTAAATAAAAAATTCTTTATGATTTCTGGATATATACAGTTGTGTGAGCAAAAAGAATTGCTAACAGGAAATGTTTCACCAACTGTTTCATAAACAAAGAAATCACTTCTAGAAAGTAGAATCACTCAGATGGCACCTTAGAGCACAATAAGAAATCAACCCCTTTCACAGATTGCTGGTCATGTCGTATTTGTGTTTCTGCTTACAGTAATGCTATTAATATATTGTTATTTTGAATATTAATGGTGGTAAGCAGCATGGAATGTGGGACTGGCAGGTAAAACTGTTACACTACCACCCATGAGTACTGCTGATACATTTTCAAAATAAAGTCATATCAGTTTCAAATGTAAATTTAGTACCCTGAAATAACTGTACTCTAACCAAAGTTGTGAAATGTAAACATTCTAAACTCCATATGAAACATTTACATACTTAATTCTTACATAGATGTTTCAACAGTGTCATTTAAGCATAATACCTTTCACTAACGTGTGAATACCAAAATGCATTTAAATTATTAAAATGATACAGGTATGCCTTAATTATGACATTCATTTTAAATGAACTAATTCAGTAATTAATATTAGAAGAGTAAACTGCCATGTATGTATAACTAAGCACAGATTTGCACTTAACCATTAATAAATGTTAGGTCTGTATTGGATTCAAAAAGAAAGCAGTTATGTCAAAGTTACACTTTAAGCAGAGACGAAAAATGGGAGTTATTCGTGGATAACAATATTCTAACAATTGTATAGCAATAGAAAAGGTTTTTATACCCCGTACAAGAACCATCTTCTTTTGCATGAAGCTACTTCCCACCTTTCATCTGTCACAATTTATATCTGTCTGCAGAATTTTCTACACTCAGACCCTACTACCTCAGTTTTCTTGCCACCAAGTCTCTCCAACTAAACGTAAGGACTCTTTATACTTCACGCTCAGAACGCGTACGCATCATGGCTGCCACACGCTCTCAGCGTTCATTTGACATGTTCTCTGAGCAGGTCATCAGTAATTAACGCGACGCATGCATGAATTGCAGTACCAGCAAAAAGTTGGGGGGCACAGTGTGATAAAAGTTGGAATGTGACGCCAGAGTCTCTGTTTACTATCTACATGTGACAGAAAATCGCTATGCGGATCCTACGGGATCAATGTGCGCTTTTTGATGTTTGATGAATGGTTCGGATGTGGTGAAGCAAACTGCTGACATACAGATGCAATTGTGGTGCTTTTATATTTAAGCATTGCATATTCCCCATCGTAATGGCACAATACATTTTAAAAGTATCACATACCACAACAGCAACATAATTTTTTTCTCTGTGGCTGTACATTAAGGACAAAGGTGAAAAGGTCTATTTTGTGATTAAAGTGGAAATTTCGGCTTTAATCTCGAAATGCCCACTTTAACCTCGTAGTTTACTTTATCATTAAAGCAGACCGTCGTAAACATCATCCCAGTTTTTAAATCGCTACGAGCTTCTGGGACTATCTCCTGACCTGACAGCAGCGGCAAGCAGAAATAGATCACCACACAACACAATAAATGAATGATATTCCAACTCTCTGCACATTTAGAATCCTAAAGATTTATACATGATATCACTTTCATGATGAAATACATTAAAGTATGCATGTTACATTTTACAGATAAATTGTTAATTTCGTTTAAATAATGAATACTGTTAATAATTACACACATGAGGCGTGCCCAATGCTTGCTGGAATGGACACATCTCTGGATTGAAGGATTTAATCATTAAAAATCCTTTTCAGAGATATTGCGGTAAGGTGTCATCGGAATTTAATGGGTGTTCCAGGCAATTCACAACACAGTGAAGCCAAACCTGTTCTCACTGTGATAATATCTCGCACTGCCACCTGGTGGATTCTTCCAGATTTACATAAAGTACACGTGCAAGAATAAACAGTAAAATGCTTGCGTAGCAGAAATGTCTGCTGCAGCATGCGTTGCGTGAAGTATAAACCCGGCCTAAGTCCTTCTCAAAAATCTTCCTTCCTTTGATCATTTATAGTTCCTGCCTAGGAGTGGGCAATAAATAAGGTTAAACCATTATACCAGATGAAATTCTTCTAGTATGGGTTTGGGGAAAAAAAAATTTTTACTTGTATGCAAAAATCTGTTAGAATGCTTATGAAAACATTTACACAAAAAATATGTTTTAGCACGAAATGTGCAAATTTGTGCTTGCAAAAGGAAAAGGGAAATGTGATTTTCTGTTGGTGTCTTGAAGGTAATATCTTTGTGTATACACTTGTATGTAAGCTGTATGTAATGAGTAAGACAACTCCTTTAAGAGTGTTACCAAGAGAAATGTGTGATGATTGGCGAGTCTATTCAAATAGTAAGAGGACAGGAAAATGTATGTTGTGCCGTGTTTGGTTAAATGAGAAAGATGAGAAGTAAACATCTGCGCTAACAATTACCGGAAGCCCGGGATTCCCGGACATTTTTCATTCCCGGGAATGAAACTGCTGTAATTCCCGGGAAAACGGGAACAGCCAAGCTCGCATAAATTGCGTGTAAAAGTAGATCAAGAAATAACAGAGTTATAGTTGAAAATAATTAAGGTTGCGCCATTGCTGCAGCTTGCACTTCATCAGACAACAGCTTTGAACAGCAACTTGAAATTGCAATGCGTCAGTCTGCTGCATCCGCATTATCTGTGCCAAGAAACTTGCCACCACAGAATGACAAGAAACTGGATGCATCAGTAAAAGCTGAAATGGCGGTGTTTCAGAGCAACAGCAAGCACGGGTGTTGTTTAGAACAAGTGTATAAGTATCTGATGACTGTGCCGCCTATTTCAATGGAGGCAGAGCGTGCTTTCTTAGCGGCTGGCGCACTCTGCATGAAGGTGCGCTCTACACTGGACGACTGCATGCTGGACACGTTGTGCTTTCTACACTCTTATTACTGCAACTAACTAGATTCATGTACTTATATGACAGCAAGAACTGCTTGTAGATGAGGTTAGTCTTTTATTTGTGTCAACATATTGCAGTAGTTTTATTAAAAATAAGTGTCGGTTATTCTAAAACCATTCACATGTGAGATGCCCATGCACTGTGTCATCCCGGGAGCCCGGGATTCTTGGGAATGAAATGCGGGATGGATTCCCTAATATCTAGTAACGCCATCAGGAGTTTTAGGTGTACCACGATATGGAATTTATTTATTTTTTTTTAGCCACTCCTGCACACACTTCCTTTCATTTTATACATGTTACACTTAACTATCTCATTAATTGCTGTTTCACAATCACCCTTTGCCTTGAACACTACACTTAAATATTTTAAATACAGTGATCCCTCGCTATATCGCGCTTCGCGGCTTCACTCTATCGCGGATTTTATATGTAAGCATATTTAAATATATATCGCGGATTTTTTGCTGGTTCGCGGATTTCTTCGGACAAAAGGTCTTTTAATTTCTGGTACATGCTTCCTCAGTTGGTTTGCCCAGTTGATTTCATACAAGGGACGCTATTGGCAGATGGCTGAGAAGCTACCCAACTTACTTTTCTTTCTCTCTCTCTTGCGCTGACTGTCTGTGATCCTGACGTAGGGGGTGTGAGCAGGGGGGCTGTTCGCACACCTAGATGATACGGACGCTTGTCTAAAAATGCTGAAAGATCATCTTCACGTTGCTACCTTCTGTGTGCAGCTTTTAAGTATGCTGCACGGTGCTTCGCATACTTAAAAGCTCGAAGGGCACGTATTGATTTTTGACTTTGTTTCTCTCTCTCTCTCCCTGCTCCTGACGGAGGGGGTGTGAGCTGCCGCCTTCAACAGCTTTGTACCGGCGGTGCTTCGCATACTTAAGAGCCAAACAGCCCTATTGATTTGTTTGCTTTACTCTGTTTCCTTTGAAGAGGAAGATATGTTTGCATTCTTTTAATTGTGAGACAGAACTGTCATCTCTGTCTTGTCATGGGAGCACAGTTTAAACTTTTGAAAAAGAGACAAATGTTTGTTTGCAGTGTTTGAATAACGTTCCTGTCTCTCTACAACCTCCTGTGTTTCTGCGCAAATCTGTGACCCCAAGCATGACAATATAAAAATAACCATATAAACATATGGTTTCTACTTCACGGATTTTCTTATTTCGCGGGTGGCTCTGGAACGCAACCCCCGCGATGGAGGAGGGATTACTGTACTTGTATTATCTTTAGATTTTTTCCACATATGACTCCAATTCTTTCATCTCCTCCTATAATGCACACCACAATGCACTTCTGTTTTCAGGGCTTTGCACCAAATCCATAACCTTCACTGTAGTTCATTTTCCAAACCTGCTTTTATGGCTAAATCATCAGCAAAGAGTAGCTCCCAGCTCTACTCACTGCTCATGTCTTTATCATATTTGTTTAATCACAAATATTCAAACATATAAATTGATAAATCTGAAGTACAAAGCTCTAAAAAGGAAGATGAGATAAAATATAAAAAAACAAACAAAAAAAAAAAAGATTGAATGTAGTGTCTTGTTGTTGGTTGCTTCCTACCCATCACCCACTGGTCCTGGGAGAGGTTGGGTGGGGGAAGGGGGGTGTTAAGGTAAGCTTTAAACATGCAGCTGTCAGTGACATGTCTTGCTTTTGCACAGCTCAAACTTAATTGTTCCCAATAATTGCTATGCACATTGTTATACTATATGAACATCCTTTGCTAACTGCAGAGTTACAGCTAACTCTTTCTACAATAAACTGTTGGAAATGAATCGGAGGGAAACTACAGTAGTACATGTGGAAAAAGGCAAAGCTGTTGTCTATCGTGTTGATTTACTCCAAGAAAAGAGCTTCATATTAATCATCACATAAAGTTTCTTTTTATGTTTAAATGAACTCTGCAATGTTTACTCTCACTCCTCAGATTATTTTTGGGTACTGCTGCTACTGTAAAATCAAAGAGCAAGTGGACCATCAATCTGATATTAGGACTAACATGAAGCAAGTGACATGTGACCTCAGAACCTTCACCTCAGCTGTATTACTACTACAAACCACTATGTGCTTGTAGACACCTCATTGTGCACACTAATCCACACTCACAATCATACAAGTCAAAATTTTTCCCCCCCACAAATAGGACTGCATTTAATTCATGAATTGACATACCAATACAAAATGTCACATGACTACACCATGATAGGAAAAGACAAGTATGTAAAGCCTAAGGAAACAAACTTAAAGGATAATGCGTAACCACTACACCAATGGTCATCCACTGAGGTTAATTCTCAATGTGTGTGAAATTTATTATAAAAGAGAAAAATATCAGAAATTTCTTATCATGCATAGTTGTGCTGGAATGTAGATTACTGTATTTAGTTTGCTGCGTTTGCATTAACCTTGGAATATATGAAGAACAGTTATGGTTGGAGGAAAAAAACTATTACTATTTTAATTAATCCTGACCTATAGCCTGAAGACACGATTTAGTGCATAAAACATCAATATTTATATTAGATAAACTCTTTATTTATTACAATTACTTTCTGTGGTTGTGCTTGTGAAAGTCATACTATATAGGCTGAGCAATAGCTGAGCACTGCTCCCAGGTACCATCCAGAGGTGATGCATTTTACATGAATAGGTAAACTTCTTTGTCACAGAACTGTATAGTTTCCTCTATATATCCTACTTCTAATATCAATATACACTGTATAAGCAAAAAGAAAAAGGGAAACAAAATTTTAAATAAATTTGCAGTTTCTTTCGGTAAGTGCCTGCTACATAACCAGGCTAGACTTTAGTCATGCCACACCCTGCTGATACTGGAGGGAATGACATTTATCATGGTCAATTATACTCATGCAAGTCATTCATGCAAAAGGCAGCTGAAGAGCAGTACTTGGAAGCTGTGAGGTAATGCAGACTAATTCAGACATCATACAGAAGGAGGAAAAATATTAATCTATTGAAGAAAACTGCTTAAGACATTATTTGTAAACAAAATGAAGTGCCAAAAGGTTTCAAAGTGATATATCACTATTAATTATATAATTTAATTTAAAATACTGAAAAAGATGTTACCATAAGTTCAAAACCAAGCAAACAAATATCAATGCAAATATTATGGTCAAATGTTAAAAACCTGTCATTACACTTGCATTACAATTAAGTTCACTTACCTAAAAATGTTCAATGCTTCAATGTACTAAAATGCACGTTAAGTGTTAAGTTCTCACTAAACCTAAGTTGGTGTGCACCAGCTTTAATTGGAATTATATTTAAAAGGGCTGACATTAACAGAAATAACTAAAAAATAACCTTCCAGCCTCTTCTCCTGTACAGTTATACCAAGAACAACAATAACACTACCAAACTGTTAACCTTGAATTATACATTTTCTAGATATGTTTCAATGATAAGCTTAAAATAAAATGCCTACATCATTTAGACAGTTAAAATGAGGATTTTGATGGACATGGACACTGACATTAGTACATTTAATTCTTAGTGCTTGTCTCTGTTAAGTATACATAAACATGTTGGCTACTGTGATTCTATATTCCATTTAAGAGTAGCACACATGCACCACACAACTTACAAAACCTAAAAAAAAATGTGAGGGGTTTAATGTAATTTAACAGGCAGCCACTGTTACTTAATTCAAATGAAGTGACATTAAATTTTCAGGGTTACAGGCTCTAATCTCACCTCTGCCTCAACATGTGGTCTAGAACAAATTTCACCTTGCACTTTAAATGCAAGTACAAATGTATGTGACAGAAGAATTAAATATTAATTTAACATTACTGGATTTACAAGACCAATACAAATACTTGCTAAATCCTAACACGACTCAACAAATCTAGTTAAATTTTAAATGTAACATTCATATTATGGCTTAATTTTTGGATTTATGGTAACACACTCAGTAAACAAAAGTAAGCACAAGTAGCAGAAAAAAATACTGATTGGTTAGCTAAACAAAGAAAACCATATCCAAGTTCGCATCTCCATTTCAGCTAAGCTGTGATGAAGTAAAAATTAACCAAAGTCCTGATAGGAAAAAGCATGCAATCAGAAAAGTACCATTTTGCATGCATCATGCATCTTAAGCAGTTTACAGAATAAGGATGATTTAGTATAACAAGCTTAAAATAGAGAAAGGATTTAGAGATATTTAAGGGATGCATGCAAAAGGTTAAGCTCTTCTAAGAGTACATCTTTAAATGTTAGTTAGTTACTCTCACAACCTCCAGGTACTGGTTTTAAAACTAACTATGAACAATAAGGTTGGCACAGACCAAGCAGTTGGTAATACAGCTTGGCACGCAGACACCGGACGAGAGAGACTGCAGCAAGGGTTTCACGTGATCGTGTGTAACGTTCGTCCACACCTTAGTCTTCGATTTAGGGCTGCCGTCGTTTGGCCCCTCTTCAGAGGCATCATCCACTCTGTTAGAGTTCAGCCATCTTGTCTTCTCTCGTTGCTGTTTCTGAAAACTGTGTCTGAGAGGGGAACGAGCACCTGGATCACTGTCATCCATATATGAGTACCCAGTGACAGAAGGAGGAATTTCTACATCACTGTACTTTTTAGTTTTTTCACGGAGAGCTGGGCATCGATATGGATAGCCTGTTCTATATCCCTAAAAAGATATAAATAAAACAAAATTTAAAATTAATTAATAGTAATATTTTTTTAATAAATGGAAAGTTGAATAAGAAAGCAATTGGTAAATTGGAGGAGGAGGAGGAAGAAGAGTTTGGGAGCATTCACAGACAGAGCATGTTGCCATCACCACACGACAAATCACCTCAGAATCCCAGGTTAGGACCTGAGCGCAGCCATGTGACCACTCAGCACCACTGTCTAGTTCAAATGTGTGAGGTTTATACAGTGGCTAGAGTGCCTATTCTGCCACCAACCCCTGAGTTTTCCTTGCAAGCTGGAGGACATACTTACACAGCTGAATGCAGGTTAACGTCATACCCAATACAGAGCAATTGCAGGTTAAGGGCCTTGCTCAAGGGCCCAACCGAGAGGAACTACTTCCTGTATTTAGGGAATTTGAACAGGCAACCTTCCAATTGCAGATCCCTAGCCTCAGAGCCACCACTCCACCTATTGTTAAGTTGACAATTTGTTAATCTGGTTAACTCTTTTTAAATGCTAAAAGTTTCGTGATGCATACAAACTAGTCCTTCTTTGTATGACTTGTGTTTATTCAGTTATTCTGGGTACGAAGTTTATTTCCTACTGAGCAGTTACACTCAAAATTGAAATTAGAATGTGTCTGAATTTACTTGACAAATCCCTTTAATATTCAAAATTAAGTTCAAGGGTTCAAATGGCTCCACTTGGTCTGTGTTACTGCAGTCAACAGTACATGTCATTTCATGAAGGACCACACTGAACAGTGATGCTTTTCAACCAAATTACAGGGCTGCTGCAGCCAAATGCTATATGTTAACACTAATTTAGCAGATTATTTTTGGCAAGGTGACTTGAATAAAGGTGTCTGTAAATTAAATAACTATAAGTAAGAGGAAATACAGTACTTAAAGACCATCCTAATGCAGTCTTTAGTACATTAAAAGACTTGGTGCCTCTATTTACATAAAAGTTAGATTGGTATGTGCATCAGGTCTTCTGGCCACTAGTTAAAAAAAAATAAATAAATAAAAATAATTGGGGAATGAGAAAAACTGGTAAACAGCTGAGTTTAATGAATCTGAGCAATCACATGTGATTTTTTTTCTGGGTTTCTTATAGGTTGAGTTTAATGAATCTGAGCAATCACAAGTGATTTTTTTTCTGGGTTTCTTATAGGTACATTGTACAGTAGCTATAAAGAAACAGTGTCATCTGTCTGATTAGCAACAGTCTTAGCAGTAGTAGAGCTGGTACTAAGGCTGTAGTGCTTACATTTAAAAGTGACTTTTCACCTGACCAAATAATATCTGTTATTTATGTCTAATTCTTCATTAGTAACAGAATCTCAAAGTAATGTATGTTTAGAATTACTGACAAAACAGTACTTTTGATTTTGCTGCCAGCTTCAACATATCAAAAAGACAATTCTAAAAAAGGTAGATGTTTTAATATGCCTGTGCTTATTCATGTATCACGCATATGTGCAATTAGTACAATAAAAAATTATGTAATTTATCCACACACAGACACTAATGTGAAGAACTCTATACGTTTGTAACTCCCTGCTTTCGCCTCTACAGTATATGTACACTAGTTTACTTCATATAAATAACAGTTTGTAACCACAGTAGGATAAGTGTATATATTATTAAACAGGGACAAGCACTGTTACTTTATTTGTGAATCCAATATCAAAGACACCTTGGAAACTCTTTATGACAAATGTAGAAACGTTAGATAAAGCTTCCTGTGCTAAAGAAGAGCCACCAGAGAAAAACAAAAAACATGTTCTACTCTTGAAAAGAATAAGACCACATGAGTGTCTATCTACAACTTGTGATGAAATTCTTTGCACAGGATCATTTGCTCCGATGCATTTTCTGAAACACAGACATACATATCTAAACCTAATATCCTGAGACAAGAGAGCGTTCTTGACTGCTGAACGGGTAGAATCCGATTTCCTTTCTTGGCTAGTTTAGAAGGAAAGCCTTTGTTAGCCCCCTGTGCTCGCAGACACTGAATAGAGTTTTAGGGCAGCTTTGAGAGTTATAGATAAGAGAACAAACAGTTGAAATGTTATATACTTAAAGAACCTGATTTTTTTCTTTTAGTGTTCTCCCTAACAAGGCTTATAAATGTAATCCTATTTTATTCATTTATTTCCACTAAAAGTATTTTTATTGATATTCATTATCAGCCTATAGTATTCATGAAGTACTTGTTATTGACTGTCAAAAAATACTTAAACATTGCTAATTATTGACAATAACATTTAAGAATTAGAGCTACATGACAGCACTGATGAGCAAAAACCACTGAAAGAAGTCACAATGGTAACGGACACTGAAACCAGCAAAACAACTTAATGGAAGAAGTTAGTTCCCATATTATAGAGTACATATATATTAGATATCAGTTAGCCATGGCAATACAAGAACATTCCTTTCACACCTTTAATATCCTACCATTTGAATGAATCAACATTCAAGATGGAAGAACACATCTGCAATCACCTACATATAACTGACAAAAATAACTACAAGAAAACAAAAGAACAATTACAGCTCACTAAATGAACTACTAAATATTCAGTTCTGACTTATTTACAAAGCACTAGAAGCACAAAAATGAGAAATCAAGTGTTAACTTACCAGATTATCCAGCATTCGCATTAATGCCTCAAACTCTTGTTCTCCAATCTGCCACTTTGGATGTGATCCATTTGCCTCTCCAGTCATAGGCTCAGTGGTACGTGACCGTGCTTTATACTTTCCAGGATCCAGTAAAACAAGATTATCTGGACCTCCAGCACTAGCCAGTGTGCGAACCTGTAATATATGCATATTTAAAGTAAAATATTTTAGCAAAATGTAATGCTAGTGATAGTACTACTACAAAACATTGGAAAAATAATCCTGAATACTATAATGATTTTTTTTATTTTCATTTTACTTACGGATTCTCTTTTATATAACATTAATAAATTCTGTCTCTCTCTAAAACTATACAGTATGTCTATATAAAAAGTGCCATTTTGTACCTTTAATGTATTCATTTATGAAATGAAAAGGAAACATCAAAACTTATATTAAACTGTCATTTCAAAATAGGGGAACATAAAATAAAGTGATAAATGATAGTTTTTATACATAACAGATCATTCAACATGTTATATTGTAAATCTATATTGTAAACATGCTATATTCAGACAATAAAAACAGATTTATTTTCTAGTATCATTAATGATGGTGAAGACAACAGTAAGAGGCTTATTAGGACTTCTCTAGGTTCCTAGGTAGCAGCACCTGGTTACCTCCAGAAGGTAGCAATCACTGTATATTACCTAAATTCTCATGCTATATCATTTGGTTTCACTCTTACTTAACCCCCTTGAGCAAGCCTAGAAATGCAATACAGAAGCTTAATTTCATCATGCTGTAGTAATGATGTTATTCTTTGATGTAACACCCAATTTGTAACAGTAAATAAAGATGGAAATAAATACAATGACTGGCAAATTATGATGTTTTACTAATTTTCTGCTTCACCCAATTTAAGGTTATCTACTACATACAGCTATTCTCCTTTTCAGAAATCTGTGTCTCTACTTTTGACAATGATGAATCTGGTTTAGAACATATTAATGCCTGCAATATCTTTTCCCCGTTCACACTGCTGTAATTCCACCGTTACTTGGCAAAGTTCAGACACCGGGATTTGTGTCTTGGTCTCAGAAGTGCTTTCATGGGCTCATCTAAAAAGCTTCTGGGCTATGGAGATGGTGGGTCACTGTTGATTTTAAAACAGCAAAAATCAAAGGTTCAACTAAACATTGCAGTTGTTAAACTATGATCTTTGGGTTCCTCTTTTTTTTTTTTCACCCCAAAATGCAAATTCCTTTGGTTCTATTTATAGTATTCTTTAACACTAGAATTACCAGAGCCAATGAAAAAACTCGTAAATCCGGCCCACCTTAAATCCTTTCGCACCTCTCCATCAGCCTCTTTTGTCTTCTAAATGTGTCGATAAGCTCAAGCAGCCTGCTATACCATCCCCCCCACCGCATCAGAACGGGCAAGAAGTTCTCCCAGTTCCTGCCTTGATCGATTATCTGGGAGTGAGCTACCCAGAATTGTAAGGGGAAATAATTTGATGTGTGTTTTGTGTCTAAAACAATCTATGTAAACACACCGTTAAAACAAACGTTTTTCATGTTTTAGTAATAAATAACAAAATGTAGAAATGAACTGTATAATATGTGAAGGCTGATGGCCAAATACCAAATAAACACTTTCACAAAAGGTGCAAGTACAATACGACAGTTTCCGTGGCACAGTGGTAAGATCCTCTGACTTATAATCCGGAGGTCTTGAGTTTGAAACCAGCTCCCTAACAAATTTATCATTTTGAGTAGTGAGCTGCTCTTATTATTAATATTATACAATAAAAACATACATTTGATTTGTGTCTGTAACAAACGGTGTAAATTTATAGTATTTGTAAAAGTTAGAATTAAAAGTGGGTTGGGGGGGTGAAGCTCTCAGTCACAATCACGACTGAATAAGCTCACGCCTTCTGGTACACGATGTCAACGCAGCACCGGGCAAAAAAGAAAGACAAATATATGTGACATTTTGAAAAAATCATTTTATGACCTGAATAGTTCCAATCAGAAAACATCGACTCACTAATGCAATATTATTTGAAAACTAACCACGTCAGATCAGCTGTAAATGTAAGGTATTTCAAAAATGTAGCTTTTTAATTCAGTTTTATCCTCTCAGTCACGTTCACACTTTCCCTCACAACCAATCCCCCCCCCCGCCCCCCCGATCTGATTCTAACTAACAGCACCAGTATAAATTAGCACCCGATCTGACGCTTTTCGTTTTCAAATAATATTGCATTAGTGCGATAATGTTTTCTGATTGGTACTATTCAGGTCATAAAATGATTTTTTGCAAATGTCACAAAAAATTGAAAAAAAAAAAAAAAAACGTGGTCACTGATTACAAGCGCAAGAACACGTGCGAATGAATATGAATAATATGAATAATGTTGCATCAGTGCCACAATGTTTTCCAAAATGTACTATACAGGTCATAAAATGAGTTATTCCAAATATCATATATACCTAGGTCTCCTTTTTTTTTTGTCAGTGTGGCTTTGACATCATGGACCATAAGATGCATACTAATTCAGCGTAAGCAGGAACAATAAAACTGAATTAAAAAAAAAAAAAATTCAAGTGACGATGAGATACAAATAAGCTGTTTGTGTGACAGCTTTTATCTCTCCAGATCAGAGAATTTCCTGTTCCATTGTCTCAAAACACCACTCACATCTACAGTTATTCCCAGTTTCAGATAAAAACTAACCGTGTCACATCCGGGGTAGAGGGTGGGTGTTGTATCATGATCGTGACTGAGAGAATAAAAGTGGTTGGGGAGTTAACCTTTACAAATACTATAAATTTACACCGGCTGTTACAGACACAAATCAAAAGTTTTAATTGTATAATATTAACAATAAGTGCATCTCACTACTCAAATGGTAAATTTGTCGGGGAGCTGGTTTCGAACTCACCACCTCTCGATTATAAGTCAGCGGATCTTACAGCTGTACCACAAAAACAGTTGTATTGTACTTGCACCTTTTCTGAAAGTGTTTATTTGGTATTTGGCCGTCTGCCTTCATACATTATACAGTTAATGTCTACATTTTGTTATTACTAAAGCATAAAAAATGTTTCTGTTTTAACAATGTGTTTACATAGATTGTTGTAGACACAAAACACACATCAAATTATTTCCCCTTACAATTCTGGGTAGCTCACTCCCAGATAATCGATCAAGGCAGGAACTGGGAGAACTTCTTGCCCGTTCTGAGGCGGTGGGAGGATGGTATAGCAGGCTGCTTGGGCTTATCGACACATTTGAAAGACAAAAGAGGCTGACGGAGAGGTGCGAAGTGATTTAAGGTGGGCCGGATTTGAAAGTTTTTTCGTTGGCTCTGGTAATTCTAATGTTAAGGGTTCCCACAATTTTCCCCACATATTTTTGATGGAATAAACTATTCCAAAGTTAAAACTATTATTATTAAATGAACAGTTAGCCATTTTTACAAATATCTGAGGAAAATTAGAATTTTTAATTACATTGATGCTTTTAACCCAGCCACAGGGGATGCACAAACCAGTGTTTCTTCGTGCCGGTCCCAAGCCCGAATAAATGGGGAGGATCACGTTAGGAAGGCAATCTGGTGTAAAATTTTGCCAGATGAACATGTGGACAACAATACAAATTTCCATAGCGGATCGGTCGAGTCCCGGGTTAACAAAGACCTCCACCAGTACTGTTAGCCAACAGGGTGCTGGCGGAAATTGGGCTACTGTTGGCCGAAGAAGAAGAGGGGAGAGACATGTCCGGAGGCGGAAGGTAGAGTGGAACTGAGGGAAGGAACTTTGAATGCTGGCAGTATGACTGATAAGGGGAGAGAGTTGAGGGAGAGAGGTCAGATATGATGGAGAGAAGGAAGGTTGATATATTGTGCGTGCAAGAGACTAAATGAAAGTGGAGTAAGGCCAGTTGGATCGGAGGTGGATTCAAACTGTTCTATCATGGTGTGGATGGGAGGAGAAATGGGGTAGGTATGATGATGAATGTTGTTAGTGCATATGCCCCACAAGTTGGGTGTGCGATGGATGAGAAAGAAGATTTCTGGAGTGAGTTGGATGAAGTGATGGACAGTGCACCCAAGGGACAGAAAGTGGTGATTGGAGAGGATTTCAATGGACAGGATGGTGATGGGAACAGAGGAGACAAGGAGGTGATGGGTAGGTATGGTATCAAGGAGAGGAATGAAGGTGGTCAGATGATAGTGGTTTTTGCAAAAAGGATGGACATGGCTGTGGTGAATACGTATTTTAAGAAGAGGGAGGAACACAGGGTGAGGTACAAGAGTGTGGGTGGGGGGGATTAATGTACACAGGTAGATTACATCCTATGCAGAAGAGTCAATCTGAAGGAGACTGAAGACTGAAAAGTGGTGGCAGGGAAAAGTGTAGTTAGACAGCATAGGATGGTGGTCTGTAGGATGACGTTGGAAATCAAGAAGAGGAAGAGAGTGAGGCCAGAGCCAAGGATCAAATAGTGGAAGTTGAAAAAGGAAGACTGCAAGGTTGAGTTTAGGGAGAAGGTGAGACAGGCACTGGGTCGCAGTGAAGAGTTACCAGAAAGTTGGGCAACTACAGCAGATGTAGTAAGGGTGACAGGAAGAAGGGTGCTTGGCATGACATCTGGACAGAGAAAGGAGGAAAAGGAAACCTGGTGGTGGAATGGGGAAGTACTGGAGACTATACAGAGGAAGAGGATGGCGAAGAAGTGGGATAGTCAGAGAGATGCAGAAAGTAGACAAGAGTACAAGGGATAAGGCGCAAAGTGAAGAGAAAGGTGGTGAAGGCTAAAGAAAATGCGTCTGATGAGTTGTTTGAGAGGTTGGACACTAAGGAGGGAGAAAAGGGCCTGTGCCTATTGGCTAGACATAGGGACCAAGCTGGGAAAGGTGTATAGCAGGTTAGGGTAATAAAGGATAAAGATGGAAGCATACTCACAAGCGAGGAGAGTGTGTTGAGCAGAAGAAAGTGTACTTTGAGAGGCTAATGATTGAAAAGAGAGAGAGTGTTGGATGATGTGAAGGTAGGGAACTGGTATATTGGTGCCGATATTTAAGAATAAGGGCGATGTGCAGGACTGTAGTAACTACAGGGGGATAAAATTGATGAGCCACAGCATGAAGTTATGGGAAAGAGTAGTGGAAGCTAGGTTAAGAAATGAGGTGATGATTAGTGAGCAGCAGTATGGTTTCGTGCCAAGAAAGAGCACCACAAGTGCAATGTTTGCTCTGCGGATGTTGATGGAGAAGTATAGAGAAGGCCAGAAGGAGTTTCATTGAGTCTTTGTGGACCTGGAAAAAGCATATGACAGGGTGCCTCGAGAGGAGCTGTTGTATTGTATGAAGAAGTTGGGAGTGGCAGAAAAGAGCGTAAGAGTGGTACAGGATATGTACGAGGGAAGTGTGACAGTGGTGAGGTCTGCGGTAGCAGTGACAGATGCATTCAAGGTAGAGGTGGGATTACATCAGGGATCGGCTCTGAGCCCTTTTTTATTTGCAATGGTGAAGGACAGGTTGACAGACGAGATTAGACAGGAGTCCCCGTGGACTATGTTTGCTGGTGACAATGTGATCTGTAGCGATAGTAGGGGGCAGGTTGAGGAGACCCTGGAGAGTTGGAAATATGTTCTAGAGGAGAGGAATGAAGATCAGTAGGAACAAGACAGAATACATGTGTGTAAATGAGTGGGAGGTGAGTGGAATGGTGAAGATGCAAGGAATAGAGTTGGTGAAGGCGGATGAGTTTAAATACTTGGGATCAACAGTACAGAGTAACAGGCTTCGTGGAAGAAGGGTGAAAAAGAGTGCAGGCAGGGTGGAATGGGTAGAGAAGAGTGTCAGGAGTAATTTGTGACAGACGAGTATCAGCAAGAGTGAAAGAGAAGGTCTACAGGATGGTTGTGAGACCAGCTATGTTATATGGACTGGAGACGGTGGCACTGACCAGTAAGCAGGAGACAGAGCTGGAGGTTGCAGAGTTAAAGATGCTAAGATTTGTACTGGGTGTGACGAGGATGGATAGGAGTAGAAAGTAGTACATTAGACAGTCAGCTCAAGTTGGACAGTTGGGAGACAACGTCAGAGAGGCGAGATTGTGTTGGTTTGGACATGTGCAGAGGAGAGATGCTGAGTAATATTGGATGAAGGATGTTAAGGATATAGCTGCCAGGTAAGAGGAAAAGAGGAAGGCCTAAGAGGAGGTTTATGGATGTGGTGAGAGAGGACATGCAGGTGATTGGTGTAACACAACAAGATGCAGAGGACAGAAAAATATGGAAAGAGATGATCCGCTGTGGCAACCCCGAAAGAGACCAGCCGAAAGAAGAATTATACTGATGCTTTTGTTCATTTCTTGAGGGATGCCAATATTTCTGGATCTGAATGTACATTTCTAGAAGCAAGGCACTACTAATCAAATTTAGATAGTTTCTGTTAAAGTGTGACAAGCATCTTTAATATTATATATATATATATATATATAAAAAAACACTAGTTTAAAAATACTACGTAAAATGCTCTCTCTGCATACACTTACCTGAATCTCACACGCTCTAACTAGGTTGTGAATGTAGTAAAATGCTTCCTCCACTGTTTCACCAACTGAAACCAGACCATGATTTCTTAAAATAAGAACCTATAAAAATGAAAAGGAATTTTTTTGTGCAATAATAAATATTTGAGTAATATTATTGTTTATATTTAAAAGGTGGAAGACAGAAATATACTTTTATTGTATAAGGTAGTTCCAGAAAACTCCCGATTATTGTTATAATTATTATGTTGTAATAAGTCTTTAGAAGTTTCCAAATTATGACTGCCAAGGACACACATTAACAGGAACATAAATATTTTATATATGCATTGATTCAAAGAAAGGCCATTGGAGTTGTGAGGCTTCAGCACTTGCTACAATACCACTGAACTGCCACGTTTTACAATCATTCATCTTTACTGAATACCAAAATTCCAACAAATTTAATTTCTTTGAACATCCCACCAGCAAACCCTATATCATTTGTACCTTGCTTTTTGGACCGAGGTTTTTTTGTATGAGGACCTTTTCTGCTTCATCAACTAGGATCCCACAGTAATCATGGTAAGTTACACTTCCCAGAGAAAGTGCTTCTGGAGAGATAGGCAGCAAACCACACTTCATTGCAGATACCTAACAAATGTTAAAAAACACAACATGAGAAAATTACTTCCACTGCACTTTTTATTCAGCATCTGCTCTCCAATACCAATAAAAATAAAAATAAGCAAAGACTGTCTAAGATAAACAAAAATACTAAACCTCATAAGAAGGGAAAATCTACTGATACTGGGAAGTTGCAAATATAGAGACAGACAGGAGTGTACTAAAAATTGAAATAACTTATAGGAGGTAAATTAAATAATCTAATTAAAATACTTTGTTGAAAGAAAAGTGTGTAACAGGAAGAGACAGAAAGCCAGAACCTCTATAAAGATACAAAGTGCAAGTCAGCAACAGCAAAGCATGCACAACACTATGATCAAATGTGTTTTTTTTTTCTTTTCACATTTGAATTTCTTAATGGATGCCATTAATTGATTATCAATATGTCTGCATTATCTTCAATCCAGCCACAGAGGATGCATAAACCAGTGTTTTTTCTCGTGCCAGTCCCAAGCCCGGATAAATGTGGAGGGTTACATCAGGAAGGGCATCTGGTTTAAACTTTTGCCAGATCAATATGTGGACAACAATACAGATTTCCATACCGGATTGGTTGAGGCCCAGGTTAACAACGGCTGCCACCAGTAGTGTTAGCCAGCAGGGTGCTGGCGGAAATTGGGAGACTGTTGGCTGAATAAGGAGAAGAAGAGAGGAGAGACATGTCTGAAGGCAGGAGTACAGAAGGAAGGTAAAGACAGTAGAACCAAGGGTAGGAAATTTGAATGTTGGCAGTATGGCTGGTAAGGGGAGAGAGCTAGCTGGTTTGATGGAGAGAAGGAAGGATGATGCAGTGTGTGCAAGAGACTAAATGTAAGGGGAGTAAGGCCAGGTGGATCGGAGGTGGATTCAAATTGTTCCATCATGGTGTGGATGGGAGCAGAAATGGGGTAGGGGTTATTCTGAAAGAACAGTATGTCAAGAGTGTTTTGGAGGTGGAAAAAAAAAAAAAAAAGTGTCAGACAGAGTAATGGATTATGAAACTAGAAACTGAAGGTGTGATGATGAGTGTTGTTAGTGCATATGCCCTGCAAGTTGGGTGTGAGATGGATGAGAAAGGTTTTAGGAGTGAGTTGGATGAAGTGAAAGACAGTGTACCCAAGGGTCAGAGAGTGGTAATTGGAAAGGATTTCAATGGACGTGTTGGTGAAGGGAACAGAGGGGATGAGGAGGTGATGGGTAGGTATGGTGTCAAGGGGAGGAATGAAGAAGATCAGATGATGGTGGATTCTGCAAAAAGGATGGACATGGCCGTAGTGAATACATATTTTAAGAAGAGGGAGGAACATAGGGTGATGTACAAGAGTGGAGGAAGATGCACAGAGTTAGATTATATTCTATGCAGGGTGCGTCAATCTGAAGGATACTGAAGACTGCAAACTGGTGGCAGGGGCTAAGTGTAGTTAGGCAGCATGGGATGGTGGTCTGTAGGATGACAGAGACCAAAAAGAGGAAGAGAGTGAGGGCAGAGCTAAGGATCAAATGGTGGAAGTTGAAAAAGAAAGGTTGAAAGGTTGAGTTCATGGAGGGGGTAAGACAGTCACTGGTTGGCAGTGAAGAGTCGCTAGATAGCAGGGCAACTACAGCTGAAGTAGTAAGGGTGACAGCAAGAAACCCTTGCTTCGTGTGACATTTGGTCAGAGGAAGGAGGGAAAGGAAACCTGGTGGTGGAATGGAGAAGTACAGGAGTGTATACAGAGGCTGGCAAAGAAGAAGAGAGATGCAGAAAGTACACAAGAGTACAAGGAGATAAAGCATAAGGTGAAGAGAAAGGCGGGGAAGGCTAAATAAAAGGCTTATGATGAGTTGTATGATAGGCTGGACACTAAGGAGCGAGAAAAGGACATGTACCGACTGGCTATACAGAAGAACGGAGATGAGAAAGATGTGCAGCAGGTTAGAGTGAAAAAGGATAAAGATGGAAGCGTACTCACAAATGACAAGAGTGTGTTGCACAGATGGAAAGAGTACTTTTACAGGCTGATGAATAGAGAGAGAGAGAGAGAGAGAGAGAGAGAGAGAGAGAGAGAGAGAGAGAGAGAGAGAATGTGGCAATAGTGAATCGGGAAGTGCAACGGATTAGCAAGAAGGAAGAAAGGACAGCTAGGAAGAATGGAAAGGCCGTTCATCCAAATGACATACCTGTGGAAGCATGGATGTGCAGATTGTTTGAAGGAATCTTGGAAAGTGAGAGGATGCCTGAGGAGTGGAGAAGTGTACTGGTACCAATTTTTAAGAATAATGGGGATGTGCAGAGCTGTAGTACCTACAGAGGGATAAAAGTGATAGGCCATAGCATGAAGTTATGGGAAGAGTAGTGGAAGCTAGGTTAAGAAGGAAGGTGGTGATTAGTGAGCAGCAGTATAGTTTCATGTCAGGAAAGAGCACCACAGATGTGAGGTTTGCTATCGGGGTGTTGATCAAGTACAGAGAAGGCCATAAGGAGTTGCATTACGTCTTTGTGGACCTGGAGAAAGCATATGACAGGGTGCCTTGAGAGGAGTTGTGGTATTGCATGACAAAGTCAGGAGAGGCAGAGAAGTATGAAAGAGTTGTACAGGATATGTACGAGGGAAGTGTGACAGTGGTGAGGTCCACTTGGATGTGGGATCAGCTCTGAGCCCTTATTTGCAATGGTGATGGACAGGTTGACAGACAAGATTAGACAGGAGTCTCCATAGACTATGATGTTTGCTGGTGACACTGTGATCTGTAGAGACAGTCAGGAGCAGGTTGAGGAGACCCTGGAGAGGTGGAGATATGTTCTAGAGAAAACAGAAGAATGAAGATCAGTAGGAACATGACAGAATACGTGTGTGTAAATGAGACGGAGGTCAGTGGAAGGGCGAGGATGCATGGAGTAGAGTTGGCGAAGGTGGACGAGTTTCAATACTTGGGACCAACAGTACAGAATAATGGAGATTGTGGAAGAAAGGTGAAAAAGAGTGCAGTGAGGGTGGAATGGGTTAAGAAGAGGGTCAGGAGTAATTTGTGACAGCCGGATATTAGCAAGAGTGAAAGGGAAGGTCTACAGGACAGTAGTGAGACAAACTATGTTATATGGGCTGGAGACGGTGGCAATGACCAAAAAATTGGAGACAGAGCTAAAGGTCACAAAGTTAAAAATGTTAAGATTTACATTGGATGTGATGAGGATGGACAGGATTAGAAATGAGTACATTAGAAGGTCAAGCTCAGTTTGGAGACAAAAATCAAAGAGGCAAGATCTCTGGCAAAGTTTATGGACCTGGTCAGAGGACATGCACGTGATGGGTGTGACAGAGGAAGATGTCCACTACAGCGCATCTTCAACCTGTGCCTGGAACAGGGGAGAGTCCCGAGGCTTTGGAAAACATCTTGCATCACCCCAGTCCCAAAGGTATCACGTTCTAGTGAGCTGAATGACTCCCGGCCTGTTGCTCTGACATCACATGTGATGAAGACCATGGAAAGGCTGCTGCTTCACCACTTGAGGCCACAGGTTCAACACGCCCTTGACCCTCTGCAGTTTGCATATCAGGAGAAGGTGGGAGCGGAGGATGCCATCATCTACATGCTACACTAATCACTCTCCCACTTGGACAGAGGCAGTGGTGCTGTATGAATTATGTTTCTGGACTTCTCTAGCGCCTTCAACACAATCCAACCTCTGCTCCTTAGGGACAAGCTGACAAAGATGGGAGTAGATTCATACCTGGTGGCATGGATCGTGGACTATCTTAAAGACAGACCTCAGTATGTGCGTCTCGGGAACTGCACGTCTGACATTGTCGTCAGCAACACAGGAGCGCCACAGGGGACTGCACTTTCTCTGGTCCTGTTCAGCCTATATACATCGGACTTCCAATACAACTCGGAGTCCTGCCACGTGCAAAAGTTCGCTGACGACACGGCTATCGTGGGCTGCATCAGGAGTGGGCAGGAGGAGTATAGGGACCTAACAAAGGACTTTGTTAAATGGCGCGACTCAAACCACCTACACCTGAACACCAGCAAAACCAAGGAGCTGGTGGTGGATTTTAGGAGGCCAAGACCCCTCATGGACCCCGTGATCATCAGAGGTGCCTGTGAGCAGATGGTGCAGACCTATAAATACCTGGGAGTGCAGCTGGATGATAAATTAGACTGGACCGCCAATACTGATGCTTTTTGTAAGAAAGGACAGAGCCGGTTATACTTCCTTAGAAGGCTGGCGTCCTCCAACAACTGCAATAAGATGCTGCAGATGTTCTATCAGACGGATGTGGCGAGCACCCTCTTCTACGCGGTGGTGTGCTGGGGAGGCAACATTAAGAAGGACGCCTCACGCTTTGACAAACTGGTGAGGAATGCAGGCTCTATTGTTGGCATGGAGCTGGACAGCTTGACATCTGTGGCAAAGCGACGGGCGCTCAGCAGGCTCCTATCAATTATGGAGAATCCACTGCATCCACTAAACAATGTCATCTCCAGACAGAAGAGCAGCTTCAGCGACAGACTGCTGTCACTGTCCTGCTCCACTGACAGACTGAGAAGATTGTTCCTCCCCCAATCTATGTGACTCTTCAGTTCCACCCGGGGGGGGTACACGTTAACATTATACAAAAGTTATTGTCTGTTTTTTTCCTGCATTGTTATCAATCTTTAATTTAATATTTTTTTTTGTATCAGTATGCTGCTGCTGGAGTATGTGAATTTCCCCTTGGCATTAATAAAGTATCTATTTATCTATCTAGAGGACAGAAAGATATGGGAAAAGATGATCCACTGTGGCAACCCCTAATGGGAGAAGCCGAAAGAAGTAGATGTCTGCATTACCTTCAGGCTGTAATTTAAATGAAATGTCTTTTTCAGGCAGCAGTCACATTAACACTAATGCCAGATATAAACAAAATAGTGATCAATTAACCTTCACAAAAACAAAGGAATTACAAAAATATTATATTTAATTAATTAAATATAATCAATTCCAAGACCAAAGCACCAAATTGATCAAGGTATATGTACACTCACTGTATACTTTATCTGAAAACATATTATTAATACTGGGTAGGGCCTCAGTGTGCTTAAACAGCCTTAACTTTCCTTGGTATGAATTCCACAATATGTTGCAAGCATTCCTTTGAAATTCTACTGCAAACCTCCCATTCGGATTCAGTAGTCTACTGAAGGACACTGAACTCACTGTCAGAGAACTTTTATTTTGTGCATTTTGATGCTGGTCCTAGGCTTTAGAAGATGAGTCAATTGGGGCTATGAAGGAATGGACAAGGTAAGTAACAATACTAAATAGGCCATAACATTCAAGAGATGATAGATTGGTATTAAATGAGACCAAAGCGTGCAAAGAAAACATTCCTCACACCACTATACCATCACTACCACCATAGTCTGGACAACTGACACAAGGCTGGTTGGTTGCATGGATTCACGCAGTTGATGCCAACTTCTGACCTTATCATCTATGTGCATCAGCAGTGCCCACCATTCATCGAACAAAGCAATTTTTTTTTTTTTTAAGTCAGCTGCACAGTTTTGGTGAATCATTAGCCACTGCATCCTCAGCTTTCTTTTTTTCATTGACAGAAGTGAAACCAGTTATGGTCTGCTGCTAGTCAAGGTTCAATGTGTTAGGCACTTAGACATGTTTTTTTCTGTTCACCACAGAAATACAGAGTGGGTAACTAAGTTATCACAGCTGCTCTCTCTGTCAGCTCAAACCAGTCTGGCCATTTTCCTCTCTCTCCCTAATCAAAAAGGTGTTTCCATCTGCATAAATGCTGCTTACTGGACATTTGTTTTTTTCCACCATTCTGAACAACTGTTGAGAATGCTGTGTAAAAAAATCCCAGTAGATCAGCAGTTACATACATGTTCAAACCAGTCCATCTGGAACCAACAAAAATTCCATGGTCGAAATCACCAAGTTCAAATTTCTTCCTGCATTGATAAGCAGATGTATAGATCTTCATAATAATTTTCTCAGTGAGTGCAGGATACAGTCAAAGCAACAGTTAAAAAAAAGGAATAGAAATACATGTAGAGTGCATAAAATAGGAATAACCTATTGTGACAGATATTAAAGTATACAATTGATCCATAAAAAATTTAGAGTGTGACTGACCAGTTTAGTTGTCCTTTTGTCAATCAATTTCTACTATTTGCAAGTATATAAATTGTATGAATTCATCATACATCACAGAATGAGATGATTACTTTTTCCCCATTTTTATTTTATTATATATATATATACAAAATTAATGACCTGATTAATCTGAATATGTCTATCCATCAAGAAATTTTGTAAAGAAACTTCTTGCTTATTTACGAATGTTTGGTCTCTTATTCTGGATTTTTCAATAAAAGAAAAACATGTTCTCATCTGGAGCCTTCTCCACAATACTGGGTAAAATACAGGAAAGCAGTTTATCACATCACTTGCATATACAGTATCATCATTTAACATATCATGTACTTCTTTGGACTGTGGTTGGAGTTCAGATTATGTGGACAAAAACACAGATATATGGGGAAAAAAGTATACATTTCACACAATGGAAAGGACTAACAAAATACCTGGCGTTGTGAAATACCAGCAATTACCACTGTACTACCATTCTACCCTTCCTTCATTGTTGATTTTTTTCACCTTAATATATAGTAAAAACAAAATTGTGTGTAAAGGAACCATAGTCCATGCAATTTGATTTTGACTTACAGCTGCTCCAGCAGGTGTATGAATATGTACGATGCATTTCACATCAGGTCGTGCTGCATAAACTGCAGAATGTAATGTAAATCCTGCTTGATTCACGCCAAGGTTAGTAGAGCCACGATCAACAATTTCCCCCTGAAGATTTATTTTTACCTAGAGAAAGGATGCATAGAAAGTATTATATTTCAATAATCAAAAGAAAGAAATTACACAAAATATACCAACATAGGTTATTCTACTTAAAACAGCATTGCTTGCTTGATTGGTGTAAAACGTTAGCTAAGCAAATGTATTCTATATACAGTGGAACCTCGGTTCACAAACATGTCGGAACACGTACAAATCGGTTTACGACCAAAAAGTTCGCCAAACTTTTGCATCTGTTCACGACCACACACTCGGTATACGAACAAGCCAGTTTCCCTTTCGGTTTATACGTGTTCAGTCTCTCCCTGTGCATTTCCTGTGCAGCAAGCAAGAGAGAGAGCGTGACACACACACAGGTAGCGCGAGAGAGAGAGAGAGAGACACACACACACACACAGGCAGCGCGAGAGAGAGACACACACACACACACAGGCAGCGTCAGTGTTATTCAATGTTTTTACATTTAGTTTACTATTACGCTGTGCATTCTATGGTTTAATTAACTATATTTGTGCTTAAAAACTAAAAAAATATATATTTACATACAGTTTGTATGGTCTGGAACGGATTATTGTATTAACTCTTTTAGGGCGGATATAGACTTTTGTCGACAGGAGGGGTTGAGGGCGAATGTCGACAAAAGTCGACATCCAGGGATAGAGGGCGACAATCAGCTGATAATGGCAACAAAACTCACTGTCACATCACAGGCATTCCCTCTGTGCTTGGAGGAATGCTAGACTCGTTGACTCGGCAACTAATCCTTGCGTGTGCGTGAGTTGCGAAATGTAAACAATGGCAAGATGGCATCGACATGTCACAAGGGAGCGAAGCGAGTGCAGAAAAGAAAAAACTCGGCAGACAATGTTTTGCGCATTGTCGCGGAGTCGGACTCTGATTTTTCAGAATCGGATTTTATTGACAGTGATCAGGAGATCGAACAAGAGAGTGAGAAGCCGGCATCAGCTGATCGGACACCAGCCGATGCTGCGCCAGCTGATCCGCTGCCGGCTGAGCGCATTCGTGCAACCGATGCATCTACAGCAAGGTTCGCATGGGAGGAATACACAGACATTGATCCGTGGGAGCCGAACTAGCTACCGGACTGCACAAGGCATGGCTTGCTGTTGGACACAACAGATCACCAGCTGCTGAACTACTTCAGGCTGCTCTCTCCTGATGCTGCTTTTCAGCTACTGTCAGATGAGAGAAACAGGTAGGCAGAGAAATGTTTTGAATCGCGGGCTGCACTTGCATCGCATTCTCATTTTTCAAAGTGGAAACCCACAACAAATGACGAGATGAAGCGCGCTGTGGCATTACAAATAGAGATGGGACAGAACTGGTGATATAACTTCAGGGAGCACTGGTCCAAACGTGCTTTGTCCTCTGGTGGCTTTGGACAGGTTATGCAGCGTGATGATAGGTACGTGATGCTGCAAAGTTTTATTCACTTCTGTAATAAACAGAAGCAAATCCAATGGGGTGAGCCAGGCTATAACGCCATGCATAAAGTTCAGCCCCTGCTTGACATTGTGGAACCAACATAGAAACAATTTTATCGGCCTGGCTGTGATTTGTCTATGCATGAATCTATGATAAAATAACAGGGACACCTTTTTTCCCTGCAAATATATGCCAGACAAGCCCACAAAGTATGGCATAAAGGATTTTGTACTGGCAGAAGCAAACACTGGTTTCTGCCTGAAAGTAATTACATATACAAGAAAGTATTTCTTTCAAAGAGAGAACTGTCCCTTGACAAGTCAGGTTGTGCTGGAGCTACTTCAGGGCTATGAACATTTGGGTCATGTTGTGTACATTTGGACAATTTTTATACATGCCCAGAATTGTTCATGGAGCTACAGAGCAGAGGAATTGGAGCTTGTGGCACAGTGAGGGTGAACAGGATACACATGAAGCCAGACAGGCTGAAGATGAAAAGAGGTAACAATACGGTTTTCATGGGGCCGAAAACTTGGTGGCAGTGGCATGGCACGATGGCAAACGGGTGACTTGTCTCTCTACAGTACACACTAACAATATATGTGAGAAAGTGCAGCAACAGACAACTGAAAAGTAGGCACCAAAGCAACACATATTGTAAGGAGTGCAATGTGGCAATGACTGAAATTGGCTGCTTTGAGCGAGATCAGACTTTGCTGTGTAAAATGTATGTGATATGTATGTGAAATCATATAGTATGCAGGCTCATATAACATGCAAGACAGTAACATTTGTCAAAAGTAAATATTTTTTTGTTGATTTCAATTGCTTTGTGTTATTTTTTTTTAAAAAGTTAGTTGAAAAAATGAAATCAGAATATTTTTTGTCACTGTATTTTGTATATGAGCTAGATTAAAAAAAAAAAAAAAAATTCTGATTACCAAACACAGCTTTACAAATACATTAGTTTTTCTAATGTTTTAATACTAAGCTAGAAATCCAGAAATAGTTGGCTAGCAACTGGTGGGGAGAGGGTGGGGGTTGAGGGATTAAGATTTTGGTACTGTAATGCATTTTACCCAATGAATTACAATTAAATATTGTCTGAAAAAAAAATGACAAAAAATATTTTATTCTTTCTCCATTATTTTTATAGAGCTTTAAGATTTGCTTTCTTAAAAATTTAGTACATAATGACTGACAAAGATTTCACATCTTGTTTTTCTTTTAATCAACAATGCTATACAGAAGAATAGATTTTGTATCTTAGATACACAATGCTTGAAAGTACAATGTGTACTCCTTAAAATAATGACAGGTTATTACATGCCTTTCTGTACATTTATCCATTTAAAAATAAAGGTTGATATGGTAAAAGACAGAAATGCAGACACACCAAAATAAGAAAGCTCACTCCTCACCAGGCTTGATGCTGTAACTTCACTATATAGTAGTCCAAAAGGCACAATAAGGAAACGCTCCTGCTCAGAATTCAGCCTAACCTAGATTACAATAGAACAAAATAGAAGAGAAGAAGACTTTCAATTAGTTATTCCACAAATCACCTTATGATTAAGCCTGTTAAGACTAGTCCCATAAATAACCAACTTAAAGGCACTTTAGATCTAGTTTTCATTTGGAAAACTTAACTTTAATTTAAAATATTAAATAATAAAGCAGTAGTTCTCTTTCAAATCAGTTAACTGATACATAGAAAAACATTCAAAGGAATAATGTTACTATTCAGGTGCTGCCCAAGTTATTCCAACTGTGTTCCAATTAAATTAACAAAACCTAAGTTTAGGTACATAATATTTAGTGGCAACATATGCAATTTCTACTACTACAAGTACACAACCCTTCCGTCTTCATACTATGTTCCACACCAAGCATGAAGAGATAAGAATTAAAAAGTTCTACTGATTTTAAATAACAGTTATATAAAACAATGTCTGGATAATTATTTTTGCACCTGTTTTATAGGTTTTAGAAATTAATCCTTAGACCTTTAGGACAGATTCAAGAGTATGAATCCTCCAACATCAAACCCAGGAACACTTACACAAAAATTTGAGACAATGTGCTGAACAGCTCCAAATTTGCAAAATCCATGGTTACTACAAGTGACATGTAGCTGGATGTTACACGTAGCCTAGTTAGGCCCCGCCTAAAAAACCCTGTGGATTACGTCACTTTTATAATATTCATCCTACAGGCTATGATGTCATTTTTTCAAAACTATGCATATAAGCTATTTTACAGAGGTTTTTTTTTTTTCATACTTCTGATTGTCAATTGAGCAGCATTGCAGCACAGCAGACAGAACTGCTGGGCTCACAGTTCCAGGGTCTACATACAGAGTTTGTACACTCTCCCCTCTTCACTTTGTTTCTTCCTACATCCCAGTGACACAAGAGTTCAATTATATGGTTACTCTAAATTGGCACAAGAACAGATGTGAATCTGTGCTCTGTAATAAACTGATGCACCATCCAGGATTGGTCCCTGCCTTGTATCTAGTGCTACTGCAGGTGGCTGCTGCAACCATGAATTGGGTGACTACACAGAATGGAAAACACCAATTCAAGGCATTTTAATTATTTAATAATAAAAGTACAGTAAAACCACCCACATTGGGTAAGTTTGCCTAGCTGCTATAGATGTTAAAAGCTTGCATTTAATTCATATTACATAAATAGTGCTGAACCATTTTTACATACAAAACCAATTCATAAAAGTAAGGACAATATGGAAAATGGTCATAAAAAAAAAGGAGTAATTTGAACATTTACTTTGACTATTACAAAAAAGCTGTAACGTTATTCTGAAATTGATGAGTCCAACACATTCCACAACATGTGTTGCAACCAGCTGAAAGGAGAAGGTGATGTGAAACAGGTGAGGCAAATGTACTACAGTATACAGTACAACTAGCCTACAGAAAAGGCCTAGTCCTTCAAGAGCAAGGATGGACCAAGACTTTACAATTTCCTACCATATGCATTAGAATAATCCAGCACTCTGAGAGCAACATCCCTCAACAACAAATTGGAAGGAGTGTCATGTGCTCTATAGTGCATTAAAAGATTCAAGGAAGTACATAAAAGGGCACAGCCAAAAAAGACTTATCTCCAATTCCTTTAGAGGTTACTGTCTTAAAAACCATCAAATGTCTGCTATAGAATAGTGGATATCGTGACTTGGGCTTGCAATCCAATTAACTATTTTGCTTTACTTTTCAAAAAAGATGTTTTTATTTTCTAAAAATCATCCCACACATAAACCTATCAACTTATTATTTAATAAAGTGTGTGTGATTTTTAAAGGACTTACTGTTATATGGTTGTAAATCAGCTGAGACCATCCAAACAGATCAGTCAGTCGGTAGAAAGCTGCCAGTTTACACCTGAGCAGCTTCTCTCCTTTCTCATAGGCAACTGAATCAGATCCACGCAAGTCATTAACTGGGGTCACCATTCCAAGACCTAGAATATGAGATAAAAAAAATAAACACCCAGATACTAGAAATATCTTTAAAAAAAAAAAAACACCTTTGCAATCTGTAGGGATTGTTGGTCAAGCAACAAATTAAACCAGTTAAGATTTTACTGTAAAATGCAACCTACAAACAATCTTTGTATGTTAAAATGGCTTCCTGTTCTAACCAGAAAGATAAAAATAAGCAAAAACTGAACTACAGCTGAAAGGTGGTAGCTTCAGATTCCAGTACTACTGTTCTTCATGCACACTGAAAAGGTCTGAAGAATTATTTTGAACAATATTTGTGGAACAGGATGCTAAACATAAAAAAAAGAACCCTTGTGTTTCATGATTGTCTTTTACAGTATTTTTCTAACTATTGATTTAAACGTATTCAGCTAAAAAGCAAATTTCACTTGGAAAAAGATTTTACAACTGAAAATTTTACACATTTACAAAGAAGGCTCCTATGCATGTTGCAACTGGTCACAGAATTGTTTGCTTATTTTCAATTTGATTTAAGTTTTTGTCACTATACCTTATTGTACAATGAAGCGCTTATCTACCTAGTTCCTCTATACATTACATGGAAGAACACCACCACAAAAACAAGACTTCTAAACAAAATAAAGGCAAGACTTGAGGCAAGGCAAGATTTAAATTCTCTCACAGAGTAGAAAAAGTGTGGCGAACAGCCGGGACCCATGCCCGGCCAGGACGCCCCTATGACACTAGGCCCGGGGAAGCACCCATGGGATGCACACTATGTCCCCCGGAATGCATGGTGGCAGCCCTCCTGGCTTACATCGGGGCCACAGGCATGGGATTTCAGGACTCAGACCTGTTGGGCTCCGTGGCCACCACCCGGAGGAGCTGCACAGCTTAATGAGCCCGTGTGGGCTGGAATGCAGCCACACCCGGAAGTGCAGCCTAATTAGGCCAATTACCACCTGTAGCACTTCCGGGAGGGCTATAAAAGAAGCCTGCAGCCACTATCTAGGGCGCCAGAGTCAGGAGGAGGAGGAGGAGGACAAAACTGCCTGGGAGGAGTGGAGGAGGAAGAAGAGGAGGGGTGTGTGTTTCTTTTAGTGTTTTTGGTACCGTGTAGGGCCTGTGGGGTCATGGGGAAGACATGCCCCATGGCTGAAGTCAAGAATAAAATTTTTATTTATTTTTACCTGTGCCTCGGTTGTCAGTCTGTGTAAGGTTGATGCCTATATAGCGCCTCTGCCACAAGAGTAACTTATTTCATTTAACTGAAATTCTTGGTTGCTGTAGCAGACAATAATACAATACACCATGATGATGCTATTACATTCTGTACATATAACTAATTGCATCATTGTATGTAATTAATCAACATTAACTGCATCTAACATTAACACATGTAATCATAAAATAAGAACTTATATCATGAAGTAAATACACTGAATCAAAAAAATGATCTAGAATCAACACCAAGGAAATTAAAAAAAAAAAAAATATGGCATAAGCTTAAACCTGAACTTTAAGAAAATACAAAATACTACTTGAGCAAATATGTGAATTTGAATGTCTTCTTGAAAGGCAAGATGAAAAGAAGCCAATAAAAAAATGAGGCCAACGTATTATAAGCACCCACAAAAATAGAAATATGTTAATTCTGAAATTGGCACAGTACATAAAACAGACGTGTCACAGTAAAACCTAACAATCAAGATTCTGAAAGCACTACAAAATGCTGATTCAAACTATGAGCATCTCCTAAATGGGCATACAACAAATAACATTCTCAATTGTTCATCCTCATAAACAACTTGATAATTATACTTTATGCAAGTGTTTTTCAACTAGTGCACTGTGGAAATAATAGCGTAGTTCCCCTGGGTCCTGACCTGAGAGAAACACACTCCTTATGTGGCTGAGACATGTCTGAAGTGGATGGAACTACCTGGAGAAGCCAACATAAAAGCAGCTCCATGACCAAAGTTTTACAGACACAGTGCTTAGAGTGCACTGTAACAGCCAGGAGATGTACCAGAGGTCCATTTGCCAAGGTGCATGTTCACCAGCAACTCTTGCAGAGCCGAGGCACAGTGGGCATATGAGTACTCACTACTATAAGTGCTGGGTTTGTAAATGCCAATCTCCAAACTGAATTTTTTGACGGTGTCTCTGGTAGTCAAGACCCATGGGACAGTTTAGCATATGTATGACATTTAATGTTTTTGTAGTTGGTAGAATTGTTGTGTGCCTTGGGATTTTTTGGGTTACAAAATGTGTGCCACCACAGAAAAAAGTTTGGAAAACGCTGCTGTGCACCTTTGCTTCTGGCACACAAAAAGTTATCTGTAGCACCTATCTTGCCTAAAAACTGACACTGTGCATTACTTGGGTGGTTATGTTGCATTCTTGACATAAATTAGTGAATATACTGCAAACTGGAATTATGAGTAGGAATAATCATCATACTTCTATTTAGTAGTACTTTGTCATTATGTTAGATGCCTTGCAGTGCTAACTGCCCTGACAAAATTGTTTGTTAAATACAAAAGGTAGTAGAGACTTATTTTGGTTTGTTGGCGCCACTCAAAGATAACTTTGCCTTAAACCCCCCTGCCTCCCCACCCCTTTCCTCCCACTCCCTTGCATTTATGTTGGTATGTATAAATCAAGAAAATAAACATCAGTATGGGGTGAATGCCTCGTTGCCTGCACTGGATGCAACAATATTTTTTAACGCAATAAACTGGCCACATTATTCCCAAAAACTAACTTTCCCAGACCTAATATATACACATGCATTCTCCAACCTGCTGTACTTATTCCAATTTAGGCTCATGGGGGACTGAAGCATATCACCAGGCCCGCAGGTAAAACTAACTAAAGTCTCCTGTTCTAATTTGTTAAACATTTAAATGATTGCAAAATATGTTTTCACCTGGGGAAAAAAAAATAAACGTCACATCCTGCAAACACAACAATATATAGGTTTATACTTAAAGTGTCCGTAATTTAGAAATGATACATCTCCAAATTACACGTCAGCCCTTTAAGCAGAGCCGGTCAACCCATCAGGAGATGAAGGTGGCCATCTAAGGCAGTGTCATTTGAGGGGCACTGTTTAGGTAAGTTAAGGGGAATGCATTCCAAACACCAAGGGGGACCATTCTCTCGCTCATCAAACTCGCATAGTACTGAAGATGCGCTCTAGACAACGGAAGGCTCCAAAAGCTGTCATATTAACACCCGTGAGTGAGAGGAAAAGGGGCTACAACTCTACCTGCCGGAACAGAATTTATAAAATAGGCTGGAAAATCAGTTCCATGAAAAATAATCATTGCAATAATTTTAAAATGTTAAAATTGATACTTTGATATTTCAATACTTTTGAAACCCTAACATGCAATATTACTTAATTGGTGTGCATACAAAACTGACCACTGAGATTTTTAGGAGAAAGGAGGAATACTTAACTAAACATATTGATTATAACTGCTTTTCTGCCAAAACGGATAAACTTTTCATTAATCAACACCAAAATATATATAGGCAGTCCCCGGGTTACGTACGAGATAGGGACTGTAGATTTGTACTTAAGTTTAATTTGTATGTAAGTCGGAACAGGTACAGTACATTATTTTAACAAATGCTATTGTTTACCGACTGTAACAAAGTGCTCTGCCAATGAATGATGGATTTTCACCTCTTTCTGACCTTTTTATTATTTCTACTTTATTTTCAATGGTGATGTTTTTTTTCTTCTTTACTATATCACCAGCACTTGCATCAGATTTGTGTTTCAGAGACATTGTTGAAGGGTGAAGACAAAAGGTTAAGATGAGCTCTTCTGCACAGCACCGTACAGCTATCACAGCAGGAAGGCACCAGTCGTCAACACGTCTGATGTATAGGGTGGTCCAGATCTAACTATGCAATTTTCATTATGCTATAACTTACTCAGTTTATCACATAGAAAATTACCCGAAAAATCCCAGACCATCGAGAAGTGTGCGAACTGACGACATGAAGAATCGTTTTCGCACCGAACTGGAATCGTCCCTGCATAAATCAAAGTCATCCAGACGATCTGGATCTGCATAATTAGATCTGGACCACCCTGTACTGACAAGGGACAACTTCCTGCTATGTGCGTAACAGTACAAGCAGGCTTGCTATTGAGAATGAATGGGGGCAGCGAGGGGCGGTTCATCACCAGCCCACCTCACAGTCACCTCCACTACAGTATGCTGCCAGCAGCGTATGCAACACCACTGCCCCCATTCAACACGCAGCCATCCGAGGCACACTACAATGCTACCCCCCGCCGCCCCATTCAGCCACAACAGGATCACCGCTTGCAGCATTACCAGCTGCGCACCTAGAACGAACGGGGCAGCCGTGTGTGGTGGGTGGGCAGTGAAACTGCTTGCCACTGGGAGCCACCTGAGGGACACTACACTGTGCGAGCAGCGAAATCGCCCCCCTCCAGCATCCGTCCAGCCACTGCTTGCAGCATCCGCAGGCCGAAGATGACAGAGCGGCAGTTAATGACGTGCATGCGTCGCAGCTGCGGCCCCGTTTGTATGTTGTAGGTCGGATGTCCGTAACCTGAAGACTACCTGTATTATCTTTCACTATATCTTTGATATCAGCATTACGCAGGACTTCACTGTAAATTTAAAGTGGGTAAAAAAATGTTTGTGTTTATGCTTAATACAATCAGTAATCTCAATTTGTAATTAAATTTGACAAAACTGTGTATTATGGCTACTTTGAGTAGTTAGCAGATATGGCTTTAAATGTGACAGAGAAACAGCAATGCAGGTATAATGAATGATGAGAGATAACAATTGCAAAACATTGCAATAAATCCCTACAGAAAACTATGGCCCCACTCAGTTTTGCATGTGGTCATGTCAAGTTAGTAAGAGAATTCTTGAATTTAATTAAAAAAAACAAAAATCCAAAGAACATAAATTAAACCAACAGCATTTTTCTTAGGTTGAACCAAAACTGAAACAGTGTTCAGTATTTAGATCTTGATGGCTGGTGTAAGATGTGTAATACATATCTTCCTTGGTTATTGCTATTACAAAACTGTATTTCATAAAAGTCATGTTGATTCTGACCCTAGAATCTTACCTTTACAAAAAAGTATAACATGAATTATAAAAATATTAGGGGGAAAGTTTGTTTATGGTGGTGGTAACAAATAAAATGAACTTTGCCAGTAGTGTTTTTAAATTTAAATGAGAGATATTTTGATCTAACTGTATAAATTAATTAAATCAGATTGTGATACCAGTTGCTATGGCCACTGCTGGCCTCTCCAATAATGCCCTTCTTAACTGAACATTTTCTCCATTTTGTGATGCCCTGGATGCCCACAGTCTTAGCATTTTCTGTCTCACAGGTTATCAATAGTCATAACCAAGACGGACTAGCACAATGAGAACATAAACAAGTATAATCTCCAGTTGATATGTAATCATTGTGTTTCACAGCTAGGTCTTATTTGGGGCCCCATATTAGCACGGGGTCCTAAGCATTTGCTTAGCTCACTTATATGTTTAGTCCACCCCTTTATATTATATAAATAAAATATGTATGCACAAACACATATACATATGCACACACGTACACTACTAACATAGGATGTTAACACATGTGATTATAATACGTTAATTTTCTGTAATCACATTGTCTGACACCCCTTGCTATCTTAAGTCAGTGGTTTTTAAACTGGGAGATGTGGCGAGGTTGGTATTATTTAAAAAAATAAATTCAAAATTTAAAGATTGTCTTTAAATTGCCTAATTTTCAATAAACATATGGGTAGATGAAAATGTTAGATGAAATTGCCACAAAAAAGTTGCATATCATTGTAGTCATACACAAAAAAAATACAAAGGGTAAAAAATGACACTTGAAAGATCCATTGGTTACTCAATAATCACACCCAATCATCCATGCAGAGCTGCCCTTCAGCTCCTTCGCTTAGTCTCACGGTGCTCTTACTCTGAAACTCTACTCCTGTTTTTCAAAACTCTAATCTCCTCTTCAAGCGAAATTCAAGTTTTCCACTGCTTTTATTGGCTCATAGGTCGTGGCTTTTTCTTGCTTCCACACCTCCTCATGCTGACTGGGCCAGGATAGAGACTGCTCAACACAGATGGATTTATTGCAAAAGAGATCATCTCAGATTTGTTTTCGAAACTGGCAGCCTTGGGAATATTCAAAGGCAGCAATTTTGAACAGTTATTTATAATTACAAATGCCAATGTTAACCTTCATCCTTCCTTTAAAAATTAACACAGTAATAGGCTGAAACAGAACTGTGCTTACAGTTCTTAAAACTCAAACCTGACATTGTCAAAAAAAATGACCCTATAAAACAAAACGTACCCAACCTTCACAATTGACATGAGCTGTCCTTTTTTTTCACCTGAAGTCATATGCAACTTATAAATTTTTCTACTTCTTTTAAATCAGGATTCTTACGTAACTATATAATTTTGTAAATTAAACATATGGAGATTTTTGGCTAATTTTTATTCCTCATCAAAAAATGTATACCATTCTTATATTAAAAACATAATTAATTAAAAAAAGCATCTGATGCACTTAAAGCTAAAAGACATATACAATCACATTAAAAACTCTCTGTAATCATTTGTTAAAATCCACAACTGCAATATTAGAAGGGAGGGTGGGAGTTCACTTTAAGTTGTGGCCAGTAAAAGTACTTAACAATTTAAAGCTGAAAGAAAATTACAACTTAATTCCAGAAGGCTATATGTCAAGAAAAAAAAGTTTGAAAACCCCTAACTCAGAGATATCTTTTGACAGTTAATCACATATGTGTCAATAGTCTGCAGTAGTTAAGCATTTGCTCTTATTAACAGGTCTACTATTATATAAAATCATGCAATATCACTACTGTTAGCAGTAACTTAAATCCAAAGATTATGCTCTACTTTGCATCATTGGCTTTATTAGTGAGGCCCTAACGGGATGGTACAACATTTTTGGGGGCCTTGACCTAAAGTTTGGGAAACCCTGATCTAAGCTATTCCATTAACAATAGCGGAGAAAGACTACATTTATGAGTTTTTTATATGAAACTCTCCCACTTTTCAACAATGCACTTATAAACAGTGTGGCCAAGCCTAAACATCCCAGAATCACAATGTTCCTTCCCTTGTCACTTGAGAGCAGAACATACATGATGCAACAGTTAAAATCTCTTGACAATAAGCAGAAATATCTGTGGCAGACTACAACCCATGAATGTACCACTCAGATTTTGCTCATGAATGAAATAAATCAGTGCATTAACTACCAAGTTAGCAAAATGAATCAAATCAGACTGCCGACCTCAAAAATTTATGAAAATACACGGCCAGGAGACATCATTCAGAAAGATCTGACAATTCCTTCACATTACTTTCACATGGGACAATTGTGTCACATATTAAGGCTTTATATGAAAGGCACAAGTCTTCACAGTTTGAGCAGCTAATAGGTTGTACAGCAGTCACTTCACAACAGATTCCTGGACACTGTTGAACCAACTTGATTAAATATAATTAATTTAACCATAGGACAAGCCTATATTATGCTTATACACGTATATTAAAAACATACTATAAACACACACTATAAAAGCAGATGGATGATCACAAGAATACAGGAAAGTTGCAGATAACACGAGGACAGAACTTGACCAAAACAGACTTAGTAACTAGTGTAAAGATCAGCAAATGTTGCCAAAAATGACTGACTGATTGATGTTCATACACATTTAAAACATGTCAATAGGATTTACATTCTGAGACATTCATATACTTTCATCAGTCTTCTCTCACACACGTGCACATAGGAGGCAGTGTATGGGCTTAACTAAGGGTAAAACGCCAGGTCAGGGGTTGACAAAGTGCACCAATGTCTTCTCTCCCTCCTCTGCAGAACCCCATAAGGGAAGACCAGCTAAAGCCTAACAAACTTTCACTTCCCTCTCCAGACCATGCCTTCCTGCTGATCTCACTTTCACTGGTGCACGTTTGGATTCTCTTCTTCTTTTCCACAACCTATAAAGCCAGTCACCTGCCTTCCCCAGTCAGTTCCATTCTGGATTTAGTCTTCTGAGACCACTCTACAAAGCTATTGACCAACGACAATATACAAGGTGGATTGCCAAACCTTTTTCTTGTTTCTGTGTTCTCTTTTACATTCCATATTACTATGACTATAAACCAAACTGTTTACTATAAGAAGTCAACAACAAAAACTGAAGATAAAAATTTGTCAGGACCAACAACATAAAATGGATAACTATTATCATAATTTTCTACTGTCACCAAAAAAAGGATACTCACTCATGTTGAGAGATGCCATGCCTCCCTGGGGTGCTGCTGGATACATGGTTGGCATACTTGTGGTCATAAAATCAGCAATCTGTTGAAGTGCCAAAAGGCTGGTTGGGTTTTTTCCTTTCTTCAGCTGATCCTGAATCATGGTTTCCAACTCCTCACAAAAAGCCTAAATGAAGAATAAAAACAAAAAACTGAATCAGAGTTGGATATGGTATAAACGTATTGTATACTGAATAAAGAATTCACTGACAAAGCTAGTACCACATGCTTATATCATACTTTGCCCTCCACTACTATAGGCACCCCTTGAAAAATTAGTAAGGGTTAAAAAAAAAATCAAAAAAAAAAATCACTGCTGAAGAACCATCATCTTAGACTAAACAAAATGAGAAACATCTGACTTATAACTGAAACAAATTCATTCAAAGAAAAACAAAGCCCTCATCAAGAAATAAATATTTTTAACAAAAACACATGCCACAACTGTCTGCACCCTTGGAAATTAATGTGAAACAATGTAAATGAAGCATGTTTCATATTTAAATTGGACATTGTTAAGTTAATTGGAGCATATAGGAACTTTCCAGCTAAAATAAATGAATTCTGCATTAATTGGGATACAAGTGTGAGGAGAAACAGAACCAAATATTGCCTGAAAATGCCCATTTCTACACAGTTAGGGCAATAATAAAAAAGTGGTCATCAACTAGAACTGTGAGAATGAATATTTCTGGAGTTAGTTGGATTCAGTGGTAGAGAGTGTGAAAAAGGAAGAGACAGTGGTGATTGGAGCAGATTTCAATTGACATGTTGGTGAAAGAAACAGAGGGGATTAGGTTGGTATGGTGTCAAGAAGAGGAATGAAGAAGGTCAGATGGTAGTGAATTATGTGAAAAGGATGGACATAGCTGTGGTGAATATGTATTTTAAGAGGCAGGAACACAGGCTGATGTACAAGAGTGAAGGAAAATGCACACAGGTGGATTATACTCTATGCAGGAGGGTCAGTCTGATGGAGATTGGAGACTACAAAGTGATGGCAGTGGAAAGTGCAGTTAGGCAGCAGACATAGGATGGTGGTCAGTAGGATGACAATGGAGATCAAGAAGAGGAGGAAAGTTAAGCTAGAGCCAAGGATCAATGGTGGAAGCCTGAAAAGGAAGACTATAAGGTGGAGTTCAGGGAGGAGGTAAGACGGGGACTAGGTGGTAGTGAAGAGTTACCAGATAGTTGGGTAACTACAGCAGTAGTGGTAAGGGTGGCAGCTAGAAGGGTGCTTGGTGTGACATTTGGAAAGAGGAAGGACGACAAAGAAACCTGGTGGTGGAATGGGGAATTACAGCAGAGTATACAGAGGAAGAGGTTGGCAAAGAAGTGGGACAGTGAGAAGTGAAGAAAGTAGATAGGAGTACAAGCAGAAAAGGTGTAAGATGAAGAGAGAGGTGGTGAAGGCTAAAGATAAGGTGAATGATGAGTTGTACGAAAGGCTGGACACTAAGGAGGGAGAAAAGGACCTGTACCGAATGGATAAACAGAGGGACTGAGCTGGGAAAGATAAGCAAAATGTTAGGGTGGTAAAGGATAATGATGGAAATGTAAGTGTTACAGAATATGTACATGGGAAATGAGACAGTGGTGAGGTCTGCAGTAGGAATGATGGATGTGTTTAAGGTTGAGGGGTGGATTACTTCACGGATCAGCTCTGAGCCCATTCTTATTTGCAATGGTGATGGAGAAGTTGACAAATGAGATTAGACAGGAGTCCCAGTGGACTATGATGTTTGCAGATGACATTGTGATCAGTAACAAGAGTAGGGAGGAGGTTGAGGAGACCCTGGAAAGATGGAGATATGCTCTAGAGAGGTGAGGAACGAAGGTCAGTAGGACCAAAGCAGAATACATGTGTGTGAATGAGAGGAAGGTCAGAGAAATAGTAAGGATGCAGGGAGTAGAGTTGGCGAAGGTGGATGAGTTTCAATACTTGGAATTAATAGTACAGAGTAACGGGGAGTGTGGAACACAGGTAATTAAGAGAGTGTAGGCATGGTGAAGTGGGTCGAGAAGTGTGTCAGGAATGATTTATGACAGATGGGTACCAGTAAAAGTGAAAGAGAAGGTCTACAAGATGGTAGTGAGACCAGCTATGCTATATGGGTTGGAGACTGTGGCACTGACAAAAAGACACGAGACAGAGCTGGAGGTGGCAGAGTTAAAAATGTTAAAATTTTCATTGGGTGTGATGAGGATGGACAGGATTAGGAATGAGTAGATTAGGAGGTCAACTCAGGCTGGATGGTTTGGAGATGAAGCCAGAGAGGTGAGATTGCGTTGGTTTGGACATGTTTAAAGGAGAGATGCTGGGTATATTGGGAGAAGGATGCTAGGGTAACAGCTAAGAGTATTAAGATTTCTAAGGCTATAAAAGCAGTTGATCATTATTTTTATGTTCAATGTTTGGTAGAATTAAGTAGAATTAAGTTTAAATTTTAGGGATGCTTTGCCTGAATTTTGCACTAGTGAAATCCAATGCATTGTAGCTTTATCCTAGTTATTTTAATTTATCTACTGTATTTTTTTCACTTTCTTCAAAGTTTAGTCTAGGCAAAGAAATCAAGACACTAAAAAAAAAAAAGACTATTAAAGCATAATGAAGATTATTATTAGTAGCAGTGGCAAACTGGAGATCCTGGCAATGTGTTTGGAAAAGTGAACTGGGATGGTGTGCTCTGAGAGATGCTACAATATTTACTCAGCATATACAGCCATATCATCATCCGATGAGGAGAAATGATATAATACCTACTCCTTCTCATCCAATAAATAGCTGAAACATGTTGTTGGCTGTAACGAGGATTATTAGTGATAAGTGTCATTTGATATGTCCTCATACTGTATATGCTGAGTAAATATTGTAGCATCTTTCAGATCACACCATCCCACTTTTCCAAACACATTGCCAGGATCTCCACTTTATTTCTATCACTATGAAGGAGAAATTATTCCCTTACTTCCTCAAGCAGCATTTAAATGTTTTCATGTTATCTAAGAACTGTTTTAATTTTTTAGGTCACTAATACCCAGCTAGATTTAATGTGAGGATACCAGAGAATACTCTGCTGGAGAAATTCAGATATTGTGCTACTTCTTAAAGCCACATCTATGTGTGCATACTGCATTGTGCCAACATCCTATGAATATGATTATGCAACTTATATACATAAATTATGCTTTCAATTAATATACACCTTTCACACAAGTATATAAGAAGTGAAACTTACAGGACTCTGAAGAATCATTGAAACTCTCTTTCTTTGCTCCATCATGTTAAAGTCCTGCCGAAGATCAGGTGCCATATTCCTCTCCCTTTGATATTCAGTGCTGTTTTCATCTACGCGATCAAAGTAGCGTTCCTTGTGGGGAGCATTTGTTGGGGGTGGGGAAGTCACCACACCAGCTGCTGAATCACCATTCATAGTACTCAAGATTTATGGTTCTGTAGAGAAGAAGAAAACAAAGTCAAAAATAATGTATTTAGCCCACACATCATGTCTCCTGAATATACAAAATGGCTATTATACAAAGAAAATGATCCAAATGATCCAAGAGTATAACACAATTAAGCCTTTATTCAGGCCAATTACTTGCTTCTAAACAGTTACTGTTTTGTTCACTGTATTTCTGCTACACTGATCACACCAAGATGTATAATAACTCTAGGAATAACAGCACCTCTTCATGACCAATACTACCATTTGTGAATGAAAAGCATTTAAAAATTCATTTCAATTTTAGATACACCTATAATATGTAGAAAAGGAATTTCCCCGAGTTGAAACCTTTTATATATATTATATATAAAAAATGCAAACAAGTGTCAAATAAATATATATATAAAAAAAAAAAATCATTAAATGTGTGTGAATGAGTCCTGTAATGGCCTGACAGACAGGCTACACTAGGTCTCTGCCTCATATTTAATGTTGCTGGGATAGGATTATGGCCCTCTTCAACCTTGAATTACGTATATTTTGAGAATGCTATAATATTGGATAGTAATGACATAATGACATGATAGAAATGATATAATGACATGATAGTAATGCCATACAAGTCTGTAACAAGAAAATGATCAAGAGTACAGTTGTAAAGTTTTGTTCTTAATTATTGGACTGAAGGGAGCGACACAAGCATGCTGTATTAGCAAAGGGTCAGACATTACTTTTATCATCATTAATACTTTTTTGGTACTAAACCTCTATCAAACAACATTTTATATAGCTCCTTTCACAAGGCTAGATGCCTTGCAAGGTAAATGAATACATTGTCAAGAAAAAAGTTTTAGACACCAGTTTTGGAAAATTACTGCATTAACTTTATGAAAAGTTAATAAAATCTTTTATTGTATTCCTCGATGAGCTTTACTGCACTGTCTTTGCTTAAACAAGAAGAAGAAACAAAATTAAAAACTACTTCAGAACCAATAGGGTGCCTTTGTACACAACTGTCGAGTTAATGCATTCGATCGTCAAATACATGTGAAAAGATTTCAGATCCCAAAAGGAAGAAATGCAAATGAACTACTAGCAACTACACATAGAACAGATTTTCAGAAAGTACAAAACGTGACATGAACATTAAAGCCAAGTTTGATCTGTCACGGGCTATTATAAAATAAGTCCTAAAGTATACAACAATTCAAATGAACCACAGGACACTTTTACAGTGCGTTTTTAAAACGAAAAAATCTTTAATTCAATTCACATAACTAGCAAGATTTCTGAAATATATTAATGAAATATATTCATGCTGCGAGCCTGTACACAACGGCACCGTGCCCAGACTGTTCAGTTGAGATCATTTATTTTTATAAATAGGTTAGTGTATTTTCTGCTTGTCTGAAGCTTCCTGGTATATGCTGAATGAAGGCCAAGAAATGCACAATTATAATGCTATCACTATTATTTGCTGTAAATCTGCTCCTCGAAACCTTGCTATATTACTTAAACACATTAACATATATTTATTTTTATTACAAAAAATGAACAATACCAATCATTTTTAACTAGAAGGTTTGAGTTAAAAAAGTCAAAAATAAATAAAAGGCTCAATTCATAGATTGCTGTAATAGTGATACAGGGCAGATTAACCCAAAAAACTCAGTGTCTCACTTTATTAGCTGGCAGTACAGTAAGACTTGATTAAGTAACTACTAATTTCTAATTTCTGAACACATATACTCATGACCAAGCACTAACAAAACGTGCAAACAACAGTTAGCATAATGTATATCACACTTTATTTTTTCTGTGCACTTCTATGGGAACAGTGAGGCATTGTAGCTGCTTACTGAATGTACTTTGTCAGCATAAAAATTATGTCATCTTTAATGACAGCATTAGGCTTGTATCAAAATTACTTTAAAAATGAAAGTCAATTACAAAAAGGTAGAGAACAGCATTTTGGGGGTTTTGAGCTAAGGAAAATGAACTGGAGAGCAAATAAACTAATAGTTACTGAGTAAAGTCACTTTGTAGCTTTAAACAAAACACAAATAAAAAAAAAAAAACACACACTCACAGAAATCTAAAGTAATGCTGAAAAGTTGACACATCTGTCAACCAATGTATAGAACCTACTTAATCCAATTCAAGGTCTCTGTAAAATGAAGCCTATACTGGTAAAGAGAACAAGGCAAGAAATAAAAATAGATGGTGCATCACCAGTGAAGATGATCCACATATTCAACAATTTGATCCATTTAATTCAGGTTTAAATTGAGGGAACTGAAGAGGATTCTGGTAGCAATAATAAATGGTATTCAGGAGGAGTGAACCCTGGAAATTATGCAAGGAGTAAATTTAATATTTAAAAAACTACTGATAAGCAAAAAATTAAAGGCTGCTTAAAATTATATCCAGTTTTCTTTATTTCATTAAAAATTAGTTATTTCATGTGTTGGGGCAGGTATGAACCAAACCTGAATAGAGAACCAGGTAGAATACCATAACTATACATGATCAAGCAAAATGTAAGAGGAAAACCAGAACACCTCACCAAAAAAGCCAATATAGACCAAACTTTCACAGACAACACCTAAGCTGTGTCATAAATCCAGATGCATACTGTATACTAGTGCCAAGCAAAGCCAGCAATGTTATCAGAAAAAAGGAATAAAGTGATCCCTCCTCAATCGCGGGGGTTGCATTCCAGAAAGGTGAAAATCCGCGAAGTAAAAAAACGTATGTTTATATGGTTATTTTTATATATTTTAAGCCCTTATAAACTCTCCCACACTCTTATAAACATTTCCCACAGTTATACAGTATATACCCTTTGTATTGTCTTAGATATTAGGTAAGATTTGTTGAAATTATGTATGTAAAACACACTGTTTATATACAGTAAAACCTAAATATTATTTTAAAGATATCAAGCGTCTCCGATATCACATATGTTACAGCCATTACGATAGACAGGCCACCAGCAATAAATACGTACAATGCAAGAAAAAACAGTAAAATGTGTGTACAGTGACACTAAACATACGTACATGTACTAAGTACTGTACGTAGAAAATTATGGTTACTCACCAACAATAACGCGGCAACTTGTCCGATAACGATGAGTTTAATTTTACTGCACAACAAAGGAGAGTGTTACAGCTCTTCTAAAGGAGCCTCTTCAGGCAACTGTGTAGCACCGGCGTTGTTCTCCTTCCGGCAGTCTTCAATCCAAATCCCTAAAGCAGATTTCATCTGGACTACCGCCTTATTACATCCACTTACAACTCGTTTTGCGCTCTGGTTAAAGTACACTGTGGCCATAGATCTTATATTCTTTTCCTCCTTTTTAAATAAAAAGAATCGTGGACTCATCGATGCCGTAATGGCGTCCTACAGCAGTGTAGCTGTTCCCTTCCTTCAACATATCCAACACTTTTACCTTTTTGGCAATCGTTAGCATCTTCCGTTGGTGCTTGGGCATGGCCTCTGAAGGAGTAGCAGGAGCAGATCGTTTTGGAGCCATAACAAAGGGCTTGAATATACACAAAGATAAACACAAAAGAGCACAAAAGTTAACTCTTTACACAGCGAAACACGCTGATGCTTAATGAGCGAGACGAGACTTTTTGGTTAACGCAGCGGAATCGAATTTGGCGCTCCGTCGCTGAGCAAATCAGCACACAGGAACTTAACTGCGTGCTCCGATTGGGTAGCTTCTCAGCCATCCGCCAATAGCGTCCCTTGTATGAAATCAACTGGGCAAACCAACTGAGGAAGCATGTACCAGAAGTAAAAAGACCCATTGTCCGCAGAAACACCGCGAAGCAACGAAAAACCCATGTTTATATATTTAGATATGCTTACATATAAAATCCGCAATAGAGTGAAGGCGCGAAACTCGAAGCGCGATATAGCAAGGGATTACTATATATATATTTTTTCCTAATATGAGAGCTACGTCCAACATCACTTCATTCTTCAAACATTTAGTCGAGTCAGACTCTTCGTGATATTATATCTTATATATCTTTTAATTTCTTGTTTGCAGTCACCATTTGCAGAAATGTTTGATTGCAGAAAGATAAACTCTAATACTATTTCAACTTCTTCCCCATTTATTTTCAAATATTTCATCATAATAGATGACATGGTCTTAGTTTTTTTGATGTTAAGCAACAAGCCAGTTTTTGTACTCTCTTCTTTAACAATAATCAACAGGCTCTTCCACCCTGATGGCCAAAAGTGAAGAAGAGTTGTATTGTCCGCACATCTGAGGTTGTTAATATTCCTTCTGGAAACTTTGATTCCAGCCTGTAATTCCTCTAAACCAAATTTCTGGATTATATTCAGCATATAGATTAAATAAGTAAATCTAGCCTTGCCATACTCCTTTTCCAATCTTGAACCAGTCAGTTATTCTGTACTCGGTTCTAACTGTTGCTTCTTGGTTTACAGAGAGGTTCCTCAAAAGGCAAATGAGATAAATGCCCATTTCTCTAAGAACCTGCCAGAGTTTGTTATGATTCACACAATCAAATGTGAGAGATTAGTCAATAAAACAAAAGTAGACATTTTTTTGGAGCTCCCTTGCTTTCTCCATTATCCAGCGGACGTTGACAATTTGATCTCTAGTGCCTCTACCTTTTCTAAAACCAGCTTGTATATCTGGCAAATTTCATCCCATGTTTTGCATAAGTCTAGTTTTCAGAAGTTTAAGCATTACCTTGTGATAATTTGAACACTCTTTGACATTACCCTTCTCTGGAACTGGCATAAAAACTGACCTTTACCAATCCTGCAGCCACTCTTGTATTTTCCATATTAGTCGATAAACTGCTAAAAGCACTTCAACAGCCTTACCATGCAGACTTTTGAACAATTCAGCTGAAATTCCATCACTTCCCTGACGATTTGTTATTTGCAAGGCTTTCAAAGGCCCATTCGACTTCACTCTTCAATGTTCATATCAAAAGTCTCAGCAATATCTAGGTCTTTCTTATACAATTGTTCTGTATATTTCTCGCCACCTTTTCCTAATATCTTCTGCTTATGTCAGATCTCTTCCATCTCTGTCTTTCACCACTCCCATTCTGGCATGGAAGGTTCCCTTGATAATTTCAATCTTCTTAAAGAAATCTCTTGTATACCCTTTTCTGTTGTCCTCTTCCACTTCCCTGCAGTGTTGGTTCAGGTACATCTCCTTATCTCTGCGTGCTATTCTCTGAACTTCGCATTCAGCTTGACAAATTTTTCTCCTTTTTCTTTCACTAACAGCAATTTTTAAAGCCTCACTGAACAGCCACTTAGCCTTCTTAGTCTTCTTTCTTTTTGGAATAGTGTTTGCTGCTGCATTTTTAACAATATCACGAATATCTGTACATAGTTCTTCAGGCATTCTACCTACCAGGTCTAATCCTCTGAATCTGTTCTTAACTTGTACTGAAAATTCATGTGGGATATTGTCAAAATCATATGCAACAGGTCTGATATCTTTTCCTGTTTTCTTAAGTTTGACTCTAACCTTAGGAATGAGGAGATGATGATCTAAACCAGTCAGCTCCAGGGGCCTCATGTATAAACTGTGCGTACACACAAAAATGTTGTGTACGCCCATTTCCACACTCACTTTGAGATGTATAAAAACTAAATTTGTCGTAAAGCCACACACATTTTCACGGTAGCCCTATACCTTGCGGACACATGTTTCTGCTCAGTTTTGCAAACTGGCGGCACCCAGCATCAAAGCACTGTTACTGTATAATTTACTTCTCTTTTTCATGTTTGCATCAATGACACAGGATTTAGCAAATACACCAAAATTAATTGCGTATCGTTTACAAATTTAACTCACTTGACTATAATCATTCTGTAACAATATAATGGTGCAAGGAATGACAAAACTGTCCCAACTACCATAGCTGCTTTAGCGTCGCTAGAAGACATCGCAAATGGAAGAATTAAAAGAGAGCGTGTATTTACAGATGACTGGCTTCTAAGTAAATTTCAATTTCCACGAGCTATCCTCTTGGAGCCGTGTGCTGAACTGACACCGGCTTTACAAAGGCAGATTTTGAGGAATTGTGTTCTACCTGATCCTTTGCAAGTTCTGTCCACTCTCTGGTTTTTAAATCATAGGAGCCTTTCAAAGTGAACTTGCTGACCAATCAGCTATTTCACAAACATCACAGAGTTGCGCCATGCCAGCTGTTTAGGATGGTATTATCCGCTTGTCATCCAGATAGATGCGATTTACTTACACTGTGGGTGAACTGCGAAACACTAAAATGCAATTCCCAGTAACATCCGGTTTTCCAAATGTAATCGGAGCAGTCAACTGCATGCACATTACACATTGTTCCACTCTATTAATGTGCTGGTCTGTAGTGCATAGAAAGTCGCAGTGTGCAAGCATGTACACCTGAAGAGATGCACTATGATGAACCAGACCCATGAAATGATCATCCAACTTGGACAGCATTACAACTTCATTTGAATGTAATTAGCAGAATGTAAAAACAGGTAACCAGATGCAGTATTTATTCTTTAATCAATTAATTTAATTTGTGGGCAATGTGACATAGTACAGCCCTTATATTCCTTAGTTCATTGGCCACATCACTTAGAGCATCCATTGTTGCATTCTGTGACTCCAGAACAGCATCCATCAGCACATGGCCAAGCAGACGCACAGAGGTTTCCAAGGCAGAGGTGTGTGTGCAGCCAGCGGCCGAACACGTACTCGACACAGCAGCACCATCACCACCTGAGCATTGCATTGCCTTGTCACGACAACTGTGATATCTTATCACTTCTTTTTTTTTTTAGGCACTGTGCGACTTCAAGTATCTCTGCCACGTTTTTGTTGCTTATATCACTGCATAAGCCAACAAATAGTATGGTTTCTCCTTGCCTCTACTTTGAATTCGTTGAAATTCTTTTTTTTCACATGCCTTTTCCATTGTTTTTTAACCAAACACTGAATGGAAGGTGATATATTGATTTGCATATTAAAATATGCAAAAGTCCAGGAGGAGTTGGGGTGGGGCTGTAGGCACGTGCACGTGTGTTAAATTTCATGTTCGTTGGGATTTCCACTTTTGTCCATATGCCATGTTTAGTGTGAATTCTACGCACAGTGTTAAACACAAGACCCCAGGTCTTGTTTTAGCTGATTATATAGAACTTTTCCATCTCTGCCTGCAAAGTATGTAGTCATTCTGACTGCGGTATTGACCACTTGGGGATATCCATGTATAAAGTTTTCTACTATGTTGTTTGAAGAGGGGGTTTGTAATAATTGATTTATCTTGACAAAATTCTACTAGTTTTTGACCAGCTTCCTTTCTTTCGCCAAGACCAAAATTACCGGTTATTGCATGTTTTTTTTTGGCTGCCTACTTTAGCATTCCAATCACCTGTGATAGATGGGATATCTTTTTTGGGTGTGGTGTCCAGAAGATGTTGTAGATCATCATAGTATTGTCCAACTTCTGCCTTATCCATATCAGTTGTGGGAGGATAAACCTGGATCACTGTAATGCTGAATGACTTTCCTTGCCACTTGAGTGAGATCAGTCTGTCATTTTTTGGATAGTAACCAAGCACTGATGTGGACACCCTCTTATTAGTGATGATGGCAACTCCATTTCTTCTATAAGTCTCACGTCCACAGTAGAAGATCTGGTGGTCATCTGATGTAAAATAACCACTCCCAGTCCATTTTAGGTCACCGATTTCAAAGATGTCGCTGTTTAGTCTTGTCATCTCATCTTTGACTACATCCAGTTTACCCTGATTCATAGATCTTACATTCCAAGTTCTGATAATATTTTGTTGTTTATAACAACAGATTTTCCTTTCAACATGCTTGAGTACCTCAGCAGATGGACCCCCTCTCTGCTCTGATCCAAAAGCATCATTAGCTCTACTAATTACTCATACGCATCCATTGTTTTTCCCCAGTAGCTTGTTGGGCACCTTCAGACCTGAACGGCTTATCTTCCAGCGCCCTGTTGATATGTCTTTCATTGTTTCTGTCCATAGGATTTTCTTGGCAAAAATACTGGAGGGGGTTGCCAGTTCCTTCTCCAGTGGACTGTGACCTCTGTGCCATGACCTGCTCGTCTTGGGTCACCCTACACGATATAGCTTGTGGCTTCACAGAGAGATGCACAAGCCCCCTTTTCATGACAAGGTAACGATCCAGAAGGGAGCAGCCAACATAGGGTCCCCTGAAAAAAATTAAGAAATCCCCTAGCACTTAAATACTTTAGAAAATGCAGAGTGTGGGATATTAAGAGAAAATGCTACAGGAAGAAGTGTAAATGGAGAAAAACTTATTAAATGGAGGAAATACTAGAGGCACATGTAACTGCTAGCCATAATAAAGCAGTCCATCTTGAAAGGCAGGCCTATTTTTTCTAAAATTCTACATGATAATGTAGAAAAATGAAGATTTTTATTCTCAACGATTGATCGTGTTCTAATCCCAGTTTGTTCAATGAAATCCCTCCCAGAAACTTCCAACCAAATGAAAAACTACATTTTTTAACACAAAATTAGAAAGAATATACTGTAGTACATCCCTCCAAAATGACTCCTGTTAAACCTCCTGTTATTTTTAGAGAATTAAATTCTCTTACAAAAAAAGGTTTTACTAAACTCTGCTGAATAATTTCTCACCTAATACTTATGTTCTTGGCCCAGTCCCAACAGGATTTTTTAAAGATATCTTGGATGTGCTAATTGATAGTGTACTTGACATAGTAAACTCATCATTAGATTCAGTTGTCTTCCCACCTTGTCTAAAAACTGCAGTAGGTAAACCTTGCTTAAGAAACTAATCTTGACAAGCTACCTTTTTTTCAGTAAAATTCTAGAAAAAGCCATTTTAAGCAATTAAATAATTATTAAAATAAACATATTCTTAATAAATTTTAGTCAAAAAAAAAAATAACACAGAAGCTACACTGCTTAAAGTAGTAAATTCCTCACGGGTTAATGCAGGTACGTTTCTGTTCTTGTAATACTAGACCTGAGTGCAGCATTTGACACCATAGACGACAGTATTATTAATAAATCACCTTACTCAATAGGCTGGTCTTCTCAGGCAGTATCTTAAATTGGTTTCAGTCTTATTTAACAGGTAGAAAATTGTTAGTGGTGGTGATTATATTTTATATGACAAACACAGGGAACTATTACTGGCCAGCTGTTATTTTCAATCTAAATGCTCTCATTAGGCCAAATTATCTCAAAACACTGGTGAGGTACCACTGCTATGCAGATGATGCACTGCTTTACCTATCTGTAGCACCTGGTGACCCTAACACGCTGGGCTGTCTTACACAGTCTGTCTTGTCTTTCTGAAAAGGATAATAAGCAAAACACTGTAATCTTGTTAATAAAAATGGAAATATTGACGGTATTAGAAATAAACTTGATCCCTTTGTATTAAAAGTCAAGGCAGAAGTTAATATCAACTACTGTACATTACTAAGATTGTGTTTTTTCATTTAATGAGCACTGCAAAAGATAGACATCCTATAAAACTGAAAGATACTGAGAAATTCACGCTTTTGTTTTTATTCAGCTAGATTACCATAATGCACTCCTAACTGGTATACTGAAGAAAGACATTTGGTTGCAGTTAGTCCAGAATACAGCAGCAAAAATCTTAAGAAAATGAAAATCTGAGCATGTCTCACCAGCTTTAGCACTGTTATATTGGTTACTTGTGTGTTTTAGAATTGACTTCAAAATACTACAAATGGTATATGAATCTTTAAACAATCTAGCTTCTTTCTAAAATTTGAAGTGCCAATCCTCCTACATTCCAAGTTTTAACCATAGAACTGGTAATAGTGGTCTGCTTATTATTTCAAGCGCCAAGCATACAAGAACTGGTGAGGTAGCCTTTTGCTGTTATGCACCAAAAATCTAGAATATATAGGATGCGCCAAAATGAAGTACCACATTTCTCAAGGTCATTGTGCAAGGTAGAAGCAGCCGAGTGGGTTGGGGGTCCTTTGATGGGCAATCCCTTGCAGTTTTCAGTTGGCAACATGCCTTGGTCCAGTACACACCGTGCTTTCACTGTCAAAGTTTTCTTCAAAAACAACAAACCCTTCATCACTATGCACTTCAGCATTCCTACTAACAGTGACTTCCCAAATCGGAAAACAATTCTTCAGTGAGTGGCTAAATTTAGAAAATCTCCAGGCCGTCCTTGGAGTGTACGAACGCCTGAAAATATCCAAGGTGTAAGGGCATCAATTTTGCAGTCTCCTAGACATACAGTACACAAACATGCTTCCGCCTTAGGCATTTCTAATACATCTTTGAGGAGGATTTTACATGAGGATCTTAATTTCCATCCATACAATATGATGCTACTGCAGGAACTCACTGACAGAGACTGGGAGAGTCGTAGAGAGTTGTGCGTGAACATTCTGCAAACCGTTCAAGATGCCATCATCATGTGCAGCGACAAGGCACATTTCCATTTGAATGGTTGTGTAAATAAGCAAAACTTTGGCTACTGGGTTGAAACCAACCCTTGTGAACTTCAGAGATCCCTGCACAGTGAGCGTGTTACAATTTGGTGCGCAGTTGCAGAGTTTGGCATTGTAGGCCCTTTCTTTTTTTGGGGTGGGGCAATGGTCATTGAAATGGTAGAGAACTTTTTGCGGACCCAACTGGAAAAAAATGAATGTGGTGGATGCCTGGTTTCAACAGGATGGAGTAACAGCTCATACGGCACGGAGATACAAGCAAGTTTTGTGGGATAGGTTTCCAGGGAAGCTGATCTCTATGCGCAGTGATGTCGGGTGGCCTTCACATTCGCCTGATCTTGTGCGATTTCTTCTTGTGGGGCTCTCTCAAGTTGAAGGTATACACATCTACCTCAAAACCTTGAAGACCTCAAGGATGCTATTTACCACCGAAAGAAATGGCCGAAAGAGTCATGCAAGCATTCAGAAATGTCTCAAAGAGTGTATCGCTAATGATGGCCACCACCTCGAAGACACCATTTTTAAAACACAGTGAAAAAAATCTATTTTGTATACCCTTTCTTGTGTCGTAATGAAATTTATTTTATCTTGTAGCGTTTTTGTAGAATAAACGTGTGAAATTTTCTTCTTTTTGGCTATTACCAATAGATATACAACAGTCTAACCTTGTAGATAATTAAAAAAAAAAAAAACTCCTAAAAATCCACTTTCTAATTTGACCTATTCTTAACTAAATTTTAGTTTTGACTCTAAATAAACTAGATACACATACAATTATCATACTCCTTAACATACCCGAAGTCATTATTAATCTTTGCTTTTGTACCATTCTGCACCACCACTACCTGATCAAAGTCCTGTGCAGCCATGTGTTATGTTTAACTGAAAGAGGACACCACAACCTGCCAAGAGACCTACTTTATCAACAAAAAAAGAAAAACTTAAGAACATTCATGTTAGGCAAAATGCCCCATAGGGGCTGGGCAGTCATTTGGCCTGGAACCCTCACAGATTTTATTTTTTTCTCCAGATTTTATTTTCCCGTCTACTCTGGCCAGCTGACCTTATCATTGGACCATTATTTACAGACTTATTGTCATCCAATAAAAAATGGACAAAAGCAGTACATATTAAAAACTTCATTAACAAAGCATATAAGACGGCAGAGAAAACCCTAATGGGAGGAGCTTTGTCAAACTAAGGCTGCTAAAAAGACATAAAACTTAATTTTCAGTTCAGTATTCATTTAGTGGCATGTCTCAAAATACCTGGGTTTGAGCCCTAGCCTGATCATTATATGTGTAGCTATTTAAAGACCACCAAGGTTCAGGAGCAATAAAAACATAGCAATGCACATAGGCCAAGCCTATAAGCTCTTATCAGTCAAAAGTGGGCTCTGCAAGAAAATGGTGTTTTATCCATGTCCAATTCTAGCACTATACTCAAAACCGCTGCGATAAGTGCTGATGTTATGTGATAACAGGAGAGTATATACAAAAAGTTTGATTATTACAAATTCTGCTTGCTAACATAGGTGCAGACAAAAAACCGAAATCCACATCAAATAAAAATGGGGGTGTGGGGAACTGTCTAATGCCTGAAAAATCTGGATAGGCCAATTTTTCATATTGCTCTTTACTAAAGAGAATATATTTTCAGAAAAAGACAAATTGAACTAATACAGTCATATGAAAAAAGTTTGGGAACCCCCTCTCAGCCTACATAATAATTTACTTTCAACAAAAAAAAAAAAAAAAAAAAAAAAAAAAAAAGGATAACAGTGGTATGTCTTTCATTTCCTAGGAACATCTGAGTACAAGGGTGTTTTCCAAACAAAGATTTTCAGTGGAGCAGTATTTAGTTGAATGAAATTAAATCAAATGTGAAAAACTGGCTGTGCAAAAATTTGGGTCCCCTTGTAATTTTGCTTATTTGAATGCATGTAACTGCTCAATACTGATTACTTGCAACACCAAAATGTTTGGATTAGTTCATTAAGCCTTGAACCTCAGACAGGTGTGTCCAATCCTGACAAAATGTATATAAGGTGGTCAATTGCAAGTTGTGCTTCCCTTTGACTCTCCTCTGAAGAGTGACAGCATGGGATCCTCAAAGCAACTCTCAAAAGACCTGAAAACAAAGATTGTTCAGTATCATGGTTTAGGGCAGTGCTCCGCAACCGTTTCTCACCTACGACACACCAAAGTTCTTCCTAGAATTTCCGCAGCACGTCAAAAGCTAAAATATATAGCAGTGGCGAAGGGGGGGGGGGGTGTGGTTTGGGGGCGGTCCGCTCCGAGCGGCAGCTATTTAGGGGCGTCCAAACTACGGTAGTTTCCTCTTTTTTTTGTTCCTTGAGGAGGCGCAAAAAAAAAAATTTCTTTAAGCTTTGCGGCGTCACATTTTTCAACGCCCCGGTCAACATGATCTCCAGCTACGCCACTGATATATAGATATTAATTTAATATACAAATTTTACAATAAATTTTCATTTTTTATTATAAGTATACATTTATTATAAGTATACATACATAAAAACTATACTATATTTACTTTTATACAATCTTAATAATTATTATAACATAATGACTGATTAATGTGATACCTGCGCTTGTTTCAATGAACACAAAAGTTTTATATTCGGCTCAATATTTGACAGCGCAACCCGAAGTTCTTGGCCAAGATCTTTTAAGCATGACCGCTTATCATTTTTAATTAACACAAGAGTTGTTTGTCTTTTTTGGCGTAATTGGGATGGTTTGAATTTAGATGACGATTTAGTTTACTGGGTGCCATTGCCTCGTTTGATAGCTGATCGCCGCAAATGATGCATTGTGGCTTTGGAGCCGTTTCGTCACCACACCACGAGAATCCATATCGAATGTAGTCTTCGTTGTACTTCCTTTTCACAATCTTCTTTGTTTTTTTTGCAACACTTGTGCTGAGTTCTTCATCATCTGTACGTGAAGACGAATCTTTTCCACATAAAAATTTATCCATATTTAAAGGGGTATAAAACTAAATATGAATCACACGAAGAACGTTAACCATACACAATTCAGCAACACAACTAATAGTAATGAATGATAACTACTGTCGCAAGACGAGTGAATGCGACGTAGCACGACTAATACGTCGGCCTGAATTGAATCTAGGTGAGGGCACGGAGCGCTCTGGCTATCAAAGCATACTACGGAGTTGTCTGGCGACTACGTAGGGCCTACGTCGTAGGCGCCAGGCACCAGGCAATGGGATTTATTATTTCAGAGAAATGACACATAAAATTATGAAACCTTTAAAAGGCTATTTACGCGAATATTTCGTTGCACGTATTCTCGTTATTGTGTTTCTAAGGAGGACCGTTGAAATATTATTTAGTTAGAAAATTGTCTTATTTGACCGCGTCACACCTGTATCGGCTCAAGGCACACCAGTGTGCCGTGGCACACCGGTTGCGGAGCACTGGTTTAGGGGAAGGCTACAAAAAGCTATCTCAGAGGTTTAAACTGTCAGTTTCAACTGTAAGGAATGAAATCAGGAAATGGAAGGCCACAGGCACAGTTGCTGTTAAGCCCAGGTCTGGCAGGCCAAGAAAAATACAGGAGTTGCATATGCACAGGATTACGAGAATAGTTACAGACAACCCACAGATCACTCCAAAGACCTGCAAGAACATCTTGCTGCAGATGGTGTATCTGTACATCGTTCTACAATTCAACGCAATTTGCACAAAGATCATCTGTATGGCAGAGTGATGAGAAAGAAGCCCTTTCTGTACTCACACCACAAACAGAGTCGCTTGTTGTATGCAAATGTTCATTTAGATAAGCCAGATTCATTTTGGAACAAAGTGCTTTGGACTGATGAGACAAAAATTGAATGATTTGGTCAAGAAAAAGTGCTTCGTATGGTGGAAGAAAAACACCGCATTCCAAGAAAAACACTTGCTACCTACTGTCAAATTTGGTGGAGGTTCCATCATGCTGTGGGGTTGTGTGGCTACTTCAAAGACTGGGGCCCTTGTTAAAGTCGAGGGTCAGATGAATTCAACCCAATATCAACAAATTCTTCAGGATAATGTTCAAGCATCAGTCACAAAGTTGAAGTTACGCAGGGGGTTGGACATTCCAACAAGACAATGACCTAAAACACAGTTTGAAATCTACAAAAGGCATTCATGCAGAGGGAGAAGTACAATGTTCTGGAACGGCCATCACAGTCCCCTAACTTCAAATTTAACTGAACTGGAGAGATTTTGTATGGAAGAATGGTCAAAAATACCTCCATCCAGAATCCAGACACTCATCAAAGGCTATAGGAGGCGTCTAGAGGCTGTTATATTTGCAAAAGGAGGCTCACCTAAGTATTGATGTAATATCTCTGTTGGGGTGCCCACATTTTTGCACATGTCTAATTTTGTTATGATGCATATTGCATATTTTCTGTTAATCCAATAAACTTAATGTCACTGCTGAAATACTACTGTTTCCATAAGGAATGTCATATATTAAAAGGAAGTTGCTACTTTGAAAGCTCAGCCAATGATAAACAAAAATCCAAAGAATTAAGAGGGGTTCCCAAACTTTTTCATATGACAGTAAATTGCAATAGATACAACAAGTTATTTGTCCATTTAAAACCAGTCATTTGCTGTCAAGACCCATTTGTATTGCATTTTCAGGTCTCTTCCTGTGAAAAATGTAACAATATTTACAACCTTCACCTTAAAACTATGTGCACCCCATTATTTTTCTGTTGACATATTAAGACCTTCATTTAAGAAGTATAAATACAAGAACATTTGGTTATATTTTTGGCACAAAGAAAAAGTAAGTACACCCGAACATTCACTACCTCAAATAACTAAAATTAGAATACAAGTGCAAATGATCAGATCATCAATAAAGAGGATATTGGAGGAACCTTTCTTACATAAACCTCAGAATATTAACTTGATTTGCACTTTGTTGTTGAACTATATGTTATCACCATACCCATATCAATTGAGCTTTCTGAGGCCTTCAAAATAAGGTTACAGATGCCCTCAAGTCTGGGATGGGATTTACAATGATCTCTAAAGAAAGGAAAATTCAACCATTCCACTGCCCGGAAGATCTCCTACAAGTGAAGAAGATTTTAAAAACTGTCAATGTGTCCAGGTTAGGCCACCACATCAAGTTCAGCCTGAGAGCAGATGCAAAAAGTCATCTTCAACAGCCCCAAAATTTCAGCAAAGGATGTAGAGGTAGCTCTCGTCACTGTTGATGTCAAAGTTCCCAAGTCTACTACTAGATAAAGGCTGCACATATTAATCTATAGTGGATGTTTGCAAGGAAGAAAAAAAACTAGAAAGAATATCAGAACAGGAATAAAGTTTGTCCCATGAACATCAAGGCAAAGATCAGGACTTCTGGAACAATACATTCTGAATAGACAAGGCAAAGACAGTGATTTTGGCCATAGCACCAGAAGGCATGTTTGCCAAAAACCAGAGACATTTGACCAGAAAAACCTGACACCAGCTATAAAGCATGGTGGTGAAAGTGTTAAGGTTTGGAGCTGCTTTGCGGCACCAATGCCTGGTCAGATCTCCATCACAGAATCCACTTTAAATTCCTCATTGAACTAAAGAGTGTTTCAGGGTGAAACTGAAGGTCAACCAAAAGTGGAACTTGCAAACATGACAATTACCCTAAACAAACTAGCAAATGCACTAAGTTATAGCTAATAATAAAGAAATGAAGAGTTACTGAATGGCCAAGTCAACTTCTAGATCTGAATCCTAACAAGTTGCTGGGTAGAGGGATTTAAAACTGACTGTGTATGCATGACACTCTCAAACAATTCTCCATGGAAGAAAACGTTCCCCCAGTTGATGTCCGAGACACTGGTAGACAGTTAAATTAAAGGCCTACTTGTGGTTCTTTCTGTCAAAAAGGGCAGTATCAGCTATTAAGGCAGGGGTGTACTAACATTTTCCATAGAAAAAAGTGGTAAATGTATTCATTTTACATTGAACAAGTTTTCATAATATCAAATTCTTTTTTTTTTTCTCCAAATTGCATTACCTTTGCCCAACAATACTATTGAAAAAATGAACAAATTTTGATATATTCAATTATGTTAGAAAAGGAAAAAACATTAGATGGGGTGTAATTACTTTTTCACACAGCTATATCAAAGGTTGAGCCCCAGGAACTGATCGATGATTTCAAGTGTTAAAATGTAAAAGCCAAATAAAGTATTTAGTAAGAATATGTTTCTACTGTAAATGAACCAAAGAAAAAAATATTTTGTCAGGTACAGGCAAAAGTTTATACGGAGTATTTCAATGAAAGTTAAAATAAAGAAGAAAAACAGACAAACGAGTGGAAAAAGAGATGAACATTTGAGAATAAGAATGTGAAAGACGAAGGAAAAATATGCATTCAGAAGACGCTCTTTATAGTGTTGAGACAAGCAAAAGAAATTACTTGAAGACTGCCTTAGGAATGGTTGCTAAGCAAATGACTGGCATCTTGCAAACACTAAAAACAAAAAGGGCAACTATTCAGCAAAATGAAAAGAAAAAAGGCTAATTTACTGCATTAATGATCCCGCTTCTTTATATTAAAGTCTTATCCGTATTGCATTACTCACTACACTGTAAATAGTATTGTCATAAACAGTTGTTTACAGAGTCTGAAATTATGTTTACTATCATAATATTCTAAAACTCTAATTCACTTAATGATGTTGATTTAGTCATTACCAGATTCAGAAATTAACTGAATGCATCTCCCAGTAGATGGCTCTTTTAAAGTAAAGATAGTGGCAGTGTCTAGTGATCACCAACTGAAATCGCTCAATACGACTTCCTGAATAGTACACACATGTATATTATTGAAATATAATACAACAAAATGATACATGTATTACTTTTCTGAAATAAGTCACAATTTGTGAACTTGCAAAATGTGCCTGCATGATTGTTCATATATGTAGATTCATTTATTAACAATAACATTGTTATTAATGGATATTTAATTAATGTTTTGAACATAAAATTATTTTTTATTAGATTACTGAGAAATTGTGTGGTCTGATTGACTGTGCTATTTAAAAATAAACTGAAACAACCATGAATTAGAATATTAAACTGGCCATTCCAACTAACCAGCTTTTTCCAATACTCAAAGGACTTTGAGGATATACATGAAAACTGTTGTGTCGGAGCTATATTTTTTTCACTAGCAAACATGGTGTTCAGCTTATTTCAGACAATTTGCCTTTGCAAACAGTATAAATCCAGTCTTAATCAGCTATTATCCTGTAAATGGTGCTAGCTATGCAATTGAAGCTTATCGCCTCTTCATGCATCAAATTGTTGAATTTAGAACCACACTCTAATGCTGAAGGCCTGAAAGGTGTGTCACTTAGAATGGTTTTTAGACATTATTCTGCTGACACTAGTTTAGCCACATGCATATTTTACAAAATGAGATAATGTTTGACTTAATATACTTTGTGAAGATGGCACTAACAAAAAAACTTCTAAAAACTAAAATCATTCCCAACATAAAAAAAGAACGCCCTACTAACAGTGCATCCGGAAAGTATTCACAGGGCATCACTTTTTCCACATTTTGTTATGTTACAGCCTTATTCCAAAATGGATTAAATTCATTTTTTCCTCAGAATTCTACACACAACACCCCATAATGACAACGTGAAAAAAGTTTGAGATTTTTGCAAATTTATTAAAAATAAAAAAATTGAGAAAGCACATGTACATAAGTATTCACAGCCTTTGCCATGAAGCTCAAAATTGAGCTGAGGTGCATCCTGTTTCCCCTGATCATCCTTGAGATGTTTCTGCAGCTTAACTAGATTCCACCTGTGGTAAATTCAGTTGATTGGACACGATTTGAAAAGGCACACACCTGTCTACTGTATATAAGGTCCCACAGTTGACAGTTCATGTCAGAGCACAAAGCAAGCATGAAGTCAAAGGAATTGTCTGTAGACCTCCGAGACAGGATTGTCTTGAGGCACAAATCTGGGGAAGGTTAAAGAAAAATTTCTGCTGCTTTGAAGGTCCCAATGAGCACAGTGGCCTCCATCATCCGTAAGTGGAAGAAGTTTGAACCCACCAGGACTCTTCCTAGAGTTGGCCGGCCATCTAAACTGAGCGATCGGGGGAGAAGGGCCTTAGTCAGGGAGGTGACCAAGAACCCGATGGTCACTCTGTCAGAGCTCCAGAGGTCCTCTGTGGAGAGAGGAGAACCTTCCAGAAGGACAACCATCTCTGCAGCAATCCACCAATCAAGCCTGTATGGCAGAGTAGCCAGATGGAAGCCACTCCTTAGTAAAAGGCACATGGCAGCCCACCTGGAGTTTGCCAAAAGGCACCTGAAGGACTCTCAGACCATGAGAAAGAAAATTCTCTGGTCTGATGAGACAAACATTGAACTCTATGGTGTTAATGCAAGGCGTCATGTTTGGAGGAAACCAGGCACCGCTCATTACCAGGCCAATACCATCCCTACAGTGAAGCATGGTGGTGGCAGCATCATGCTGTGGGGATGTTTTTCAGCGGCAGGGACTGGGAGACTAGTCAGGATAAAGGGAAAGATGACTGCAGCAATGTACAGAGACATCCTGGATGAAAACCTGCTCCAGAGCACTCTTGACCTCAGACTGGGGCGACGGTTCATCTTTCAGCAGGACAACGACCCTAAGCACACAGCCAAGATATCAAAGGAGTGGCTTCAGGATAACTCTGTGAATGTCCTTGAGTGGCCCAGCCAGAGCCCAGACTTGAATCCGATTGAACATCTCTGGAGAGATCTTAAAATGGCTGTGCACCGACGCTTCCCATCCAACCTGATGGAGCTTGAGAGGTGCTGCAAAGAGGAATGGGCAAAATTGGCCAAGGATAGGTGTGCCAAGCTTGTGGCATCATATTCAAAAAGACTTGAGGCTGTAATTGCTGCCAAAGGTGCATCGACAACGTATTGAGCAAAGGCTGTGAATACTTATGTACATGTGATTTCTCAGTTTTTTTATTTTTAATAAATTTGAAAAACCTCGAGTAAACTTTTTTCACATTGTCTTTATGGGGTGTTGTGTGTAGAATTCCGAGGAAAAAAATGAATTTAATCCATTTTGGAATAAGGCTGTAACATAACAAAATGTGGAAAAAGTGATGCGCTGTGAATACCTTCCGGATGTACTGTAACACTAAACAAGCAGAGTTTTAAGTATTAGCCAAGTCTGGTTAATACTGATAAGACTTAATACTTTAAAAAATGCTTTATAATTACAAATGCTTTAATTATTTCACATATCAGCACTATAGCCCAACCTCTATCATGCCTAGGTAGTAAAACAAAATTTGCTCAGACTGTTCCAAAATGGAAAACTATTAATTTGACTTCAGCTATTCAACTGACAAGACAAACACAAGAGATGAATGGAAACTAACAGTGAAAAACACTGAAGAAAAGACAATTCTATAAAGATTTTAACCATATTACCTGTATGGAATGTCATTGAATCCTGTAGAAGTAAATGCACTTCATAAATATTATTCTATAATTTGCTAATGTACAGAAAGCACATCAAATACAATAGAAGTCATGCCTACCAACAGCCTCACAGCCAGGTCTACCTTATACGTATTAGCCATTCTGACAAATGTTACAATAATTACCAGATTAATAAATAAACAGTAAATAACCACATTAATTTGCACACATTACAAAAGTAAAATGAAAAAAAAATACTATCATTTTTGGAATAACATAAGCTATAAAACACAGAGAAGCAATTTTGACTTTAATACACTAACAAAAGGAAGCATATAAAATCATTTATTGGTATTATATGAAAGAGCACTTTTTTGTTTTTTTTAAATACAACATTCTACAGGACTTCACTAATTGTAGCTTAATTCAGGTTTTCAAGATCCCACAAATGACAATTCTGTATATAAATGTTGAACACACATGGTGCAACAAAATGGTGGATAATGTTCATAAAAAAACTTAAAAAGTAGCTGTTTGGGCAATGTCACCTTAGAAGAAAGCAGACGATCATAAGGTAACAAGCAGTTTTTTTGTAACATATTATATGCGGTTTTATTACAAGCTTACCCTAAAAATAAAACCTAAAATTATAATATATGAATTTTTTTGATTTGACTAGGGGGCTCGATGCTCGCCAACCTCCGGGCGGGCGCTACACGCTAGCCACTTCATGGATCTGCCGTTCACATATGGGGAACCTGGTGTACAATTTAAACAGATTGTTATTTTCTTGGGAATTGTTACATAGTTCTATTATGCATAACTTCTGTTTGGCTTTGAAATTAACACGCAAGTACTTTTTAAACTTACACTTCTACTGTAAAAACAAATTTCTGAATTAACTTTTCGTCAATATCGCATTGAATTTTGATTCCGTGTTTGGACTTACATCATGACAACACAACACATAACTGCCCACGAGTGAATATTGTTTCTCTCTAATAAATAAACCATCTTTTTCAAATGTTTGTACCTGTTAATTGTTGTTAATTGTCATAGCAAAAGCTATTCTAAAGGGACACTGTAAACGTTTTAATATGAATGGCATATCAAGATCTCCTTTGGTGTCTAATGTTATCCACGGAAGATGTACTACATTACCTTTCTTGTCGCCTGTTCAAAATTCGAACAATTCTGACATGTAAAATTTTAATTCAACTAATCTTATCCTATTACATAGCCCATCACTCAGACATAAATTACACAATAACATTACATCCTTCTTTCAACAGTAATTCGGCCGGTGGAAGACCGGATGGTGTTAATGGTTATAGATATTCTATGGGGTATTGTAAGTTGATGTTTTAATCTCCCACACCATCACCACCAACTGTTTCAGCATAGTCTATTGATACACATTTAAGCAATTTGCCATGTAACTGATTGACAATTTTCGCGTTAATTTGTTTGACTTTGTTTCTCGGTACTAGGATTGCCTGTGCACTCATTTCTTCTGTTGATAACCCTTCGGGATGAAATTCTTCAATAAGATTTGGACATAATAAGTCTTCTTTGATTGGGAACTTAATGTGAGGAAATGCAAAAATTTATAAGAGCGGAGAGTGCAGAAACTGTCTGACAAAGCATTCACACAAAAGAGGTGAGAGGACTATGGGCGTGGTAGAAAATGGTTGAGAGGAGGGTGGGACTTGAAAAAATCTCTTGGCAATAGTCTCATCTCATGGAACATGAAAAAAATCTCTTGGCAACAGTCTCGTTTCAAGGTTTTCTTTTATAACAGATAGATATACTTTAATTCCTGAGGGGAAATGGTCTTTTCATATGACCTTTAGGTATCAGAGCACAGGGTCAGTCATTGTACAGAGCCCCTGGAGCAATTTTCAAGTTAAGGGACTTGCTCAACGTCCCAGTGGAGTAGGATCCCTTCTGGCAGTAACAGGACTTGAACCGTCATCCTTCCAGATACCAGCATAGATCCTTAGCCGCAGAGCCATCACTCCACCAACATATATAATCTTTGGGAAAAAATAATACAGTAAATAATACATGCAAAGTGTTTTAACTTCCATTTAAATAGAACCAACCAGTTTGAACACAGAAAGGGAAGGAAAAAAAAAAAAAAAAAAAAAAAAAGGCTAATGGAGGAGATTTCCAATTTCCTCTCAAATTAATCCCTGGTTACTGTTTCTCTGTATAACCTACATAGTTTGCAAAACATCCCTATAAAATCAATATCCCATTTAATATAAAATAATAATACTACCCATGTAGCTTAGTTTGATTTTCATTGTACTGCTTTCCAGTCTGCCTATCGATAATGGTGAAAGAGATAGTGCTGCAGTCTCTTCAGCATTTGGGGTTTTAATCCCATGGCTGGTCACTGTCTGTGTGGAGATTACTTTTTCTCCCTGTGCCTTCCCGAGTTCCTTTAGTTATTCCAAATGGAGGGTTAAATTAATTGACAACTTTAAATCGCCCATATTGAGGTTTATTTGTTGATGTATGCATGATTGGGTGCTTTGCAATGTCCTAGCACAAAAACAAGGTTCGTTGCTGCCTTTTTTTGACAATGCCTGGATAAGATTTGGCCAACCATCAGCCCTGCACAACCATGAATTAAACTAACTGGGTTTGAGAACGTTAAGTTGACTAAATCTGGAGCCACAATATTTCTGTCAGAACTGAAACCCACTTTCTTATAGTATCTACCACAGTATATATCATTAGATATTGAAGCCTCTGACATAGTGTGAGCAGCCTTCCAAACCACAAAGTTCGCACAATGTCCTCTGCCTGACTTGTGAGTAAGACTATATTGTATTATGTAAGAATGTGTAGTATTACTTTGCACTACCAATCCAATATTGCTATCTATTCTGCTCCTAAGTTAGCTGTACTGTCTATTGTTATTAGCTCTGTCTGGTACATGCGTCATTTACACTTTTAACTTGATACTACTGAATATGTATTACTGCTGTTTACTGGCATTGGTTTGTTTAGTAACTTGTGCACTAAAGTAGTGACCATGCAAACCCCAAACCGTGACACTAATTTCATAAGGTATAATGACAATAAATCAAACCACTTTATACATGTCAAAGTAACACTTGGATCACAATTTCTACGATAAACCAACAAATGGACAAAATTATAGACTAGGTGATGATTACCCTACCAGTGGCAGCTATTCTTGATTTCAACTAACAAACTTTAAAAAACAAAAGATGTCTTCCAATTAATATTCAATTGAGCAAAGTCTGAATGGTTATCAAACTACAGCAAAATTACCAATTTTTATTTAGAACTAATGATATTTTTATTAAGCGCAAAACACTGCATATCAGAAAGTTCTTCAAAACTACTGCATGTAAAACCTCACTCCCCCAACATTCCTTAGAGTGAAATGAAGTGTGCATTTCATGTTAAAATGGGACTGAGTAAATTGTAGAAGTAAATACATTAAGGTAAATCTTTTCCATCCATACCTTTTACAGATTAATAATAATATTTTGGAAAAAAATGAACAGACCATTACAGTATAATGAGAATGTGTTATCATTCTGTATTGCTATAGAATGTCTAAACAACCAAACAAGTTTAGCGACAAAGAGGGCTATTCCCAGCATAAAATTTAGACGTAACATTTGCAGTTCTGGAATATTCTTCTGAGAACAATCTGTTTACACATTTCCTTTTAACACAAGTATAATAATGTAAGAAAGATGAAGTAGTCCTTTGGGTTTAGTTCATTCCACAGAAATTGTGTAAGAGGGTGTCACCAGCTGGATTTGTACAAAGGGGGTGGGAAGATAACAGAAAAAACTACAGTTCACACTAAGTTCACTAGCAGGATCCTTTTTAGGGCCTCCAGCCCAATTCCTTTCAAGTAAAAAACTAAACGAAGAAGCAAAAAATATATACTGTAAATAAGTAGAAAAGAAAAACACTTATTAGTAAATTAATTCAAATGAAACAAATTCATTTTCTAGTGGATATACTCCAACTTAAATTTATGTCATCTCAAAAACTAATTCAACTATCTAGTATTCTTACTAATATATTCTATGTAGGGATGTAAGGATTTAGAGCCGATGCCAATCACTAATTTCATGTTGCGAAAATGGACAATTCCAACTTTTTTTTTTTTTTAAATTCCTTTAAAAAATTTTTTTTATACTAGGCTCCCGCATAACTATATACGTAGCAGCCTTATGTTCTATATTGAAGTGTTAGCTTTTGATACTTTTATAATTAAACTATGGACCAGAGATGTTACCTGGCATTTTTTAACTGACAAAATGAAATTCTGTAAGCGTATTGTTCAGTTAGCATAAAATGTGCTTATCTGAAACAAAGCATAACAAAAAAAGGGAATCTATGGGGTATTGTCAAGAGGAAGATGAGAGATACCAGACAACAATGCAGAGGAGCTGAAGGCCACTATCAAAGCATCCTGGGCTTCAATAACATCTCAGCAGTTCCACTGACTGAACACCTCCATGTCACACCGCATTGATGCAGTAATTCATGCAAAAGGAGCCAAGTATTTCTGTATTAAACATCTTTTTTTTCTTTCTTTAAATTGGTCTTATGTAATATTCTAATTTTCTGAGATACTGAATTTTGAGTTTTCATTACCTGTAGGCTATAATCAGCAAAATGAAAATAAACGCTTGAAATATAATGTGTAATGTGTAATGAATCTACATATGAGTTTCACTTTTTGAATTGACTTACTGAAATAAATAAACTTTTTGATGATATTCTAATTTATTGAGATGCGCGCGCGCGCACACGCACACACACACACACACACACACACACACACTCTGTCTCTCTATTATAAAAAAAAAGTCTTGAAAGGGAGAAGAGACGTGATCTTCTCGGAAGACAATCTGACATCCCGCGAGAGTAGTAGTGCTGGGCGGTATGCAATATGTTGACTTTATTCTCGACATTTCTACTTTATTCTCACCGTTTATGTTGAGATTAAAGTCGACATATTGACTTTACTCTCGTAATTTGTCATTAAAGTAGAACATCATAAACTAAACTTCATCTTAAAATGAATATTTAGTTTACTAGATTTTCTCAAACCCTGTCATAAGTTATATAGCACATTAAATGCTTTGTGTTAAGTGTTCCCAGAGACCATGTTAATCGCTACGTGCTTCTTAAACTGACTTCCTCTTGCACTAAGAGGAGGCGCAGGCAGCAATTGCTGCACAGAATACATTAATTTCATGATATTCCTGCTCCCTGAACATTTAGAATGCTAAGATAAATAATTGATATTTTCATGATGAAATGCATTAAAGCATGTATTAATCATGTGGGTGCAAGGTGGCGTTGCGGGTGCACTGCTGCATCGCCGCAAGGGGGTCCCTAGTGTTTCCTGCCTTTAATTTGCATGTATTTCTGGTGGGTTTACTTGGCGTGCTTCAGTTTTTTTCAAAGTCACGTAGGATGTGGGGTTTTGTAAGGCTATACTGACCTGCTAGTGTATGTATTGCTCGTATTCACCCTGCGATGTGCTGGCGCCATGTTCAGGATTTGCTCCTGCCTCACACAGGCGCAACCCTGAATGGATGGCATAATTAGACATGTACAGGTATAACAAAGATTTTTTTAAAGTTCTGAACACTCTGTGGTCTAAGTCTATAACTAGGTTTAATTTCACAAAGACGTTTATCGTGTGGTGATTGGTTATGTGGAGAAAGAAAAATATAGGAACTGCGGGTTTGGTACGTCAGACAGAGACCGAACTCATGCAGAAAGCCTGCTCAGAAGAACATCCATTGAATTCTGTGTTCATGTCTCCAACCACCAGACCACAAACCCAATATTTACACAATATTTAAGTTAAACCTGTACGATACCCATTCATACATCCAGTTTTTTGGAGCCTCGTCACACCTGCCATAGTTCTCTACACTAAACGTACACCTGAGGACCCCTTACTGCGAGGGAGCAGCACTACCGTGCATGTTTAATACCTGCTTTAATGCATTTCATCATGAAAATGTATCTCAGCATTCTACATTTTCAGAGAGCAGGAATATCATGAAGTGAATGTATTCTGTGTGGCGATCGCTGCTGGTGCCTCCTCTTAGTGCAGAGGAAGTCAGTTTAAGAAGCACGAAACGATTAACAACTGGGTCGGGGAACACTTAACACAAAGCATTTAATGTGCCACATTAACTTATGACGGGGTTTGAGAAACTCTAGTAAATTAAACATTGATTTTAGGATGAAGTTTAGTTTACGACATTCTACTTTAATGACAAACTATGAGAATAAAGTAGAAATGACGACTTTAATCTAGACATAGTTTTTTTTTTCTTCACTGTGTTTGGATTTTTTTTTTCTTCAACGTGGCCCTAATACCCTTCCGTAGGGCTATACCACAAATAGCATTATAAATGCAAGTTGCAGTTTTACTATTTATGTATATAGCTTAGCTTGAAGCAAGGTCCATATTAATGCAGTTTGCCTTAATGATGGTTCAGTTGGTAAAGATGCCATCACCAAGTTCCACTGGTTTTATTTTATTTTAATTTGGTGAATAATGTGTAATGCACCTGGGTTTTGAAGTCTTGGAAGTAATAATAATATTACTGGAAGTTGCACTATTATTTATTGCATTGTTATTATTTATTTATTAGTTTAAATATTATGCAGTTTAATGATGGTAAAGTTGTTTAAAAAGTCACTTTAACGTGTCAGTGGACAGAGATTGTTAACATTAACAAAGTGTAGGTGGTTTACAAAAAATATTTACTATTTATTCCTTTTCTAAGATATGTTCAGTGCAATACAACTTTTGACAAGCCCCTCTGGATATTTTACTAAGTCTAAATGCCTCTTTGGATGTTTGAAAATATGCTGTCAAAATTTTAGTTTAAGTTGTTTGCAATGCAATTCCTTCTCTTTATTAGTGCCACCCCATTGAAAACTATCACTTTATGGGGCCATGCAAACCTGTATTAATACTTGAGTGCACATTAAAATGTTTTTTTGTGCAATGTACAATTCTCATGACAGTGGAATAAGCTATTCTTAGCCAGTAATTGCAGTGGAAAATGTGGTTAACATCCACTCATGCATGGGAAAAACCGGTATAATTTTTTAAAAATACCGTGATATAAAATTTTGGTCATACCGCCCAGCACTACGCGAGAGACACTTTAACGTCATGCAAGACAAGTCAGTGAGACAACATTTAAAACAAGTTCACGGACATCTAACCTAGCAGTTGTTGGAATGCTTTTGGCAGACACGCTTCATGTGCTACCAGCTCTTAAAACAACGACAAGCAACAAGCAGAACACGCAGTTCGCCAGCAACAGCAAGCCAGCAGATGATCCTTAGCATGCGTTCAGCCAACCCAAAATCCCCCCTGCACAATTGAAGATGTGAGTTCCAAAATCTGTTAATTACACCTTTTGGTAAAATTTAGTGAACACGTGATTGTGACTTTTCATGCAGTTGGTCATGCACCGAAAATATGTTTGAGCTTCAAAACCTGCTAATTGCAACAGTGTAGCGCTATAGTTTTAGGGATTTAGTTTCAAAATCTGCTAAGTACGGACCCAGATTAATTCCAAAATCTGTTAAGTAGGGCAGCCACTCAGCGCCTTGCTTGACGATGAAGATATAGAATATTAACATCTCGAGATTTGATCCGTTCTGTAAACAAACATTTTGGATTTTAGGTTTCTCAAACTTGCCACGTACTATTCAGTAAATGAATACTTTTGAAGAGTTTTTCAAATATTTTTGTTAGGACACTAGTTAGACTTAATTTTGTAATTTCTTTGTTTTCTATTAAATATTTCTTGATCAGCTTGAGTAAAGATGAAACTTTCTTACAGTAAATCTAAAACGTAGTCTTTGGTTAGCACCAAAACCTGCTAAATATAAATTTTTTTCATTTATTTGCAAAAAATAAAAAAATCAAATTTCTCATCTATACTGTAAATGACATTCACATATGAGGCAAATAACATTCAGCAAATAGAAATTTCAAAATTTGATTGTAATTTCTAGAAATTTATTTTCCTATTTATCTCCAAAATGTATCTTTTGTACTTAGCTGATTTTGGAACTGAGCTCTTCAATTTGAGCGGTATAGACGCGGCAGAGACACAAAGTGGCAAAAGGACAGCTGCTATACTGGCTTTTAAATGATCGATGCACAGCGCGACAAGCAGAATACACAGCTCGCCAGCAGCAGCAGCAAGCAAGCAACAAGCCAGCAGATGATCCAACCACTTCTCTTTAGCGTGCGTTCAGTGTTGTTAAGTGCACATATCTGCTGTTCTATGAGGACTTCTTATGAAGTATGAACCATCAAAAATATCAAAGTTGAAACACATAAAACCTAGATCAGGGATCATCGAATACATTTGACCTTAGGCCACATTCTTCCACTGCAGATACTCATTGGACTGGGCCACACCAGACCAGGCAGAAAGCACTATTTCCCCAACTGCATTACCATAAGACAGAATTTGACAGACACACTAACCAATCATTCACTCATTCATACAGTACACACTAAGTCAATTCAAACCTGTCAAAACTATATCTATGAAAGATAAGGAATTATAATAAACTAGCCAACCCGCGGCGTAGCATACGCCGCATAATCACACCGCTTTTTTAATGATTTTTAAGCACAGGGGAAAAAAAATTAACATTTGAAAAATCCGTAATTTAATAAACCACTAAGAAAAGTAACATTGCAACAATGCACACTACAAACCAACATACAATCATCGTTCAGTACGCACTGCCTGCACATGTGCCCACCCCCAACTCCTCACCCAAGTCGCTTTTGTCTCTGCTACAGTCCACATGCACCTCTAAGCCAAATTGTCTTTTCATTGTTCTTTGCGGTTCCAGCTGCTTTTCTATATATAATCCACCAAGTCACCCGACCATGGTAGTAGCGAGGGAGGGTGTGTACAAAGGGAAGGGACGTAATCAGTGTGAGCGTATGACCCGCACTTACTGGAAATTCCTTGTTCGTGGGGAACAATTGCAAACCCCGGTCCCTATCACGAATAGGGTTCAACGGCTTACCCACGCCTGTCGGCGCCAGGTAGACACACGTTGATCCATTCAGTGTAGCACGCGTGCAGTACCGACATCCAAGGGCATCACAGACCTGTTAATGCTCAATCTCACGTGGCTGAAAGCCACTTGTCCCTCTAAGAAGTTGGACACCGGCCGATTGGCGATCGCGTAACTATTTAGCAGTAGGGAGTCTCATTCGTTTTCGGAATTAACCAGACAAATCGCTCCACCAACTAAGAACAGCCGTGCACCAAAGTGAGCAACTGTGCTGTTTGACCACCTAAATAATTACTTATGATTAAAAAAAGATTTATGCGATACCAAATATTTCTTTGTAAATTCTGTTCGATTTTAACAAAAATTAATTCACAGAGAAAGTAATTACTTTCTGTACCAAACACGAGAAAAAAAAAAGTATAGTATATACAGTCGACCCTTGATATACGACCGGCCTGACATGCGAACAACTTGATTTACGATAAAAATTTTTGTTTTGATTTACGACCAACATCTTGCGTTACGACCCGAATGCGGTCACATGTATCCGCTTGTGCGATTGTAAACAAACAGCCGAGAGCGTTTGTAAGCGTCAGTCGGAGCCCAGATACATGTGTTTGTGGACGTAATTTCGGTCAGTGCAGTGATTTATATAATTTACTTTGATAATTGCTAAGGAAGGAAGAGAAGGTAACAAAAGGTAAAGAAAGCGATCACAATCGAAACAAAGAAGGAAATTGTGCGGAAATATGAGAGTGGTGTTCGTGTGACCGATCTCGCTAATATATACAGCATGTCGAAATCCACCATCTCGACAATTTTACAGAGAAAAGGTTTGCATAAGGAGGCTCCTTCTAAACAATAACCACCTTCCATTTCATTCTCCTCCTCCTCCCTTCCTGCAAAGATGTCAATTAAATGGTGAGTACAGTATGAAATTGTTTCTGGTAGGCTAGGCACTTTTTATAACTTTTTGGTTAGTACATTAGAAAAATTATTGGTGTTTTTGTAAATTATGCACATTATACAACCCTTTTTTATTATGAAAAGGTTAAGTAAGTGTTGCAGTAGGAGGTTCAGAACGCATTATGGGAATTTCCATTATTTCTTATGGGAAAAATAGTCTTGACTTACGAACTCAATTCGTTCGCGAGGGCTGGTTGTAAGTCAAGGGTCCACTGTATTATAATTCTTTTAGGCTGTGGTTTAAGTTTCCCTGAAAAAAACACATATTATATAAATGTCTGTTTCAAGCTAAGCATTCAATCAATCTCCTATAATGAAAATCCACAGCACAAGTTATTATATTAACCATGTTTTCATTAAGCTCCTTAATACACATTTTGAAATTGCAAAAAAAAAAAATTGAAACATGAACTTCGAAAAAAAATTCTCAAAAGTTGTAAAAAGTGTTTATACACTGGCTTGAGGTGGCTTTTCGGGTGGTTTGACAAAGAAGTAATTCACAAAACTGTAATGGAAACAGTTTTGTTCACATTTAGGTTGCATAACATGATATAAATTTTCAAATATCTGTGCAAATGTGATGTGGTGAACACAGCAGTATCATGAGCACTACTAGGTGACCCAACACAAACGTCTGATCGTTAATCTTTCATCAACGAGCCCCTGCAGAACAACAGATGTCCAGCCTTTCTTGTTAACATAATCCTGATACAAGTCACTTGGTGCACAAATACGGATATGTGAGTCGTCAATTGCACCATACACCCGAGGTATTTTGCATGCCTCGTGACTGCACTACAAAAGGTACCATACCTCTTCCACATCAGGTAAAGTTACGTATTGCCTCATTAGTTTGGAGCTTATGGCCTGACAGTCCCCATATACACACCTGTGAACCGTGGTTTTGCTCACACTAAAAGTCTCTGCAAGAACCCTGTACTCCACACAGGTAATCAGTTTATAAAGTGCGCTGGCTATGCGCTTCTCAGTCAGAACTGATTCCCTCATGTATGCTATGGCAGGAGATACAAGAAGGCCTACTGCACTACATAATTCCATGAAAGTTGAGTTGCCCATCCTAAAATTTTGTACCCACAGCTCCTCTGTAAAATCACTGCGGACAATCACAAAGAAATCCCTAATACGTGGCCTCTGCTCCTACGTCGCCTAAGATTAAAAACAGACATGGTAATTTTAGACGCAATTGAAATAACGGAACCAACACCCATCATATCAGTAATCATTTTTAATTTCAAGTAATAAAATAAACTTTACTCACATAAAAATCACTCAGTGGAAACAAAGACAATTCGCATTTATGTTGTGTCGAATTTTCAGAAGGATTGCTTCCATTTTGTGCATAGCTGCAATGGAAACACTGCTATTGATATTAAAATGAAAATTCTAAGAAACAAACAAATATAAATATTAACAGAATACTGCAGTATGTCAATATAATCCACAACACTATGAAAGGTTGGGAGAATCAACCAATTTACTAACAGTACAAATCCACCCGAACTTAAATATCTAAAACACTAAGTACTGTAACTTTAAATACCTTTAGGCTTTTGTTGAAAAATCAGTCAACACTTTGGGGGTTGCTAAATCCTGCAAACTACATCAGTTTCTAGAAAATATGAGGAATTCTCCAGCAGTGAAACAGAACTACCAGCTTCCTGTTAAAACTATCTGCAATAATGTCAAAGCAAACAAGCATGCTTCAGATTTAGATTGAAAAGGAAAATGAAAGGAAATCCATCTGTTGCGTTTCCACTGGAGCAGTGGTGTTTCAAAAAGCAAAACAGGAAACAGAAAACCAATGTGTTTTAACACAGCTTGTCAAGCAAGGCAGTAACTGCTTCACTTAATACTTTAAATCGGTTTAAGTACTGTAGGTCAAATTAAAAGAAACAAAGGCTGCATTTTGCAAACTAAATTCTGATAGGTATACCGTAAGATCTGCAAATCAAGAACTTTTATCCCCCAATTTGTTCAATCAGCTAAAAAAATAGAAAGCATAAACTTTTTATACTTCCCCAAAACGGGCACAATTCATCTAAAACGTTGGACAGTTTAACTTCAAGAGAGAAAGTCTAGTTCTTCTTTTAAGAGAATATAAAAGTTAAAGCCTTTCTAGCACTGGAAACTTTATGCCATTACGGTGGGAGTTCAGGAGGGAAAAAAAAAAAAAAAAGAAGCGATGTATGCATATTAAGCATGATAATGTATCCAAGCATTCCTGATTTACCACTGGTTTAACTAACAGTGTCTTGCAGTTAAATCAGGGAATTAGAAATTAAGTTATGATGAAAGCATTTTAATTAAAACATTGTACATTCTCCCAATAACTGAACTGAGTGTTCTCATTAATCTTCTTAATGCAACAGATGTGGTTACACAGTTGTCCTTCCATCAATCCATTCCCATCTCTCTATCCACACATTTTACAAAAGGCTTATACAAGGCAGAAACTAAACTTGGACAGGATGCCAAACCATTGTATTAATTAGAAGAGGGCCAGTTTAGAATAATCAAATAATAATCTAAACTTCACATTTTTGTACTCTAGTTTTCCTCCCACATCCAGTGCAGAAGCAAGGCAAATGAGTTAACCTGGTCCCAATGAACACTGGTGGACAAACAAGTTTTTAAATTCATATATTATGATTTACTTAAAAACACAAGTTTCCATGACAAATAAATGTATTCTTCATTTGGTATATTTATTTGTCCGTGCATATAGTATACATGTTCAAAACTCACAATACTGTACGATGAATTAAACAATAACTAATATAGAAACCTGGACTGCAGGCAAGCCAAAATTGGAATTGTGTGAACTAATACTGATTAAACAAGCTAGCACTTGGGACTACCTAAAGTCCCTCTTCTGACAGTAACCTTCTTAAACAAATCATAAAACCCAAGACTGCTAGTCATTTATTTAAACTCTGAACTCTCAAAACATGACTAAGGCTTAAACAAGACATAATTCTACAGTACCTGTTGAAATCTTTCATATTTTGTACCTTTTAAGTAATATTAGTGTAGACTGCTAAATATGGACCTAAACCTTGAATCTTTTATTAAACGGAATATTTATCTTATGCTTAATTTCTTTGGAATGTGCAAGACTAACTTTATTTATTAGCCAGGGTAAATAGGATCAGAAAGGACAAATCAGTCCAAGAAAGACACTTATTGATTACTCTAGTAATCATGGTTAATTTGACTGAATGAGGTCTTTAAGTTTGGGATAAATGCTGAGCAGAATAAGATGAGAAGGGCAGGGACAGCAATGCATGGAGAGCAAAGAAGGGAATAACAAAAGAAAGAACCCCACAAAGAAATTGGCAAGACCTCTGCAGACTGAAGAAAATCCAAAGCAGCTCTGCATCCAGACTTGAAAAGACTCACCACCCACGACCTCTATTTTCTACGCTTTTTAATAAGACTTTTTTCAAGTACATTTCCTACTTTTCATACCATTGATTTTACTGTGTTTTTGTTAATTCTGCTTTATAATACTGATTTTATACTGTTTGACAGGGTCAAGGTATATTGTTAAGAGTACCTGGTGTGGGTGATTGCCATATTCCCACAGGAGTTAGCAGCTGAGAAGAGATGTTTTCAATAAATAAACAGTGCAGTGAGTGCACTTAAGAAATCACGTTAGCCGTTTCCACCCTGAGATGCTAACACCACCACCAGCTAGAGAAATCCCAAATCCAGCACAGCCAAGAATTTACACGACTCTGTCCACAATACTGCCCAACTTTGAGAAAGGGAAGAAAATAACCCAGGCTGTGGCAGCCGTCATAGCGAAAGATTTACAGCCATATTCCGTCGTGGACAACGCAGGGTTTCAGCACCTGTTAAAGACGCTGGAGCCGCGGTACAAGGTCCTGTCGCGCAGCCACTTTACAGAAAATGTTATACCTGCTCTTTACCATGAAACCAGAGCCCAGATAACAGCGTCAATGAGCAAAGCTAGTCAGGCAGCAACAACATGTGATTCATGGACTTCAGTGGCAGTGAAGTCTTCTGTTACAGTGACAGCACATTACATTAGCGAATTCTGGCAGATTATGTCCCATGTGCTGCAGACAAGAGCTGTGTTTGAGTCTCACACGGGCGCGCATCTGGCGGAGCTACTGTCTCAAGTTGTGGAAGAATGGCAGCTATCAGATAAAGATGTAGTGCTCGTGACGGACAATGCTTCAAACATGTTGGTTGCAGCTTAAGTTGGAAACTTCCAGCATATAAGATGCTTCGCCCATACACTGAATCTCGCCTCTCAGCAGGTGCTTAAAGTGGCCACACTCACCAGACTTCTGGGAAGAATCCAACGTATATCGACATTCTTCCATTGCAGCACTACAGCCAGCCACCTTTTGCAAGTGAACTAGAAATGCCTGGGCTTAAAAAATCAAAAACTTCTTACTGATGTTTTAACAAAGTGGAACAGTTCATACGACATGATCCAGAGGTTTCTGGAACAGCAACCTGCAATTTGTCCCACCTTGCTATCACCAGAAGTTCGAAGACGAGAGTCAGACCTCTGCACAATGAATGAAACAAATGTGTCAAACACAGAGGATGCTGTGAGGGCATTAAAGCCAATGAAGGATGCAACCACTCTGATGTCTGAAGGGTGTAATCCAACCGTCCTCTCATTGCTCCTCTTAACACAAATCTTCTCCAAAACATGACGGACACCATCAGAGACTCAACCATGATTCACGAGATCAAGAATGCTGTCAGAAGACATCATGAACAGGTACACCAGTGAGGCAGAGAAGAAGATCCTTCATACAGCCTCTGCCCTGGATCCTCGCTTTAAGGGATTGCCTTTTCTAACAGAGAAGGAGAGATTGGATGTATAGAGAGGAGTGACTGAGGAGGCAGCATCCTCGGAGGTAATTAAATTGTGTATATTGTGAAATTTATAACATTATAAACTGATCATAACAGTATTATAAAATGATATACAGTAATCCCTCCTCCATCGCGGGGGTTGCGTTCCAGAGCCACCCGCGAAATAAGAAAATCCGCGAAGTAGAAACCATATGTTTATATGGTTATTTTTATATTGTCATGCTTGGGTCACAGATTTGCGCAGAAACACAGGAGGTTGTAGAGAGACAGGAACGTTATTCAAACACTGCAAACAAACATTTGTCTCTTTTTCAAAAGTTTAAACTGTGCTCCATGACAAGACAGAGATGACAGTTCAGTCCCACAATTAAAAGAATGCAAACATATCTTCCTCTTCAAAGGAGCAAACAGATCAATAGGGCTGTTTGGCTTGTAAGTATGTGAAGCACCGCGGCACAAAGCTGTTGAAGGCGGCAGCTCACACCCCCTCAGTCAGGAGCAGAGAGAGAGAGAGAGAGAGTTAGAGAGAGATAGAGAGAGACAGATAAAAAAATCAATACGTGCCCTTTGAGCTTTTAAGTATGCTAAGCACCGTGCAGCATACTTAAAAGCTGCACACAGAAGTTAGCAACGTGAACATAATCTTTCAGCATTTTTAGACGAGCGTCCGTATCGTCTAGGTGTGCGAACAGCCCCCCTGCTCACACCCCCTACGTCAGGATCACAGATAGTCAGCGCAAGAGAGAGAGAAAGAAAAGTAAGCTGGGTAGCTTCTCAGCCATCTGCCAATAGCGTCCCTTGTATGAAATCAACTGGGCAAACCAACTAAGGAAGCATGTACCAGAAATTAAAAGACCCATTGTCCTCAGAAACCCACGAAGCAGCGAAAAATCCGCAATATATATTTAAATATGCTTACATATAAAATCCGCGATGGAGTGAAGCCGCGAAAGGCGAAGCGCAATATAGCGAGGGATCACTGTATTACAATTATAAATGATAACACTAAAAGTTTTAAGATTGAGTAAAACAAATATGTACGTCAATCACGATCGACCAGTAGATCAGAAGGGTAGTGCAGGTAGATCGGTTTGCGTTCAAAAAAAATTTTTTTTTAAAAATGTTAATCTATCATATATCCTCTCTATGGCATTTGTCACTTGATTGACATACAGGGCGGCCAGTCTGAGATCTCTTTTTTACTAACACACGGGTCATCCCACACACACGATCAAATGTGCAAGCTACTACAAAACTCTGGCTATTTAAGTGATGTAGTTAGCCTTCCAATTTATATCGACTAAAGAAGGGATTAAATAAAAAATAAAAAAAATGTAAAAATTGTGGGGGGTGGAGGGTATGGGCTGGATGTGGAATTGGAAGAGGATTTTTTTTTCTCACAATGTCACAATCGAAGTGCGTTTGTCTGATCTGTCAATCTATCATTGCTATTCCAAAGAAGGAAAATGTGGAAAGGCACTTTCAAACTGTTAATAAAAACTATGAAACTGACTTCCTTCCGAAAAGCGATCAGAGAAAGGAGAGGGAACTAAAATCGCAGTGAATCAGACATTTAGACAGTCATTTTTCACTCAGCTGAATTCAAAAGCAAAAAAGACAGACACACCGAAGCATCGTTCCGGGTGAGTCACTCGATCATTAAGCATAAGAAGTCCTTCCAAGATGGAGAGATGATAAAAGAGGCCTTCTTTGAGGGAGATGGCTAGGGAGAAATTCCTGCTGAGATTTTGAGACTCCTGGCAGGAGAAAAAGGAGTTTCTCCTTGTTATTAAACATGCAGAATACAAGCAACTTAATAACGATCAATGGCCGCTAGACTTGGCATTTTTTTCCGATCTCACCAACATGTTGAATGAGCTTAATTTACAGCTGCAAGGAAAAGACAAAACCATGGTCAATACGATTAGCTCAATTAATGCTTTCAAACGAAAAATGCAACATCTGTCCTCAAAGCTGCAGCGCCTTGATTTGGGGGAACATCCGAAATCTCGCGTCAGAGCTGGAGACGCAATGGAAGGCGTGTGCGCAACCTGACAGCATACGCTACACAGAGCAGATTGAAAATTGCCTGTCAGACCTTGACAGACGGTTTCAAGACTCCGCTTTACTTGAGCCAATCGCTACATTTAAGTGCTATCCATTTAGGGAAGATGTTGAGGGTGATTCACTCACATCAAAAATTGCATCACTGTTTCACCTAAAACTCCTGTACAGTGGAGGATGAGATTTTGACACTACAGGATGACATTCAGGTAAAGTATGGGGCTCATGGACAGTTTTAGAACTCACAGAGGAAAAGTACCCAAAAATGAGGAAATGTGCTACCTCCTTGACTGCATTATTTGGCTCTACTTATTTATGCGAGTCAGCCTTTTCCCCCCATGAAGATTATTAAATCCAAATACCGTAGTGACCATAATATTTTATATATAGAGGGGTGCAGTGGAGTGTGTACGCCTGATGAGCCCAAATAAGGGTGAAACACGTGTTGCATACTCTGCATTATTTGACAATAAACTATGCAACATTCTATGATCTGCTTCTCGCAACTGAGAGGGCACCCGTGGCGGATGTTTGCCGACTGGCAGACCAACCACATGCGTTACCTGGTAGATAACCACCCATACAATCAGATCGGGACTCAGACAATGGATGCTATGAATGTAATTACGCCGATCTACAGGCTGTCAAATAAACGAACCACATGCCGTGGCACAGTGTAAAGAGGCTTCGCTTCTGACGTCTGAGGTTCAATCCCGAGGGGTGCAATGGAGTGTGTACGCCTAATGAGCCCAAATAAGGGTGAAACACATATATATACATACACATACAGTACTGTGCAAACGTTTTAGGCAGGTGTGAAAAAATGCTGTAAACAAAGAATGCTTTCAGAAATATAAATAATGATTGTTTATTGTTATCAATTTACAAAATGCAAAGTGAGCGAACAAAAGAAAAATCTAAATCAAATCAATGTTATATACATAGATATATATGTGTGTGTGTATAGATAGATAGATAGATAGATAGATAGATAGATAGATAGATAGATAGATAGATAGATAGATAGATAGATAGATAGATAGATAGATAGATAGATAGATAGATAGATAGATAGATAGATAGATAGATAGATAGATAGATAGATATACATACACACACACACACACACATATATATGTGTGTATATAGATAAGATATATACAGTGGAACCTCGGTTTGCAAGCATAATTCGTTCCGGAAATGTGCTCGTAGTCCAAAGCACTAGTATATCAAAGTGAATTTCCCCATAAGAAATAATGGAAAATCAGATGATTTGTTCCACAACCCAAAACTATTCATATAAAAATGATTAATACAAAATATAAAGTAAAAATACATAAAACAAATTAACTTGCACTTTACCTTTGAAAAGAATCATGGCTGGTGTGATTGAGTTTCTAAACTCTTGCGGGATTGTACCCAACGGGACGACACGCGGAAGAGCGTCCCAAAGCAATCGCAGTCTCCCAGCGCTGTAGCAGTTCTCCGTAAAAGCGAATCCAAAAAGATCGCGGACATGCTATAAGCGCCTGCCGTCAATGGGTGATACAAGGAACAAGGAACATTATAAATGTGCAGGGCCCTGCCTGACTGCTGTGTCTATGAATAAATAACCGCACTGTTGCTGTTTCAAGCTGAATTAAGCTTGTGTTGCTAAAGTACTGAGATTCAGCTTCGTGTTTTAGGGTGCAAGACGGGGACTCACACGTCACAGCACACACGCGCACGCGAGCATACACACACACACGAACACAATGCTAATGTTGTAGTAAACACTATACACTCGTACGGATGTTGACTATATGAGTGAGGCACGCCGACTCAGACGGAGAATAGGAGACGATTGCTCACAATCCCGCAGTGAGAGAGAGAGAAGAACCATCAGCTCAGTTGTGATCACATGATGCTCAGCAGACAAACTACTCGTACTGCAAGACCTCGCTCGTTTATCAAGTGAAAATTTATTAAAAATCTTTGCTCGTCTTGCAAAACACTCGTAAACCAAGTTACTCGCAAACCGAGGTTCCACTGTGTGTGTATGTATACATATATATATATATATATATATATATATATATATATATATATATATATATATATATATATATATATATATATATATATATATATACATACAGTGGTGCCTCGCATAAAGAACGCCTCGCACAGCGAACGCTGCACACAACGAACTTCATTTCATGATTCATACAACGAACTTCGTTTCACACAACGAAGTCGCCCGAGCTTCCACGACCGCTTTGCCCGAGCTTCCACGACTGCTTCGCCCGAGCTTCCACGATCGCTGCCGATGTATTGCATCCTTCCGCGCAGGCACTGCAGGCAGTCGTTAGTCACTGCGCTTAACTTAAGCACGTATCGCGGCAATCTTTCTTCATTACGAATTAAATCACGCATGTATCACGGCAGTCGTCCTTTTAAGTTAAACTCAATATTTTTTTTATATCATGGCTTCTAAAAAAAGCAGGAAGGTGATTTCTGTTGAAATGAAACAGGAAATAATTAGAAGGAGTGAATGTGGGGTAAAACAGTGTGACCTCGTCAAAGAGTTTGGCCTCAGCAAGACCACCATTTTCACCATTTTGACAAATAAGGATGCAATCAAATCAGCCAAAGTAGCCAAAGGAGTATCAAAACTATTTCATGAAAAACATAGGTCTTCAATCCACGAGGAAATGGAGAGGCTATTAGCGATTTGGATTAAGGACAGGCAGGTGAAAGGTGACGTAACAACCCAAGATATTATCTGTCACAAAGCCAAGAGAATTTATGACGATCTAAAGAAAAACGTCCCTGGAAGTAGCAGCAATCAAGATAATGAAGAAGAATTCAAAGCCAGCAGGGGGTGGTTTTTTAGATTTAAGAAAAGGTGTGGAATCCACAGCGTTACTATGCATGGTGAGGCTGGCAGTGCTGACAAGAAAGAAGCAGAAAAGTTCTCTATTAACGTTCAAAAATGTATTAAGGATGAAGGATACTGCCCACAACAAGTGTTCAATGCCGATGAAACGGGTCTTTTCTGGAAAAGAATGCCGAGCAGAACCTTCATTACAAAAGAGGAGAAGAAATTGCCAGGACACAAAGCCATGAAGGACAGACTTACCCTTATGTTTTCGTCTAATGCCAGTGGAGACCTCAAGATCAAACCTCTATTGGTTTATCACTCTGAAAATCCCAGAATTTTCAAGAAAAATAACATTATTAAGTCCAAACTGCCCGTCCATTGGAAGTCCAATCAAAAAGCCTGGGTGACCCAAGTTATCTTCAACGAATGGATTCTGGAAACCTTTGCTCCTGCCGTGAGGAAATTCTTGCTGGAAAAAGAACTGCCGCTCAAAGCCCTTCTGATACTTGACAATGCCCCTTCTCACTCAAAAGACCTAGAGGAAATATTGCAGGAAAATTATCCTTTTATCAAGGTGCAGTATTTGCCACCAAACACCACATCCATTCTTCAGCCAATGGATCAGCAAGTTATTGCGAACTTTAAAAAACTCTACACTAGAGCCCTCTTTAATAAGGTGTTTGAAGAATGCGAGTTTGGTGGAGACAATATGACTGTCCGAAAGTTTTGGAAGGAGAAATTTGATGTCCTTATGGCAATACGACTTATACAGAAGGCCTGGGAAGAAGTGTCACAAAGGACCCTCATTTCTGCTTGGAAGATGCTTGTGCCTTCGTGGACCCAGGAAGAAGCAGTAGTTGATGACACAGAAGTGGTGAAGGACATCATCACAGTGGCCCAAAGGTTGGAATTAGAGGTAGAGGAAGAGGATGTAGAGGAGCTTATTGAGGAACACGAAGAAGAGCTGACAACTGAAGAGCTCCAAGCACTTCTGGTCCAGCAACAGGACAATGCTCAAAGGGAAGCGTCATCTGATAACGAGGAGCAACAATCAAACAATCAACCAATCCCAACTGCTGACATCAAGAACATCCTGGTCAAATGGAAAGCAGTTCAGGAGTTTACCAATGCCCACTATCCGGATTCAGCTGAAGCAAACAGGATCAACGATCTTTACTCCGATACTCTTGTCCGTTATTTCCGGCAGATGTTGAAGAAAAGAGAAAAACAAACGACTTTGGACAGGTTTTTCATGAAACCATCGGCCAAAAAGCAGAAAATGGATGAAGATGTGCAAGATTCGGTAGACTCTACTTAGTCCGTCTTAAAATTAAAAAAATGTGTGTTTTTTTTAAAAAAAATTATGTTTTTAGATGTATCTAAATAAAAATAATAACAAAAAATTTATCTTTTTTTATGTCATCTTAGCATATTTTATGCTACAGAACGAATTATTTTTTTTAACATGTATTGTTATGGGAAAACGCGTTTCACATAACGAACTTTTCGCATAACAAACTTGCTCCTGGAACGAATTAAGTTCGTTGTGTGAGGCACCACTGTATTATATATATATATATATATATATATATATATATATATAGTAATCCCTCGCTATATCACGCTTCGCCTTTCGCGGCTTCACTCCATCACGGATTTTATATGTAAGCATATTTAAATATGTATCGCGGATTTTTTGCTGGTTCACGGATTTCTGCTCACAATGGGTCTTTTAATTTCTGGTACATGCTTCCTCAGTTGGTTTGCCCAGTTGATTTCATACAAGGGACGCTATTGGCAGATGGCTGAGAAGCTACCAAACTTACTTTTCTCTCTCTCTCTCTTGCCCTGACTTTCTCTGATCCTGACATAGGGGGATTGAGCAGGGGGGCTGTTCGCACACCTAGACGATAGGGACGCTAGTCAAAAAATGCTGAAAGATTATCTTCACTTTGCTCCCTTCTGTGCTGCTGCTTCCTTTAAGCGACATGCTGCACGGTGCTTCGCATACTTAAAAGCACGAAGGGCACGTATTGATTTTTGGTTGTTTGTTTTTATCTCTCTCTCTCTCTCTGCTCCTGAAGGAGGGGGTGTGAGCTGCCGCCTTCAACAGCTTTGTGCCGCGGTGCTTCGCATACTTAAAAGCCAAACAGCCCTATTGATTTGTTTGCTTTTCTCTATCTCTCTGACATGATCTGCTCCTGACGTGCACTCCTTTGAAGAGGAAGACATGTTTGCATTCTTTTAATTGTGAGACGGAACTGTCATCTCTGTCTTGTCATGGAGCACAGTTTAAACTTTTGAAAAAGAGACAAATGTTTGTTTGCAGTGTTTGAATAACGTTCCTGTCTCTCTACAACCTCCTGTGTTTCTGCGCAAATCTGTGACCCAAGCATGACAATATAAAAATAACCATATAAACATATGGTTTCTACTTCGCGGATTTTCTTATTTCGCGGGTGGCTCTGGAACGCAACCCCCGCGATGGAGGAGGGATTCCTGTATGTAGATATAGATATAGATATATAGATATCTGTATATATATATATCTATATATACACACACACACACACACACACACACACACACACATATACATATACACATACATACATACACACACACATATATATAGGTAGGTAGATCATTTCAACCTAGTCATTTTAAAAGTAGCTCGCAAGACGAAAAAGTGTGGGCACCCCTGACGTAGATCAACTGGTGTTCTTGCACAAAAACCTACAAATTCACAAATGCTAAAACCAGTGCTTGTGATGTTTTGCACATTCAAAAAGTACCCAGTGCTGATGTTAAATATTTTATTTTGTGTAGTTCTTATTTTGTATTTTGCACAATAGCAGTACCACAGCCAGTGATTAGATTACTGCAGAAAGATCCACTTCCAAACCACTTGTTCAACTGGTGTTCATATTCAAAAGTCCCAAATGCTGAACACTGACTAATTTGTAATTTGTAAATTTGCCTTTGTAATGTTGCGCACTTTCAGGAAGTGCCCTGTATACAGTGCTGTTATTTTAGGTTATAGATTTTATTTTGCATATCATAGCACTGCAGAATGTTTTGTTTTTGAAGACTGACCATATTCATACAAGATGTAGGCTAGACCTATACTATTTATTTCTGTTTACATTTTAATGTAATGGTCACAATTTTGGTTTACATTTTCAGGTTTTGTTAAATAAAAATGGGAGCTTATATGTCACTACTTGTATCTGTGTTTGAAAAAAATGTGAAGTAATTTACAAAAATTGATGGGCTGCATCGTGATGCATTGAGATATCGAATCGTTGACATGATAATCTTAATTGAATCGTGAGACCAGTGAAGGTTCACACCTCTAGTACTCAGCATCGGATGCTTCTTGTTTCAGTGTCCAATAATAGCTGGCCAGAATCCATAGATTCCACTTGCCCAGATACCGCTTTTCCATAGTTGCAATGACTTGGTGAAACCTTTCATCAAGTTTTTCATTGACTACACTAAGTTTAGCAGTGAAGATGTCCAAAGGTGAATGCAGTAAATGATTCTTAAGTGACATGATGTATTGCAAGTTCTCAAACAGCTGTACATAGTTCAGTGATCTGCAGTTGCCAAAAAAATAAGGATACCGTCCTCAATCTTTGTAAGTATTAATAGAAATATCTGCCTAAAATATCGAAATACTTCACCCTTCCTTGTTCAATGCTTTCACAAATGTTTTCATCAGTACAAATTTTATATGGAGAAGCAGCAAAAATATCTTTTTATGATTTGACAAGTGCTTTATGTGCCATACTTTTCTGCCCTGAAACTAAATGCTTATATAGCAGCCAGTTCTTTTTTATGTAATGAGGCTCTTTAGCATGGCTGTCCCATTCAAAAAAAGGGGACATCAGTACTTGGGATCCAAATTGTATTGCTAGTAGGAGATCACCACAGATGTGTCAGTTGTAGCTGTACTGTAAATGTATTATTATAAAAGAGTGATTTGATACACCCAACATTGTTCTGGTATCAATCTTCATTGGTCAGTAAAATGGGATAACGATGTTAAATGTTTATGATTGAAAATGTAATTATTTACACACCAAATAAACAAAGCAAACAACAATAGTTAAAAAAAAAAAAAAAAAAACATTATAATGAAAACATCAAAAAATCAAAAAGGTAAATGTTTTCTCAGAACTGCATAACACAAAAGAAGCTTTTTATAACCCATTTAACAGCTTAACTTTCTCCAAGTCATATTTCCAAACTAATTACGTATAGAAGAGCCAAGCAAATGACACCTTTTATTGGCTAACTAAAAAGATTACAATATGCAAGCTTTCGAGGCAACTCAGGCCCCTTCTTCAGGCAAGATGTAAAAAGATGATTACATCTTGCCTGAAGAAGGGGCCTGAGTTGCAAGAATCTTTTTAGTTAGCCAATAAAAGGTGTCATTTTGCTTGGCTTTTCTCTTCATTCATAATGGTTAATATGGTACAACACCCTAGTACTACAAACTAATATGTCAAAACCTAAGGGGATGAAGTAGGATCCTCATTTAACTATCAAAACAAAGGTGAGCAATATAATTATGAAGTTAATTCAATACACATTACTACTTGCATAGTAATTTATTATGAGAAATTGAGAATAATGTAGATGCCAAGATAAGGTTTACCTAGCAGATACATAAAAATTAATGAGTTGAAAGCAAACTGCTACATACAAGATCACTGAAGGGAACCTGCATATTCATTAATACAAAACATCTTCACCATGTTAAAAATATCTAAATTCTTCTATAAGTGCCACATATTGCACCATGTATCTGATTATTAAATACTTAAGCTAAACTTTCTCAAACATTAAACATGCATTCAGAACACATATTGCAGGCATTAAAGGAACAGATCATAAGATTGAGCTAGAAGGTCACATACAAATGTCACTTGTCAATAATCAACCAAAACCTGCCTTAAGATAGAAGACTACAGATGCAAAGGAAAACAAGTTCAAATTTCATTTACAAAGGCTGCCAGAGGCTAGTTAAAATGGAACAGTGTGTTTTATAATTAACCAAGCAACCACACTGGACAAATGTTTCAGGTTACTTCACATTCCAAAAGAAAAAATAAATAAATAAATAAATAAATATACACTGACACACGGCGGCGTAGTGGGTAGCGCTGCTGCCTCGCAGTTGGGAGACCTGGGGACCCGGGTTCGCTTCCCGGGTCCTCCCTGTGTGGAGTTTGCATGTTCTCCCCGTGTCTGCGTGGGTTTCCTCCGGGTGCTCCGGTTTCCTCCCACAGTCCAAAGATATGCAGGCTAGGTGTATTGGCGATTCTAAATTGGCCCTAGTGTGTGCTTGGTGTGTTTGTGTGTGTGTCCTGCGGTGGGTTGGCACCCTGCCCGGGATTGGTTCCTGCCTTGTGCCCTGTGTTGGCTGGGATTGGCTCCAGCAGACCCCCCGTGACCCTGTGTTCGGATTCAGTGGGTTGGATAATGGATGGATGGATATATACACACATATACAATCACCTCCCCCAATTTCCTAAGGGATGTCTGCAATGCATCTCCGACTAGTTCTATTCGGAAAATGAAAGCAAAGCACTCAAGTCGTAAAGATGCTTGCATTTGATAATGAAAGACAGGACTGCTCTCAGACACCACACACTATCACTGACAATAGGAGCTAATCAACCAAAACAGGCTGTTACTGGAAGTGAAATCATAACTAATTCATGTTTGTTTGGAAGACTAAATGCACCACATCCTACAGCAGCCATTTGCAATGGTATACATCTAGTAGCGGTATTTGAAATGCTCATTAAGTATCTAAAATTTTAAAAGCCAGTATTTAAAATTCATATTGTAATATTTATTGGGCTGCGGTGGGTTGGCACCCTGCCCGGGATTGGTTCCTGCCTTGTGCCCTGTGTTGGCTGGGATTGGCTCCAGCAGACCCCCGTGACCCTGTGTTCGGATTCAGCGGGTTGGAAAATGGATGGATGGATATTTATTGGAATTTTTTAATTATACACATATGAAAGTATCACATCTATACTTGTCACAAACCCTGCTCCACTAAGCCATACTCCTCCGCTTTTTAACAATAACTTTAAAAAAAAAAAAAAAAAAAAAAAAAAAAGCATTAGAACTTCAGACAAATATCCACATATTCTCTGAAACATAGTACAGACACCCTTTCACAGACAGATGAGTAAGAATTAACGCACCATGTTTACCACTTACACGAAATTTCATACCAGTCACTATAGTATTCGCAATTAGTGACTACACTAATATCACTATATAGCCGAAAGTATGTGGACACCAAATCAAATGAGTTCAGGTGTCTCAGCCAAACCCACTGTTAACAGTTGCATTAAAATCAAGCATTTAGTCATGCAATCTCTATTAACAAACAATAGGTCGTATGGAAGAGTTATGCGACTTTATTAAATGTGGCACTGTCATAGAATGTCACCTATGCTACAAGTAAGTATTTGAAATTTATACTCTGCTCTTGCATTCAGGAGCAAAAACAGCTAAGCCACGAAGTGGTAGACCACACAAACTCACAGAATGGGACCACCGAATGCTGAAGTGCATAGCGTATAAAAATCACATATCCACTGTAGCATCACTCAGTATCCATTGCTACTGTAGACAATACCCACACAACAACTAAGCATCAGGAGCGTCATGAAATGGGCTTCCATGTCTAAGCAGTCACACACGATCATTATGTGGAATACCAAGTGTCGGTTTGAGTGGTGTAAAGATCCCACAATTGGGAGCCTGAAGCAGTGGAAACGTGTTCTCTGGAGTGATGAATCGTGCTACAATATCTGGTAGTATGATGGGCTAATCTGAGTTTTGTGGATATGAAGAGAACACAACCTTCTGGACTGCATTGTGCCTAATATAAATTTTGGTGATGGAGGGTTAACGGTCTGGAGCCGTTTTTCAGGGTTTAGACTAGGCTGCTTGGTTCCAGTATAGGGTATTGTTAATGCTACAGCAAAAAGAGATATTTTAGACAATTATGCACTTCCAACTTTGTGACAACAGTTTGGGGAAGACCATTTTTTGCTCCAGCAGGAGTTTGCTCCTGGGTGTACAGTTAGGTCCATAAAGACAGTTTGAAATTTGGCCTGGAGGAACACAGGTGACCTTCAAGAAGTCCTGTCATAAAGCCTATTGAACACTTTTGGGATGGACTGCAAAACTGATTGTGAGCTACTGTAGGTATTCTCATCCAAAATCAGCACCTAAACTCACAAATGCTGTTTAGGCTGAAGAGGCACAAATAATAATGTATTTGCAAGACAATGTATTCAACAACCTTATACAAGTCTCTAGACAAGCACTACACACACAACAAATTTCTCAATAATAAAAATAATATATGTAAAGCATTAAACATTTAACATTCACTATGTTTGAGACCTGTAAAATGGACAGGTTTCAACAATAAATCAGGCACTAATATTCTAATATTCTAGGGCACTGCCAGAGCCCTATAAAAATTAAATGATTACTTTTTAAATACTACTCAAAAAATAAAAGGAGTATAGCATCAAGTCAATGAAACTTCTGGGATATTGATCTGGTCAGTTATACAGCAGGGGCTGTTGTTGATCAGTTTCAGCTGCTTTGGTGTTGATGTAATTAACAACAGCTGCACTAGAGGGGCAACACTGAGATGGCCCCCAAAACAGAAATGCTTTAACAGGTGGAGGCCAATGAAATTTTTCCCTCCTCATCTTTTCTGACTGTTTTCTCATTAGTTTTACATTTGGCTATGGTCAGTGTCACTACTGGTAGCAAGAATCAATACCTGGACCCTACAGAGGTTGCACAGTTAGTCCAACTTCTCCAAGATGGCACATCAATACATGCCATTGCCAGAAGGTTTGCTGTGTCTCCCAGCACAGTCTCAAGGGCATGGAGGAGATTCCAGGAGACAGGCAGTTACTCTAGGAGAGCTGGATAAGGCCTTTGAAGGTCCTTAACCCATGAGCAAGACCAGTAACTGCTCCTCTGGGCAAGGAGGAACAGGATGAGCACTGCCAGAGCCCTATAAAAATTACCTCCAGCAGGCCACTGGTGTGAATGCCTCTGACCAAACAATCAGAAGCAGACTTCATGAGGGTGGCCTGAAGACCCAACATCCTCTAGTGGGTCCTGTGCTCACTGCCTGGCATCATGGAGCTCGATTGACATTTGCCATAGAATACCATAATTGCCAGGTCCACTAGTGGTGCCCTGTGCTTTTCACAGATAGGATCAGGTTCACCCTGAGCACATGTGACTGACTTGAAAATGTCTGGAGAAGCCGTGGAGAATGTTATGCTGTCTGTAACATCGTTCAGCATGACTGGTTTGGTGGTGGGTCAGGGATGGTCTGGGGAGGCATATCCATGGAGGGACACACAGACCTCTACAGGTTAGACAACAGCACCTTGACTGACATTAGGTATCGGGATGAAATCCTTGGACCCATTGTCAGACCCTATGCTGGTGCAGTGGGTCCTGGGTTCCTCCTGGTACACGATAACGCCCGGGCCTCATGTGCCGAGAGTATGCAGGCAGTTCCCTGGAGGATGAAGGAATTGATACCATTGACTGACCCCAATGCTTGCCTGACCTAAATCCAATAGGACACTTCTGGGACATTATGTTTTAGTCCATCCGACGCCGCCAGGTTACACCTGATGCCCTGGTCCAGATCTGGGAGGAGATCACCCAGGACACTGTCAGTTGTCTCATTAGGAGCAAGCCCCGTCATTGTCAGGCATGCATACAAGCACATGGGTGCAATACAAACTACCGAGTACGATTTTGAGTTGCTGCAATGAAATTTCGGCAAAATGGATTAGCCTGTACTTTGATTTTCAGGATGTCTTTGAATTCAGCCCTCTGTAGATTGATAATTTTCATTTCACATTACCCAGTCATTATCAGTATAGATATTCAGGAAGATTTTTCCCCCCATTGAAATCTGATGTGTTTTCAAAGTGTTCCTTTGACTTTTTGAGCAGTTTATTTCAAGCCTATCATTTTACATTCTAAACACTCAATAGCATTCAGATGATAAAAAGATGATAAAAATAATATGGCAGTCCTGAACCTAACAAAAATAATCTTTCATCACATTCTTACAGCAGGGTCAGAAAGTCATCTTTGATTAGTGTCATCAACTACCTAATTTTCTTTAATAAACGCAAATCATAAAATTATTCACTGACATGAAATTATCCAGGATATTTCCATTAACAACATCTGATTTACAAAAGTTCTATAAGGCTATCTCTAAAAGTTCAGGTTTGTCAGAAAGTCACCGATTTATGACATTTGTTGTTCGGAGATTTTTGCTTGCGTAAATAGCTGCATGAAACATTAGCCAGTTAATAATGCTTACAGCAATGTAACACTCACCAACCGTTACCAACTACATTTTCCAAATCTATTTTTCCCATTTTTAAGACTCCCTTTGCAAAATGAAGCTTCATTATTTCAGAATTCTTGTAATATTCTTTAAACAAAAAGTAAAATAATGTGCGTAAAATTGTTATTTCATGGAGTTATTTTACACATGCCTGAATACGACTGAACTATTTCATACAGTACATGATGTTAGTCAGTTTATGTATTTAATGCATACCCAGTGAAAGGATCAATGGATCACAATAAAATATGACACTATCTTTCTAAATTAACTTTGCTAGCACAAAAAAGTAACTCAAATCACTTTTAAACCAGCTTGGTTTATAAAAACATCCATTTTACTGAACACTTTCAGTGTTTTACTGAAAGTGACTCTAAAAGTTAATTTGTATAAAAAAATATTTAAAATAAAACTTGAATACAAAAAATGTTTAAAATTTAAACAGAAGCATTTTTAAGGTTTCTAAACATTTTAGATTTGTCGTCATTTGCTGTATCCAATAATACAGAATCAGAATTTTCACTTTGCTACACGAAAATGCATTCTAAACTAATACATACCATGACTGTTGAAGAGTACCAGGGTCAGATTATAAAGAAAAGCCTAACAGCTTAATTGATATGTATATTTTTAAAGCCCAAAAATGTTAAGAGTATTAATTTGCATCTTGAGATTATACACATATTGCGAAACAGCCATCCATATTATTTTTAAGAAAGTGAAAAAGCAAAGGCAAACCACTGTTGTGGGATTCAGCCATTTTAAAAGACGAGCTACACATTTGCACTTTGTTAATTTTGCCTTCCTCTGCAACACCCTTGGAAAGTCACTGCCAAGCGCTGTTAGTAACCATTGAGTGTTGATACCCAGAACTGCTTTCTCTTTTATGTACCCAACTATACATTAATAACTGAAAAGGGAACACTTGTGATTGCTTATATTCTCTCTATATTAAAGTTTTATTTCTTACTGTCAACAAAGATACTGCTTGCTCCTGCTAGACCGACAACACATGTGGTTCAATAATTGACAATATTATTCAATCGAGTAGAATGCAATTAAGTGACATGAACTGAACAGATGTTCTAGGCATACATTCATCCATCTTCCTAAACCGCTTATCTAGGGCAGAGTCGCAGGAAAGCAGGAACCTACCCCAGAAATCATAAGGCACAAGGCAGGAACAATGCCAGGATGGCACAAGTCCACTGCAGGGCAAACACACACAAGGTCTACTTTAGCAATGCCAATCCACCTAACCTTCATGTATTTGGACTGTAGGAGGACAACGGAGCATCCAGGGAGAACATGTAAAATCCATACAGATGTGAACCCCAGTCTCCTTCACTGCAAGCCAGCAGTGCTTCCAGCATGCCACATGGCCACCCAATAACATTTTTATTATTAATAATAGTTATTAATTGCTGTCCTCAATGTCTTCATTCATTTAATTTGTACATTTTTCTCCAATCTAGGCACCAAAAAATAATCCTTTTATCCATCTTCCTAACCAGCTTATCCAGGGCAGAGACGTGGTGCAGCCTATCCGAGCAATTACAGACACAAAGCAGAAACAACAGGATCGCAGGACAAACAATGTTCACTTTACAATACCAACTGACCAAAGTTTAATGTTCTGAACTTACAAAACATCAGCCACAGATACTATATGCTAACACAGGCTGAGTGGTAGTGGAGAACTGTTAACTTCTGCCTTACCATTCAAAGTTCTATATGGAGTTTGCATGTTCTCTTCATGCACTTAAAGATTGATTAGTATCAGTGTCAGTGAATTTACTCACTCAAAATCATTGTGCTCAATTCTTTAATTACCATATCCTCGGCAAGAGCGACTCATCACACACTTAAATCTAGAATTGGTTTCTGGTGCTTCAATCTGTTCTATCGCACACTCTCCCTTTTTCCTTTTCAATTTTTTTTTTTTTTTTTTTTAAATCACGTATGCACAGGACACACACAGAAAAGGTGGCTTGGTTGACTCTTACAAAAATTTAAGACTTTATTAAAAGTATACTGCAGTGTAATCATTTCACATTTATAGCTATGTGTACAAAGTACAATGAAACTCTGTTGACTATGTAAACTAATAACATAAAATGTATTGTTCCAGGTGGGTTTGGTGTTACGTTTTCATATCTCCACCCAGGACAGATGCTGCAATCAGGGAAACTTAATGAAACATATCTTTACCTTGACCAAGAATCTGATAAACTGTATTATGTCCAATTTATTTTTGTTGTCACAAGCATGCCTCAGAAACACAGGGCACATTATAGGGATGCACCGATACCACTTTTTTGGAAAACGAGTACGAGTACTTGCATTTCAGTACTCGCCGATACCGAGTACTTGCCGATACCGAGTACTTAATAAAAACATGATTTAAATTTATAGGTAACAGCTTTAGTCATATAATTTAACAAAAAAAACAAGAAACTCTCGTCTATCCACTGGGAGGTTAGGCTAATTAGCGACACGGGGCTAACACTGCTTGTCCCAATATCCGTGGTGAAACTAAACGCAGAGGAGGCTTGCAGTAGGCTGTGGATATGTTTTTTCACGGAGTCGTGTAGTTTAGGCAGCTCCGTGTCAGTCATGTAGCGGCGGCTTGGGACATCATATCTGGGCTCCAGAACATGGAGGAGACGCAGGAATCCCACATTTTCTACCTCCAAGAGTGGCTGGTCACTCAATGCAATGTACTCGATAATTGCCTGTGTTATTTTCACAGCACGTGGATTGTCTCTGGACATTTTCTCTCGTCTTGCAAGAGTTTGCTGCAGCGTGGGTTGTGTTGGTTTAGAAGCGTGGGTAAACTCTTTGTACTTGTTGTGTTGGGATTTTAGGTGCTTGATTAAATTACTTGTGTTAAATGCGCTACCTTTTGAGCCTCCTCTGGACAATTTCGCTGAGCACAATTTGCAGTCCGCCTTTGTTTTGTCGTCTTCATTCACTTTGAAATAGTTCCACACGGCTGACATGTCTCGCCTCGCCTTCTCCCCGCTCTGAGCTGCAGCCGGGGCCTGGGGGCGGGCACTCGGCGCCTGTGGTTAACCCCTTACACGCCGCTCAAACATAGACATTTCTCAGACCGTGGTATCGGTCCCCGGTATCGGGGGACTTTTAACGAGTACGAGTACTTTAGAAAATGTGGTATCGAGGCCGATACCAGATACCCGTTTCGGTATCGGTGCATCCCTAGCACATTATCTTAAATTTAAATATTTGCTACTTTAAAGTGGATGTATTCAGTAAGTTTTAAGGACTTTCTTTACAATGGGAATTCAACTTGAAAAATACCAAATTTTCCTTTTAGGAGTTTGAGAATAAAAATATAGTACTTGTTTACCTTTAATTTCCACATATTTTGATCAAAGAAGTTATCAATTCACTAGTAAGAAGCCCAACATATGCACTCTGTAATACCCTATCCACTTTAAGCTTCTTGCCCTTAATGGGTGCATGTACTGTGCATACTTCCGCCTACGGAACGTGGATATTGGTTTGGTTGTTTATAAACTTGGACCATGGAGCATCAATGCACTACAATTAAGGGTGATCAGTGTAATGCGTATTAAGGAAAGCTGAATGACCCCTAAGCAGAATTCACAACTGCATTTATTGTAATTATTCTGAAGCCTTCACATCATACATACTTCAGTCAAAGCAAAAGAACAAACAAATGTAAAATTTGACAAAGCATTAAAAACATGTTTGGCTCAAATTATAGCTTCCTTAGTTTATGCTTAGATGATGGATTCTATCATAGACAAAGCAAACACCTCTGTTACATGTTGCTAAGTTACCTAAAAAGGTATTACTATAAATCAATGATCATTGTATCTGTCATATCATTGTAAATGTCACAGTAAACTACACGTGTGATGTAATTTTATGTATTTGTAAAAGTGAAAATACCCCCTCCTTCACAATAAAAAAAGACTGATTTAATTTGAAACTAAAAAAAAAACAAAAAAAAATACTGGGTTATTATTTGTGTGTACAGATCATGTTTCCTATTTAATTCCCTGCTTTAACAAAACTTCACTGCTTTCTTCAATGTGTAAATGCAAATAAATATGATCGTCATACTCCATTTCCATTTACAATTCAAATACATTGAATTTATAACATACTTTTTATCACAGTACAATACTATGCATATTACTCAGCCAGCTACTATATTCTTGTTTAGTATTAAAGGGTAGATATCTGTTTTAGTTAAATTATATAGTGCAATATATATTGGATACACAGATCTAACTTTAAAAGCCTACTGATACATCTAGAACTGTTTCCTGCCTTCCATCGGATGCTATAGCCTGAAACCCTGACTCAAATTATGTAGGCTCAGAAGTTGTGGGAGTCAATACCTACTGCAGAAGCAACTGGTCAAAAAGCAAAAAATAACATTTGACACTTGGACGAGGCGTCTGTCCATCTCAGAAAACAATTTAGAAACCCATACTGAACAAAGTTTCCAAACTGCCAATCATTATCCTAGGCTTACTTTCTAATTAATTTGTAAATGACATGTTACCATTATAACGGTTTACTAGATTACAGTACGATAAGAGTATCTTACTCTGGATTAAGTGAGAGTGTAGTTTATACTCAAACAGCAAAGTCACTATCCCACATATAAGAGAAAAGCATCAGCTATGATCTCAGTTCAAATCATACAACTCTTATCTATTTTTTTGTGGATATTTGCCTTCAGTAATAACTGTTGACTCAACTCCAAATGTTTTATTGCATATCCCAAACAGTTAATACCGCAGCAAAGACTGACATGATTTCTCAAACTGCAGCAGTGTCTGGAATCGCACGGCACGTACAGTAAATCAATTTTTGGACTGAACTAGTGTGTTTAGTCCAACTTCTTAGTCACTAAGCAAACATGCCACGGATATTAACTTAAAGCGACAAATAAGCGATTAATCAGAAAACGCGTGGAAAAATGTGGGCTACTGATTACTTGATCGGCCGTTACCTCTATTCTGTAAACAAGTTTGTGCATGGCATTAGTGCTGGAGAAACCTAGACTAGAATCAAAGTGTTCACGTTCACTCTAGGGGCAAGAAACAGACGTAAATAAATCATGCACGCGCACATACATACATACAAACATACATATATAATGACCTCGAACAGCCAATTGTGGAACTCTTGAGGTGCCAACACGGATGCAGTACATGCTCCTTCCAACACATTTCTTTCTTTATTTCTTATCGCGTTTCAACAACAGACACCTGTCTGCACCCCCAACCCACACAACCCGATAACCAAAGATCTGACAACAACGCTGCCGCAAAACACTGCAAGGACGAAAACGGAGGGCCACTGCACTCAGATATCAATAAGACTGCAGCACATCTCACTGCGGCCTACAGCGACACGCATTTTGCAAAACCCAAGAAAATAAATAAATAAACGAAGAGCATTACCGCTACACGATCAACTCATACCAAGCAAAGACCGTCCCGTACACGCCCCTCTGCGAAACCATAGCGGCATTTATCATCTTACCCCTGAAGAACCAGCAGTATGGTTGACAAATGCTTGTATTTGCATATAACGGATGTCAAGTACAACAGTGAAGATACTGACCACTAAATGCAATGAAGAGAAGTCAAGGATTTACTGGAAAATTTCGCCACTGTTTCCAATGCCGCAGCTTGCCACTCTACCCTCCTTCTCTTCTTCAGTGTACAGGCAGCAGGGAAGGCAGCTCTGCGAAACGCCCCGCCCCACTCCCCTGCTCCAAGGGTGCGGCACAGCTGGACACTGCTCCTTATTGGTTAACTGCGTCTACCACGCGGGCATCAAAGCAAGACGGACGCTGATTGGACCGCTTTGGAGCTCCTAGTTTTGTTTTGCTAGCTGTAGTTGGCTTTACAAACAGCAAGAGACCCGAAAGACGCAGATTGGCCTTTTAAAGACGGTTAAGCAGTTAAAGGATTAAGAGGTAACGCCCATTTCAGAATGCTTCATGTTTTGCTTATTCTGTAAAAACTTCCTTTAAGAGTAGTATACACCCACTGCCCCCAGAGAACAGAATGTTATACGCATCCTAATGCAGTTTATTATATATAAAATTATAGTTTAAAAAGTAGCGTAGCTGAACCCATAATGGTTAATTCCAAGGTGACACAGTAGAAACTGCTATTATGAATAAAAAAAACAACACGGTGATTTGAGTGATGTATACCAATATATTGTAGCAAATGATGGTTTTGACATCCCAGAAGGCTCTGCACTGCAGCACCTAAAATTAGTGATTTAATTATAATTTATTTGATGTTGACAGTTTGTTGTGTGTTATGTTTAGATTTTTTTTTAACTTTTGCAATTGATAGTGCCCCATATGGGGGGTGGGGGTGGGGGTTGGTGTTCGAGTGTCTTTTCAGTTTGTGTACCGCCACTTACTGATGCTGCCTAGTGTATGCGTCCTGTAATTGGGATTGCCGTTTGTAGTGGTTGTTTGTTATTATTGGAATGTAAAACGTTACGAGTATGAAGAACATTTTTTAAAAAAAGTATATTTTCGATATATCGATTATATCATAGTTTGAAACAGGATGTCGCCGGTTGTTAAACATTAAGGCCCACGTTTTGGTACTTGATAAGTTTAATTTCAAACTCAGTGTTTGTAAAGGAAAAGAAACTTGGACAGTGGATAGCTTTTAATGACCTTTTGTCTGCTTGTGTGTTATGTAAAATAACCATATACACTAGGAGCATTATGTCAATACCAGGTATGGACTCCTTTTGCTCTCAGAACAGCCTCAGTTCTTTATGGCATGGATTCCACCAGATATTGGAAGCATTCCTCAGAGATTCTGGACCATGTTGACTTGATTGGATCACGGAATGTATGCAGATTTTTCATCTGTACAGTCATGCTGTGAATCTCCCTTTCAACCACATCCCAAATGTGTTTTACTGGATTCAGATGTCTGGAAAGGTCGCTAAAAAACACTGATCTCACTGTCATGTTCATGAAACCAGTTTGAGATTACTTTTAGTTTATGACATTGTGTATTATTATGCTGGAAGTAGCCTTTAGAAGATGGGTTAAATTGTGTCCTGGAAGGGATGCAAATCATCACCAGCAATACTCAAACTGGCCATGGCAATCATGCAGTGATTAGTTGGTATTAACAACTCCAAAGAGTGCCATTACACCACCACCAAAAGCCTGGACTGTTGACACAAGACAAGGTTGGGTGCATGTATTCATGCTGATGTTGCCAAACTCTGAACCTGCCATCTGTGTGCCTCAGCAGAAATTGATGAGCCTGTGTCAGCTGTAGTTTCTGTTTTCTGTTCTTTGTCTACTTTTGTAGCCCATCTGCCTCAAGATTTGACTTGTGCATTCTGTCAGTTCGAACTAGTCTAACCTTTCTCCTCGGACGTCTGTCATCAACCATGCATTTTCATCTGCAGAACTGCCACTTACTGGATGCTTTTTTGTTTTTTTGCTCTGTTCTGAGTAAAGACTGCAACTGTTTTGCACGAAAATCCTAAGAGATGCTCAAATCATCCTGTGTGGTACAAAAAATCATGCCATGGTCAAGATTACTGATGTGAACATTAACTGAAGCTCCTGACTTGTATCTACTTCATTTTATGCATTGTGCTGCTGCCACATAATTGGCTGGTTTAGATAATTGCAAGGATAACCAGGTGTACAGGTATTCCTGGTAATTTTTTTCACTTAATATATAAAAAATAATGAATTTAGTGTTAAAATTAAAATGTACTTTTTTGAACATATTTGCAAAAATGTTTGCAAGGTTGACTGTTAAATTTAAACCAGAGTGTGATGAATGAGCATTCTGTTCAGTTTTGGTGTCAGCATTGTGTATGACTCTGCCATAAGAGACCTAACTAAGCTCTTGCAACTGTGCCTCTTACTAGCATTTTTACAATTGAATCTGTGCCTGTCCAGTATGCATAAACACAAAGTTGACTCTGTCTTTGCCAAATTATGCACTGCTTCCTCATCATCTGTACATATATTTTTCTGCTAGTATTAAAAAAGCTCTAGAACCAATCACAAGAAAAAACATAGGCTATGTTTTGTTTTGAAAAGTGTCCCTTTGGGGAACTTTATTTAGTGACTGTACCTGCGCTGGGCAAGTGACAGTTGGTGACATTTTTAGAATTTTGCATAGGAATGCAAAGTTGCACCCATTGTGTTTCTAGTTGGTGAAATTTTGTGTTTGGGGCCAAAAATTCCCCCCCCTCCACCCCCCCCCCCCGCCCCCCCCGGGTAGTTTATTTAGTGACCATACTTGAATTTTATGTCACATCAGACAGAGCTGGGTACTGCTGATATATTTTATGTTAGTAAAGTCTTTCTATGGTCTTAGGCTGGCCACTGAGAAGCACACTATGTAAAATTAATTTGAAATTAAATTCAATTTATGGTGTTAGGCTACACTTACCGTTCTTGACTTCATAAGGGTATGTTCAATGTACAGGGTTCCTGTTTGTTTTTAAGTTCAATCTCTTTTTTGCATTAATCTTGTTTGAAATTTATTAAGGACATTAACCCAATGTAGTTGGATTTGTGGGAATATGTTCATAATTTTCATAATTTTGCAAGAAATCATTGTCGGGTGAGGACTAAGTGCAGAGTTTGATGATTTTCTGTGAATGTCAATGTCATATTTGTATTTTATTTTTTATTGGATTGTGTTTTGCAATTGGGTTTTGTTCCTTGAATGATAATAATTTAAAAAACTGATAGTTTTTAGGTTACAGGTTCACTCACTGTATCCTTGGGTAAATATTGTTTAAACCATGTAAGTTACAAGGTTATCATGCTTTTCATGGCATGTCAAAATATGATTCTATACAAGTTTTCTTTGTTTTTAAAGATATGTGTAAATAGCTTTTTTGAAATTATTTTCTTTAGTTGTCTTCATTGACATCAGTGGGACCATTTAGATAGATGTTACTTTTTATTCAGCTGGGCCAGTACCTTTGGTGAAATGCAGATATGCATGTACTGTACCTGTTACCTTAACAGAATTATTTGTTTAAGGGTTATAGGAGCTTGACACCTAAAGAACTTTTCAGATGACTCCCCCATCATAGGCTGCATTAATAACCAAGATGAGTCAGAGTATAGGAAGGTTGTAGAGGACCTCATCTTGTGGTGCAGGGACAACAACCTGCAGCTCAACATCAGCAAGACAAAAAAAGATGGTGATGGACGTCCGACATCTACATCCTCTCCCTGAATGGTGACTGGTCTCAGAAGTGGTGCAGAGCTTCAAGTACCTGGGGGTTCACATAAACAACAAACTGGACTGGTGTAACAACACAGTGGCACTGTATAGAAAGGGCCAGATCAGACTGCACATCCTAATGAAACTCTGATTTTTTGATGAATGCAGCAAGCTGCTAGAAACCAGATCAGACTCTACTTACTAATGAAACTCTGGTCTTTTGTTGTATGCAGAAAGCTGCTGGAAATCTTTTATCAGTCCATAGTAGCTGGTTTATTGTTCAACACTGAAGTCTCCTGGGGAAACAACTTGAGCTCAAAAGAAGCACATTGCTTGAACAAACTTATCAGAAAAGCCTGTTCCATCACAGGCCAAACCCTAGACACACTGGAAGCTGTTGTGGAAAAGAGGATGATGGTAAAAGTGCCCTCTTGGAGCACTTTTAGCGATAAGCTCCTTTGACCACGTTGCACTAAGAATCACCTCTGAGGGTCTTTTCTGCTCACTCCTATAAGGCAATTTCATTTCTTCCTCCTGATGTACTCTTTTAAGTTCATTTTAAAATATCTGCACATTTATTTATTTATCACTTAAATGATTGCTTGATTGATTGATTGATTGGTGGCATTATTTGTGCTGTGAGAATGTATCCTTGTTTTTTATGTTTCTGCTACAGTATGCATCTTAATTTCTCCATGGGATTAATAAAGTTTGTCACATACTTGCGCTTAGGAGACAGTCAACAAGCCCTGAAGTTGAGTGAAATATCGCAAGCCAGGGTTGATTTGCGGTACTAATGCCTCTCTCTCTTTTTCGTCAGACAAAAAGAAGAAAAATAACATACCTTCCATATTTCCGGGTTCCCAAGATGGCCACCAAACGTCACTTTCACATCCAACTCCATCGCAATGTTGTCACTTCTGGCTCCATCTCAATGACATCACATCCGGTGTCCAGAAGATAACGCCACCACTTCCATCATTACAGCACTTTCGGCTCCCTCTGATGACGTCACTTCTGTCTCCCAGTCACGACGTCATCTCCTGCCACATCATTTCCACCCGCTATTTTGTTATTGTATATAAATGCTATCATTGTCATTCACAATTATCAACTGCTGTAAAAAGTATTTTGATCGATTATTTGTGCCTTTTTTGCATTCTTTGTCCATTGGACATTATACGGGGATGGTCCCCAATTCTTTAACTTTGTGGAAGCTGTCTTATTTATTTCATTACAAGTTTATCTAATATACTGAGCAGAGCACTAGCCACACCTTTTACCAGCAGTTTGTTCCAACCTTATCTTCTCATTTCAGTTTCTTTTTGCTTTTTAGCACTAATCAAGCAGCAGTCACTGGATGGTAGGGAAATGTGAAATAAAAGACCATTCTTGATAAAGGCTTTTTACTTGAACAATATACTATTAGCCATTGTGAAAGACCTTTGTCAAGCAAGCTGCTAATGAGCATTTTTTGTGTTTTCTCTTGATATATATTCTGACTTTTCTTGCATTTTTTTATTTTCTCTTTGCTTCAGGTTTCCGGACACTGTCTGGTTCTTCTCAAGTTTAAAATGCTTTTGTTGTTATTTTTATAACTTTTCAGTGTATACTTCATTGATAATTAATTGAATTTAATGATTGGCTTCCTCTATTCCCATTAAGTCCAGCTTGATTAAAATTGCAAGGTGTCAAATATGAGAGAAGTCGCCTAGGACAAATTGAAGGCAAAAGGACTACATTCTGTTATTTGCTCTACGTTAATGATGAGGAATGTTTTTTAGAGAGCATAAATGGTTTGTGCATATTTCACTTTGGGTTGGGTTATACTGTAGAGGTTTATAAATGCATATAGCTTGACAAAGGAATAACTTCCTTGTGTAAATTGTTTTCATTTTGTCAATAAACAAGAACCAAGCCATTTCTTTATCAGCCATTTTTGGGCAGTTTCTTGGAAATATTTATTTCTAGCACTGATCATTTGTCCAAATGTTGAAAAGTAAAAGAGATCTTCAGAAAAGGCTGGCATTCATTTTTGTCAATTATTTTCATTAATTTAGTTTCATATATGTAGCATCAGCTTTAATATGTTTTTAAAAGTTTACTGTATATAACAAAATTAAACAGCAATAAAGACAAGAAAAAGAGCAAAGGAAGTTTCTAACTGAAGGAGAAAATTAAATTGAAGTATTGTATGACTGATAGAAACAGGAGAGAAAAAAATCGGGAGTGGTCTCCCCTACACTTTCTCATATACTCAGATATAGGGATGGATATTTGAGGAGTAAACCGCAAGGCAATAATTATATTTTTATATTATGTACATTAAAGAACCATCAACAACCAATCAAATTAATAATATATTGAACAATTGTTATAAAAGTAACAGGCAGGTCTAAAACATTGAGATTCATCAAAATCTCGAAATCAAATCTTTGTACAATTACAATTCTTTCCCTAAACTTTGTATATGAAAAAGTAAAAAATAAAACATAAATTAAGAAATAGAGCATGATTACATTTTTCAGGATTTATAGAAATATTAAGGAGGAGGGGGAGAAGTATATATTGTAATTGTACAAAGATTTGATGTCGAGATTTTGATGAATCTCAATGTTTTAGACCTCCCTGACTTTCTCATATACAAAGTGTTGAGAAAGTATTGGAATCCTCCAAAAATTGCAAATAATCTTGACTAGTATATAAATAACAATAGGTGAAATGGCAGATAATTTAGACTCGGCCGATTTATTGCAAATGAACTTGGTTAGATTTGTGACTGATGAAATTGAATTTAAATAAATATAAAATATTAAACATAAAACATAAAAAAGTTAAGTGACAGCCTAGTAGTAAGGCTAGGAATCCACATGGTCCACATCCAAGGCTCTCTAACCAGCCCAATGGGCTTTAGCAGTAGGGACACGTGGTTGAAGCTCTCTCTTTAAGTTCTGTGTTGGGCCTGCTTTTATAGCCAGCTTCTCCAGGTATTCCCGCCCCACCTGAAGAGTGTGTCCCTCTAGCAACAAAATATTTAAATCACTAAAAATCTAACTACAGCAGGGGTTTTAAACTTATCTTTTTAAAGAGACCTGTTTCATCAATATTCAAAATACGTTGCATAAGTTGTGTAGTAAAGATCCCCTTTAATGTGTATTCCCTGAGTCCACATCCTGTTTAAATACTTAATTTGACTATGTCAGGACAAACAGTAGAATTTTAAACCATGAAACAATTACATTTGCAACAATATATTGTCAGATTCTGAAGGGGGATATGTCAGGAGTTTGGGGAATCTGCACAAATCTAAATTCTTTCTTGCTAACATATACACATCAAATATGGATGACAAAGGATTCATTAACTTACTTAACCTCCTTAGCATTAGACCTGAGCATCCCTCGGACTGTGAAAGTGTTAAAACATTAGTCCTGAGTGTCACTCGGGCAATGGTATAGGCCTGTTTTAAGTAAGTGTCATGCCCAAGCATTAACCAGGCAAGGTGTAGACGTATCTTCTCATAGCCCCATAATGGCGTCTCATAAGAAACGTTTTTCAGCAGCCCAGGTGTTGCATGCTGATGAATCCGAAAGTGACACTCGCATTTGGGATACTGTTGATCCTGCTTTAAATAGACCAACACCACCTCATTTTGATCTTGTGGAATAAAAGTGAAAGTTGACAGCTAAGATCCACTTACTTACTTGAAGTTATTAATTGATGATGATGTGATCAAAAGAAATGTCGTTGAGACAAACCATTATGCTGAACATTGTTGGGTAAATGACCATACACCTAAGCAGTTTTCCCATTCAAAGATATACCACACAAAGAGGACTTTAAATCAGACACCGAGATAGCAGCAGCTTACCGCATACGGGGATCAAATACTTCTAAACCTAGGACTTTTGTCGTGCGTTTAGAAAAATCACAATCTAAATTTAATGCAATGCCACTTCTCAGACAGGCACAAGAGATTATTTTTGAAAATAACCTCATTCATGTTTTCCCTGATTTCTCACACTCAACACCTGCTAAACATGCCGCTTTTTACAATATTAAACAGCGCTTACGGAAAGCCGATATCAGATACAGCCTCTTGTATCCTCCCAAACTGAAAGTGGATATTCAAGACAAGCATTATATATGTACCACTATGGTGGAAGCAGAAAAAGAGTTAAGAAAGCTGATCCCGACACTTTTCTGAAATACGATCGTGAGTCACACCCTGTCATGGCATGGCAAAGAAGATATTACCGGCTGTCTGATCCGCTTGCAATGACACTGGTATTGTAATTTTACATCATTTTTCCTTCTCTGCCACTTTCTGTTTATGTTTTAATTACAATTATACGCATATATGTATGTATGTGTGGAAGAAATTAAATTAGTAACTTTTTTTTTTTTTTTACTCTTCTAAAGGAGACTGTTTAACATCATACCCTTGGTTTATTGTTATTGTTATTATTGCATTAGGGTTTACTATGCTTATCCAGGGCCACTTTTTAACACCAATCCCTGTGTTTACTATCTTACTATTTCAAGACGGTTGAAGTTTATATTTTATGCTTATAGTATTTAGACTGTATTGGCAATAGATATCTCACTTTTAATCCTCAAACGCCGCTGCTGGGGGGCTTGTTTTGTTTTGGATGTGCTCTGTCTCTAGGTATGTCAGAGGACTGGGACATTGTGAAGTGGGGTCCAGCCTCACATGGGGAGGCAAACTGGGGGGGTAGGGGTACTGGGGGGGGGAGAAAGAGAGCAAGCTATCACTAATCTATCCTTTTAATCCTTACAAGTGCCAATGTAACAGTAGGCTGCGTGGCAATAACTCGTGGGAAAATTGGAAATTAAGGTCACGGCTGTCTCACTTTTAGTTAAGACTACAAAATGACATCAGAAATTCAGAATCAATGTCTCCATGACAGGCCAGTTAACTTTGTGAGCTGGAATGTTAAAGGCCTGAATCACGAATTAAAGAGAAAGAAAGTACTCTCTCACCTAACAGGTCTAAATGCTAAAATAGTATTTTTACAGGATACCCACTTATTAAGCAAGGATCAGTTTCGGCTGCACAGAGACTGGACTGGCCAAATGTTCCATTCCAGCTTTACAAAGTAAACTAGAGGTGTGGAAATTCTTATACATAGAACAATCTCATTTGCAGTCAGATGTAATATCTGATCCTGAAGGGAGATATGTGAGCGTCATGGGCAATTTATTTAATTGTAAAGCGATTTTGATAAATGTTTATGCACTCAATGTGGATGATAGGTGTGAACGCTGTCCCGGACACAGACAGGCAGACACGTGTAAATCACCCGACACATGTTTATTATACATAATTATTTACAACAATAAGTGCTCACAAACCCCAAAAGTCCCCAAAGTCCTGACCACACAGTCCAATGCCTTATCTTCTTCAGGCCGCCTCCTTGCCTCCTCCAGAGACCTTGTCCTCTTCCACCCGACTCAAGCCACAATATGAAGGGAGGCGGCCCCTTTTATATTTCCCCGGATGTGCTCCAGGTGTGTTCCGGCAATCTTCCACCGACATGCCCCAGTGTGGCGGAACTGCCGGCTGCATCCCCGGAAGCACTCCGGGTGTCCCTGCTCCTCTTCCCCCCAGCACTTCCGGGTCCAGGGCTACAAAGGCATAGGGGCCACAGGCCCCTACAGGGTTGAGCTTCAAAGGTACCAGGGCGGTCAGCCCCCACATGGTCTGGGGAAGACGTAAGCCCTCCTCCGGTCCTCCTGGGCGTCCCGACCAGGTCGCCCCCCCAGTCGTCTCTGACATAGGGACTTCATGCAAAATGTATTTACATCCATTCCCAATGTGAATACTCATAAAATTATAATGGCTGGGGACTTTAATTGTGTTTTAAATCCAGACTTAGATTGTCTCCTGTCACAGGGATGATGACATCTAACACTGCAAAGACAATTACACAGTTTGTAACTGATAACAATTTATCAGACCCCTGGAGATTTCTAAACCCAAACTCAAGAGCATATTCCTTCTACTCACCAGTGCATCATACTTAAGCTTAACCCAGTTTATCTTTTTAAAATTTTGCCACATACTCAGAATCTGTCCTATTGAAGTTGTACCCGTTTTATTTTTTCAACATTCACTCAGCCAAAACACTGTGAAATGTATTTCATTATGGTCACTAGATCCTAATGGCTTTATTACTTCTGCTCCTTGAATACTACCTTGATTGCCACAAAACAATGCATCTAGACAGGCTGCTCCTTTCATTAATGATTTAATACACTGTGTTAAAAAACAATCACGAAATGTTGTTCTTATGCTCAGCTATATGTAAGGTTAGCTTAGGTAATATTGGGGTAATTAAAGCCTCCTTTGACTATAATTCTAAACCTTATTTTTGTAATATTATTGGAAGGATGCATGGGGAAACTATAGTCAACGTAGTTTTTAACATAAAGTATAAAACCTCAGTCTCTGATTCTTTTTAGTCAAATGTAAATATCCTCACTACGATTTGGCTCATCACCCACTTGATGCAGACATATATTTAATTTCTCTTTTATATTTTCTGTTAGAGTAAAGTGTGCCAAAGGTCCCTCAGCATATGCTGCACACAACCGTATTGAGGCTGCTAGTTCAGCAGCTTATATATTCATTCTAATATTAGTTTTATTTTATATACTAGGCATTTTTTGACATACTAGTTTAAACTATAAATACAGATTTGGTAAACCATTTGTCTCTGCCTGCGGTGGGTTGGCACCCTGCCCGGGATTGGTTCCTGCCTTGTGCCTTGTGTTGGCTGGGATTGGCTCCAGCAGACCCCCGTGACCCTGTGTTTGGATTCAGCGGGTTGGAAAATGGATGGATGGATTTGTCTCTGCTTTAATGCTTAATTCTTGTGAGAGAATAGAAGGAAGGATATGTGTATAACACACTTTGTTGACAGTGACTGCATTACCGCTCCACCAGGGCGTGCAAGTCTTACTGTGGTGGGTAACATTTAAGGCATTAGGCAGGCCCTGAACCTTTTACCTGCTTATCCCTTTTGTCAAAGCTCTCCTCTCCGACTAACTGTTGAAGTACTATACTGTAAAGGTTTATTTTGTAAAGTAATCTTTAGAGAACAGCACCATCTCCTGGTTGAATGTAAAACAGTATGACAATGTGACATTTTTTTTTCTGCAAGTAACAGTAGAAAAATGTATCTGCCTTATTGATGTGTCAGTACTCATAGAATGCATATTTGTTAACAAAATTTTGCCTCTCAATAATAGTAAATTATATTCACAGGTTCAGAGAGTGATGAGTGGATGCAGAAATGGCACACTAGCAAGAGGTCCGGCAATTTTTGGTTTGGGAATGCAAAGATCATTATGGTCTGGTACAGCCATTTTTGAAGCTTGCAATTTTTATGCCTAGTGTTAGGGCAGTGGTTATTCAGTTCAGCACTGAGAACCAACTCCAGGTGCTGGCATCCATCTCAACCAACACATAATTAATTGAGCAGAGTGCTATTTCCCAGTTTTGGATTTTTCAAGTTAGTTTGGAAATGACAAAACTGGGTTTTCTAAGTTCTTATTAGAGTTGTAGCAAGCATTTTTGCATGTTCCATGTGAATGATATAAAGTTTTTTATCTTGCTTTTTAAGAATTTATCATTATCATTTTCATTTCATTGACTCGAGTCTTCAGGGTATTTAAGCCATTATTTGCTAAGGGGCTCCCTAATGGGTTTTGAGCTTTACACCATAGAGTGTCCTGATGAGAGACAATCCAACTATGAAACAGGCACAGTATACAATCAGAGAATCGACAAACCCTAAGCACCAAAACTCAAAACATTAATCAAACTCCAAGCTTAACATCACTTTAGATTTAAACTAACTAACATGAAAAACAAAGTTTTTAGTTTTGAAATAAAAAATGTAGATGCCAGGATTAAACACAACATTGTCTTAAACGTCATCAACAGCAATATGACATGTGCATCTGAAATGACATTAAATGGTGGCAACCAAGATCCAAAAAGAAAGTCATGGTAGTGACATCACAAATGACAGTGACATCATAAAAATAATGCTAATAAAATCAACATGGTCATAATGAACATAAAAGAAAAGCTTAATTTAAAAAAATGTAATCTGCAGTGTCCAAAACCCAAATTATGTCATTGTTTTGGAAACAAAAGTGGCCTAACTCAAAGCTAATGTCATTTTGAAGCTTGGCTTCAAGTGACCCTAAGCTAATGTCATTTTGAAGCTTGGCTTCAAGTGACCCTAGGCGGTGTTTGAGAACTTATTCAAGCTAGATCTTAGTTGATTCAGGAGATTTGGGGTGAATGCTCAATGGTAGAGGGAAAAAGCAACATTTGTAGCAGGGTGTTGCATTCTGTTAACAACTGGGACCCCATATTAGGAAATTTTGTTTCTTTACATTTTTTCTGTTCATCTGTTATGGATATTTTTGAAAGCTTATTGCCTCTATTAGAATTTATATTAAAATGCTAAGATGAGGGCGGCACGGTGGCACAGTGGTAGCTCTGCTGCCTCACAGTAAAGAGACCTGGATTTGCTTCCCGGGTCCTCCCTGTGTGGAGTTTACATGTTCTCCCTGTGTCTGCATGGGTTTCCTCCGAGTGCTCCGGTGTCCTCCCACAGTCCAAAGATATGCAGGTTAGGTGGATTGGCGATTCTAAATTGTCCCTAGTGTGTACTTGGTGTGGGGGTGTGCCCTGTGGTGGGCTGGCACCCTGCCTGGGATTTGTTCCTGCCTTGTGACCTGTGCTGGCTGGGATTGGCTCCAGCAGACCCCTGTGACCCTGTGTTAGACCCCAGGTTGGACAATGACTGACTGACTGACTGATGCTAAGATGATTTTTGCATGCAATGCATGAGTGAGATAGTAAAACCATAAAAGCTTGATGCCAGAAGCAAAATGTCCCTAATCTGGGAATGAATGTAATGTTGCCCTTTAAATGGTAAGGTCCAGCTAGAGTGGAAGAAAGCTAAGCACTGTCGTCAAGCCTGTTATAGTGCAGCTCATAAACCCTATCTGGAAGGAATGGTAAAGTTTTGCTGTTTTAAGGCAGACATCAAGCATATTAGGAAATTTTGTTTCTTCACATTTTTTTTTCTGTTCATCTGTTATGGATATTTTGAAAGCTTATTGCTAAAGGATTATGACCACATATATGTTTGGTCTAAATAATTTAGTTTAAGAAAAATATCAGTATTTTTGTTCCCTAACTTTAAGTGTGTAACACTGCCATTGTGTAGCTTTAGTCGATTTTTTGGTAGGATAATTGGGTATGCTATATGCCACATGCTACATGTTATCTCACAAAGGCTTTACTATAAAACCCACTGTATTGTTCAAAGTCTTTGTCCGAAATTATGGATTGAAATCTTAGTCTTTTTCTTCTAGTGTCTGGTTTTCTGGTTAACATTTAACAAAAAAAAAATTACTGTATTTTTCTCACCATAAGACGCACTTTTTTTCCCCAAAAGAAGGCTGGAAATGTCTGTGCGTCTTATGGAGCGAATATTGCGTCACAGACCATGATGTGTATTATCTGACAAAAGTTGACATCTGGGGTAGAGGGCGACAAAACTCACTGTTACGTTACAGGCATTCCCTCTGTGCTTGGAGGAATGTTAGACTCATTGGCTCGGCATCTAATCCTTGCGTGTGCGTGAGTTGCAAAATGTAAACAAATGTAAACAATGGCAAGATGGCATCGACATCTCACGAGGGAGCGAAGCAAGTGCAGAAAACAAATGTTTTGCGCATTATCACTGAGTCGGACTTTTGTTGAGAGTGATCAGGAGATCGAACAAGAGAGTGAGGAACTGGCATCAACTGATCGGGACACCAGCCGATGCCGCCCCAGCTGAGCGCATTCGTGCACCTATGGCAAGGTTCGTGTGGGAGGAATACCTAGACATTGATCCGTGGGAGCCAAACTGGCTACCGGACTTCACAAGACAGTATGGCTTGCTGTTGGACTCAACAGATTACCAGCCGCTGGACTACTTCAGGCTGTTCTTTCCTGAAGCTGCCTTTCAGCTACTGTCAGACGAGACAAACAGGTATGCAGAGCAATTTTTTGAATCGAGGGCTGTGCTTGCACCGCATTCTCGTTTTTCAAACTGGAAACCCACAACAAAACACGAGGTGAAGGGCTTTGTGGCATTACAAATATAGATGGGACAAGACTGGCGATATAACTTCAGGAAGCATTGGTCCAAACGTGCTTTGTCCACTGGTGGCTTTGGACAGGTTGTGCCACGTGATTATAGGTGCGTGCTCCTGCAAAGTGATTGTGAACAACTGAGCTTCATAAATTCTGACACTAGCGATGAGGAGTTCTTGGGGTTTCCATAAAACTAGAAGAGTGCTTGAACCTTAAAGTCTCTCCTTATTTGTTAATGACAGTGATGATGTTTCTTAATACCGCTGTTGAATTTACATGGTTGAAATATTATTCTGCTATATTTTATTAAACATATTAGTACACCATTTGGTTCAGAATATTTTTCTTCTTGTTTTTCTCCTCTAAACCTAGGTGCATCTAATGGTCAGGTGCGTCTTATGGTGCAAAAAATACGGTAGTTCTTTATTTTGTTCACAGTTTTAGCATTTTGGCTTTGGTCACAATCATGTTAATGACTCCTGGCAGTTCTTGTTCAGATTACATTGATGGTTTAGCATTCTGGTTTATGATAATGGTTTTTCGAAATGTTTAGATGTTGATTCTCATTGCAGTTGGGAAGAGATGACTTTTTACCAGATTTTATACAAAACAAATTGTTATTAAAAGGTTTTAAGGAGCTATGAGGCTCTGAACGTATGATAAAAATGACTGAAATGACACAGTAATCTCTTATGTCTTCTCATTTAATAACAACAGCCTACATTTTAAATATTTTATACTGTTGGGTGGTTTATCTCTCCTCCTCATACATTTGTATTTCAGTACTGTATCAACATTGATTTGTTATGTCATTAAAAAGTCCTCTTTTTTTGAGCTGTCCAATGAGCTACAGCTGACCCATGTAGATTTAAAAGGAGTGTTTTCTTATGAGTTGTAGTTCCTAAGAAAACCTAACAAATTATCATTTTTTCTGTCCACTATGAAGGAAAGTACCTATATCTCAAGGGGATGTTTCATTTCAACAAATAATACTTCTCAGCTTTTAGAAGGTAAGTGTAATTTGTATGCCAATTTTCATGAAAATCTAAATTTATTCTGAAAATTTGTTGAATGACTGAAAACAAGGAAAGATAGGAGTCCATTAGAAATGGGGCCATTTAAGAATGACACAGAAGAGGTAGCAGATCACTCCCTATCTATCCCTTTCCTTTAATTAATATGTTTAAAAATGAAAGCACGTTTTGAGATTAAATACTTCTTAATATAGTGTAAAGGGGAAGTCTCTGTTTCCACCAGCTGGTGTTTCTGTGCTACTCTCCTAGTAACTAGGGATGCACCGATACCACTTTTTTGGAAAACGAGTACGAGTACGAGTACTTGCATTTCAGTACTCGCCGATACCGAGTATGTGCCGATACCGAGTACTTAATAAAAACATGATTTAAATTTACAGGTAACAGCTTTAGTCATATAACTTAACAAAAAAAAACAAGAAACTCTCGTCTATCCACTGGGAGGTTAGGCTAATTAGCGACATGGGGCTAACACTGCTTGTCCAAATATCCGTGGTGAAACTAAACGCAGAGGAGGCTTGCAGTAGGCTGTGGATATGTTTTTTCACGGAGTCGTGTAGTTTAGGCAGCTCCGTGTCAGTCATGTAGCGGCAGCTTGGGACATCATATCTGGGCTCCAGAACATGGAGGAGACGCAGGAATCCCACATTTTCTACCTCCGAGAGTGGCTGGTCACTCAATGCAATGTACTCGATAATTGCCTAGTGTTATTTTCACAGCACGTGGATTGTCTCTGGACATTTTCTGTCGTCTTGCAAGAGTTTGCTGCAGCGTGGGTTGTGTTGGTTTAGAAGCGTGGGTAAACTCTTTGTACTCGTTGTCGTGTTGGGATTTTGGGTGCTTGATTAAATTACTTGTGTTAAATGCGCTACCTTTTGAGCCTCCTCTGGACAATTTCGCTGAGCACAATTTGCAGTCCGCCTTTGTTTTGTCGTCTTCATTCACTTCGAAATAGTTCCACACGGCTGACATCTCTCGCCTCGCCTTCTCCCTGCTCTGAGCTGCAGCCGGGGCCTGGGGGCGGGCACTCGGCGCCTGTGATTAACCCCTTACATGCCGCTCAAACATAGACATTTCTCAGACCGTGGTATCGGTCCCCGGTATCGGGGGACTTTTAACGAGTACGAGTACTTTAGAAAATGTGGTATCGAGGCCGATACCAGATACCCATTTCAGTATCGGTGCATCCCTACTAGTAACAATAAACATTAACTTTTGACACATAAGAACACTACCATTTTTTGGGGATGGGGTGCAGATTTAAAATAGAAATGACAGGTAGAATAAAGAGTCTTCCACTTTACATTTAACATTCTTCTGCTTTTTGAGATCAAATAGAGTATAAGCTTGTTTTTCCTCTAAAATGCTGTGTCATAACATTTTTTCTAATTCAAAGAATTCCTTTACCATCATTAAGGATGGTTCAACAGGGTCACTTCATAGGAAACAAGCCAGAAATCTGAAGACATGTCTGCAAAAAGACAGCTAAGAAACTTACAACCTTAGCTGAGGCTTTAAATTTTAAAGTCAGTTTAAATGCAGCATGTCTAAAAAAGCCGCAAGAAGACAAAGAATACATGAAAATACAAGACTCTGATCATAGTTTTTCCACACTATAAGCAAGAAAATTAACTTTTAATAGCATTATTTTGCAACAAAATATAGTAAATCCATCTTCCTGATGTACTATGCAAGTTATAGTTTTCCTGACTAAACAGTAACAGAGAATAATTGGGTTTAATTAACCATTTATGCATCTGTCCATCCATCCATCCGTCATCCTTCTAAACCTGCTTATTCAGAGCAAAGTCACTGAAGATTATCCCAGAAAGCTTTGGGCGCAATACAGAAACAAACCATAGATGAGAAGCCAGCCAAGCAAGGGGTGAACGCACACGGGCCAATTTAGCATTGCCAATTCACCTAACATGCATGTCTATGGACTGTGGGAGGAAACCGGAGCACGTGGATAGGGGTTGGGGGACATGCAAACTCCACACAGATGGAACCCAGGATGTGAACCTCAGTCTACTTAGCCCCACCATGCTGGCCACTTTCATAAGTTATGTACACAGAAATTAGTTTTAATGAAGAAAACGATCAGTTTGGCATAAATACATCATTGGCAGAGAAAAAGTAAAGCAGGAAAAGTAGCAGTTTGAATGAGATAGTTTTCATTACGAAATATACAATACAATACAATACAGTTTATTTTTGTATAGCCCAAAATCACACAGGAAGTGCCGCAATGGGCTTTAACAGGCCCTGCCTCTTGACAGCCCCCCAGCCTTGACTCTCTAAGAAGACAAGGAAAAACTCCCACAAAAACCTAGTAGGGAATAATGGAAGAAACCTTGGGAAAGGCAGTTCAAAGAGAGACCCCTTTCCAGGTAGGTTGGGCGTGCAGTGGGTGTCAAAAGAAGGGGGTCAATACAATACAATACACAGAACAGAACAAATCCTCAATAAAAAATAAAAATTTAAATACAAAATATAGAAATATAAATACAAGGTATCATGCACTTTTTTTAGTCATAATGTCTTTTTTTCCTTTGTTCACTGCACATCAGTATGGTTTGCTGTTAGCAATAACTATGTTTATAAGGCATGTCTATAAACTATACTATAGATTTGGATGCTAATGATTATTTCATACAAAGAAACTTCATAAGAGCATGTTGGAGTAGTACAGTGAGGCGGTGATTAGCTCTGTTCCCCTTTGATTTAGCATTGATATACCTGAAAGAAAATCTGAATTTTTTGGAGAAGATCTTAGTAGGGGTTAGGATGGCATTATATTTCAGTTGGAATGGGCCTGGAGTCAAGTGGTGTTAGGTACTAATGGCGCTCTTTTCATTATACAAGGATTGCCATGGTTTTTTGGTCCTGTAATAGCAATATTATATACCAGTAACGGCGTACTGCACGGTAATGTGCAGTGAATATACTTGACTGAGAGTGTTCTAGTTATTCTCACGCGATCAGCGTCTCTTTATTGTCGCTGAATGGCGTTTTGTTCTGTCTCATTTTTGCCTTTGCAATTCTGGCACATTTGACCACTGATTACCGAAGTCAATTAGCCTCTTCCTCAGTCTCATTTGCTCTTGCGATTCTCTTTAGCTCAGGGTTGACCTGTCTTTGTTGTATGGGCTGTACTTTGCTCTCAGTTGCTCAAGCAATTCTCTTTTGCTCTGCGTTAGCCTGTCATAAATGCTGAGTGCACCCTACATAGTTTTCTTACTCTTTCTCTGTACATTTAGCATTTGTTTGCTCAGAGGTTGATATGCTTGCTGCTTCCTGAGCAGCTCTTCTTTTCTCCACCCTAGCGGCCCGCTTCTTCTCTTTTTGCATCGGCATCTTTTCGTGTTAAAACTGAATAAGTCAGTTTTTGTGTTACAATTACTTAGTACATTTTCTTTAATTTTAAGCCACTGCTGGGCTTTCTTGGCTAAAGAGCTGGTGTTGTGGAACCAGGTGAGGTTCTCTGCCAGGTGGACACCCAGGAATTTGGTGTTATTGATGACCTCCACAGTTGAGCCATCAATATTCAGTGGCAGATAGTCACTCTTTGTCTTCCTAAAGTCAACAATCATCTCCTTTGTTTTGTCTACATTCTACTGCTAAGGATGAAAAAACTAGCAACAGGAATAGAAATTGATCAGAAAAAAAGGCATGGTAATTTAAACAAGCCAAATTAAAAACCAGGAATTCAAAAAAAACTTTTATCACACCCTATATATGAACCAAAAATCAAAGACAAAAAGATGTGATAAAATACATGACAAATATACTGTACAACATTATACAACTGCATTTCAAATAAATAAAATAGGTATATATAATAAATTAAATCTTAATTCTGACCAGTCAAAAGCTTCAAGTGTTACTGGATAACACAAACAACATGCACAAATAAATTCTTTGGTCAATTGAAAATAAATAAAATAGGTTATACAAAATAAAAAGTCTCAGTTCTGACCAGTAAAACGCTTTCAAGTATTACAGAACACACTAAATGTGTTGATCAACTCCAAATAAATAAAATAAAATCTTAATTCTAAAATCTTAAATCTAAAGTTAAAATCCTAAAGCTTTCAAGTTTTACAGAACACAAAGTAAATTATTTGTTCAGTTCTAATCAAAATATAATCTCAAAAAAACTATCTCTATACTGTATTCTTTCCTTTGTCAGTCAGTCTCTCATTTTCCAACCCTTAAATATTTAGGAAACAAACCCGCAAAGTAATTGACAAAAAACATTCTGTGTATCCTCAGTAGAAAAAGCTTTTAAATGTAAACGAAGGAGAACATAAACAAAATTGACACGTTCATTCAATTGTGGTCAGCTTATGCTCCAAGGCCAAAAAAAAAAGAAAGCCACAAGAAATCCCCATTGGTGCAGAAAAGTCTAATGTTTGCATTGTGCACGCTTTAAAGGATGGCACTGCTACAGATGGTACAAAAGATTAGTGGTATTACCTGTGTTTGTGGGAACATACTTTTGACACGATTTGTAGTGCACACTACTCTACTTCTTGTCGGACTTTAAATCAACAAAATATCTCCACACTACCAAATCCTTCTTTTCAACAATGTCCTCGTCTTTCGAACCTTGGGCTGTGTCTTCTGTGTTTTCTTTGGTAACACTTATTTTTTTCGACTTTTCGTTAACATTTCCTGTACTCATTTTCTCTTTTACCTCGCTCCCACTCCTGACGTACAAACATTACCATTTGTGCTGCTGGCAGATGTTACTCCTACACTCAGTGCTGTGTGCATCAACCTAACCTGGCGTGTCTGTAACTCTACTCCAGCCGCAAAATTGGTTCGGCATGGCACTATTCTCATTATCATTGGATTTTGTGTTGTCTGTCAAAACAGGAATGGAATGAGTTCTATCGACATTGTATCGACTATGTCTTATATTTCTATTGAGGAAAAGCTATTTTGTGAGAATTATTTTTGTTGTTTTAGTGCCCAGCACTATGTGTCAGTCAGTCTTAATCATTATAATCATAGCCATTATGTCTTCAACATCTTGGAAATTGGGAATTTCTCCAGCTGCCACTCCCTACCACTCTAATATTTTTTAATTATTCCAATATTAAACAAGGTATGGGAGCCTATTCTCGCCACTCAAAAAAAATATTTTATTGAGTTATTTTGCAAAATATTTTGTCTGATATGGTCGATATCATTGTGCACATGCATGCTCTGAATGTCCTGTGATAGCTAGGGACAAACGGATTAAGGATATTGTGGAAGTTCAGCCCCCATACACAGACAGACAGACACCAGATGTCCAAAATCACACACATTTAATGGTTTTTCTCCTATATAGCACCACACAATGCTCAATTAGCCACACTCAGTCCCTTGCTTTCTCTCTCAAGTCTTTTGCCGCCTCTACTCCTCTCCTCGTAAGCTCTGTCCTCTTCCACCTGACTCTGGCTCAGCTGATTGAGTGAGGCGGCCTCTTTTGTACTGCCCCGGATGTGCTCTAGGTGCTTCCTGATGATCTTCTGATGGCACTTCCTGGTGTGACGGAAGTGCCACATGAGCACCCGGAAGCACTCCAGGTCTGCCTGGAATCTCTTGCCATGGACCCCAACAGGGATAAGCTTCTAAGCTCTGATCCAATGGCCCCCATGCAGACCAGGGAGGTATTGTCCCTCTCCCGGTCCTTTCAGGTTTCCTGGCTGGGCAAGATCCCCAGCTGTCCGCCACAATATGTATAGTGTGAAATCAAGAAATTAATATAAATCATAAGTATACATTTAAACCTGCATGTGCTGAGGAATAAATTTGATCTGCACAGTTTAGGGTTATAGAGAGTCAGTGATTATCGCAGCAGCATTGGCAAGAAGCAACCTGCTGTGGGCATAAACGTGGAGGAAGAGGTTAAGAATGCATTTAGCTGATTTGGTGTTTTTTGAAAGTCACTCCAAACCTTAGAAGAAACTATTGTTTTAAATTGGGAATGGGAATTTTTGGGAGTTTTTACTATTATTATTATTATTACTACTACTACTATTATTATTATACAGTATGGTTATGATTTTCATTTGCTTATGTCATTCACTCAAGCATTAGTTTTTTGTGTTTTTCATCAGTTGTATGTTCAAGATTCTTTTTTTTTTTGCCCTAGTCATAACAGACAATAAAGTTGTAACACTGAATCATATTGTACATTAACTTATTACAAACAGCAATGTCGTTTACAGGCAGCACATTTAGTGCAACAAACTGAATGTTTTAATTTGGGGGTTGTTTTATGTAGTGATTGAGGCAGAACCAAAAAAACAGCAGGTACTGTGGTTTGTTCCCATGGTTTGCGTGTGTGAGTACTGGCCCACTTCAAGCATTGGCCTTCTACCTGTAAATGTGCTATGGTGATGTTTTTGTTGATATAGATAAGACGACATGGGAGTTCGAAATGTAAACACTGAAGAGAAGAACTTTTTATGAAGTATTGAGGTTCAAAGCAAGACAGAAGAAAGGATTGTGCAGAAGAGAACAGTTTAAAAGAAATGATCTCAAGAACTACAGTATATGTACAGTTGGCCACCCCTTTTGGTCATGAGAAATGCATTAACTGAGTTGCTCTAGTATTCCAACTGAAGCATTCACTACCTGCTTTTGTTGGTCTCCCTCCCTTCCTGACAATCCAGCTCAAGCTTTCTTGCTAAACACATTGTATGTGAGCTTCGCCAAGTCTTCCTCCTTTCACATCACAGCTCACACCACATATCATCCCATCCAGTGGTTGAAGTAAAACCATACAGTATGTACTCTGTTGCTGGCAAAGTCTTGTTCCCCCTCACTATGCATCATATATTTTACTTTAAATTTTAGTCTAGTGGTCCACTTTGGAGATTGGAGTGCATCTGTTTTAGTTTACGATATTAAGGTGCCACCTCCACCTGAGTTTGTGGGATTGGGGACTGTCACTGTTCTAAATCAGGCCACATTTATTTTAGTATATTGTATCGAGGAGTCAGAGTACTGTTGAGATCGGAGCACGTTGACGTTAGTATATGAAATCAAAGACCCCTTCAGGCCCTGATCTCCTCTGTCCTTCCTGTGCAGAACACTTCACCTTCTTCACTCCTTCCATCCTAGTGCTCTGTTCTTCCAGAGGCCTTCATTTGCATACACAACAAGCCCTACTACTTGTACGATCTCTTCTTAGCGCTGTGCTGAGAAAAGGACACGGTGGTTAGAATAGCACCCTCACTGTATTATTATTAAAAATAACAAGAACTGAAAAAGCTTTGTTTTTTCTGTAACTTAACCAAATCTCCATCAAATCCGGCATTTTTGAAATTTTAAGGTGTTTAGTTTTTCTGTTATTCAGGTGGGGGTTCACCCCTAAATATTGCCATATCAAAATGTTCCTTCTTAGCGAATACCTACTGACCTAGATGTACTATCCTGCCAAATTTGTTTTTTTACCTTAACAGGAAATAAGTGTTTTTATTGATGGGTGAATGAATGATTCAGACAATTTTCCATTATATATATTGTTAGTACTATGTTGGATGGACTGCTGTCCCGACCAGGTTGGAGGCAGGTTCCTTGCCAGGGCGGGAAGCCATAATGGAAGGACTAGGATGGTCTCTGGTGTCCCAACGAGGATGAGTGCCAATTCCTTGACAGGACAGTAGGCCCGCTTGGAAGAACAGAAGGTGGCCGCTTTTGGGTGTTATGTCTTCTCTTTGTGCAAACGATGGCAGCATCTCACTGGTGATACTCTCATATGTATACCTGCAGGGCATGCTGGGAATTGCAGTCCCTGTTGGGGATATTGAGGACCATCAGGGGGAGCTGCAGGATATTGTTATAACTTCTTTGAAGGGCTTCAGCCTGCTTCCGACATAAAAGAATCCAAGTTTCTTGCATGAGTAGTCAGAGTGGGGAGAAGAGTGCATGAGCCTATGTGGGAGTTGTGGAGGGAGAGAAAAAGAGCATATTGTATTATACTATTGTGGAAAAGGATTTGGAGGTCTACGAAGATACTGTAAAGTAAGGATATCTTCTGCTTGAATCCAGGATAGTGACGTGTAGTTGTGTCTTAGGTTTTAGAGGCTCAGTGGTTCCCCCTGCTGTTCACAATATATAGATTGCTACATTGCTGTTACATAAAGAAGCTACTGCACATACAGAACATGATAAGAAATGACACATACAGTGTAAAATACAGTATCAACTGAAGGGTGCAGGGAAATCATTATTAATCCATCCACTCTCAAAAAATTAAAATTAGTGCTTTCACCATGAAAATACCTGAAGTGGTCACCTTTTATTTTAGTGAATACACTTGTTTCCCATCTAATTTGGCAAATAGATAATCAGTTGCAGAATATCTCGTTCTTTTATTTATAATTGCTGTGACTTAGGAAAAATATGTTTATTCACTGTTAATTAAAGGAAAACACATTAAATAGACAACTGCAATATATAATACAGTATTATCTGTATTGTAAGAAAAATATAAATTTTAATCTCAAAATTTCAGTATAACATCTGATACTTATGTAGACTTGTTACATTTTAATAATTACAAAGACATTTCAGAAATTACAGATTTCTATTTACAAAAACTTTGACAAGAATAAATTAATCAACAAAATAAATAATATCAACGTTCATACTTACAACCATTTGAACCTCTTTGTCAATAGTTAACATACTGTTTCACTTTAATGATTGCTCCAAGTAAACTTTTGTTAATCTTGCATTTTTGTTTTTGTTTTGTTAATGTTGAATGTTTTGCATATACAGTATCAGACACCAGTGCACAATTAAGCTTTAGTTCCTGCCTTGCAAATAATTCCATCCAGACAGACTACAAGTGTCGAGTGAGTTTAGTGGATGGGTGCATATGTCCAGTCACTCAGTGGAGTAAAAACATTGAAAATGTTGCAGAAACAAGAGAATGTCCAAAAACATAAAACATTTAGAAAGCTGTTATGTTACAGGACATTAAAAATGAAGTTTTCGGTGGCAAACAGAAATGTAGATTGTGGTATTTTATTTACTGTAACCTGACACATTTGTGAAGTAATTTGTGATTGATTAAACAATTATTTAATTCTCTGATACTGAAATACATGCTTTTCTGTAGTAGTACTGTCAGTTTTTTTAATATAGTCCTTTCATTAAAGCATATTATAAAAATATTAAAACACAACTAACAGATAAACAGATTACGTTTAGAAAAAAAATAGGAACTGCAATTTAACAAACACAAAACGTTACCTTAAAACCTACAACTAAGATACTGATTATATTCTGTGGTTTAGTAATTTTTGTCTTCTAATGTATGAGTAACGATTCCTTAGAATATGTTCTAGTAAGGAACATTCATACTTATAATACACTTTTTTCTTCCAAATCTATATTACATTTGCTTTGATTCATGGCTGGCTGATTCTGAAACTGCACATTCTTGTAGTTGGCATACTAAACTTCATATTCTGACATTTGTAAAGGTTTCCTAAAGACCCAATATGTCAGTATTTAATAATCCTGCTGCTTACATAATAGTTTTTTTTTTATAATGGTCAATCATTGTACTCTATAACTGAGCATATACGCACAGAAAGAAGAGCAGAGTGAATAGTGCCCTTTTTATTTTACATTAGCTTTTTTTCAGTATTTTAATTTAATTACATTTTTTTCCCTCAGCAAAGATAATCAAACCCTAATAATGACAATCTGAAAATTCAAGAATAATCCAAATAAACTTTTATAAGTGAAAAATCTTAATAAAAAATAAATATATTTTGTGTTTTTACAAAAACAAACAAAACTGTAACTAAAGACTAAGAAAAATGTGTTATACTTTGTGCTCTCTAGTGTGTTGTCTTATATGCTTTCACTGTCTTCAAATTTCTTAACGTAAATTACTCTTCGTTTAAATCTGATTGTTTAAAGTTTAATTTCAAGTGAGACCTTGACACTTCTAACAGGCAAAACAATCTAATCGCCCATTGCTTTTTGTCAGTTCATCATTTAATTTCTTATTATATGTTAAACATATTACCCTTTACTACAGTATATCCTCTTGTTTGATTTTTGTAATAATTTTTAATAATGATTCTACGAATGTAAAATTTTAAAGGTCAAGTGATATATTGCTTTATATAAGATTTTTGTTAAAGAAGGATCAATGTATTGTTACTGAAAGTGTTAGTGGAGTTGTAAGACTAGTATTTGCATTCATACACCGTATACTATTCATATGATATAACTTTACATTTCATCTACCATAAGATTTTATGCTGAATATTTTAACATGTTAATATTTTCATCCATTCAGATCTGTTACATTCTGGGTTGTGTGGTGTCAGACCTAATCCAAACATGAGGTGTGGTAGCCTACCTGAACATTCTGAATGTTATGGAATTTCATTATAGTATGTATATACAGTATACTTAATTCAAGAAGACACTGTATGGCACCAATTAATTATTTTCTGTTATATGATACTAGCTGTGTAAGCCAATGCTGTAAAACGCTCGGGGTCCTAAAAACTATTGAAATTGTCAGAAAAAAAATTGAAATGTAGAGATGTCAGGTAATTGAAAGGAACTACTCTGGGCATCTCTCTCCTAGGAGGATTCGTTTTGCCGACATGTACGCCTCACATGTATATTAGCGGCGGTAGGAAAAGTAAAAGGGATACCTTTTTGCTGATGTTAGTGGCTAAGCGACTTTGTCTTTCTTCTGAGGTTTCGTTATGCTGATGTGCTGACCTCGCTTGTGTTATTAGCGGTTAAGCAAGTTTTCTGCTTCATTGGAGGCAGAGCCCTTACCAGGCCGGACAGACACACACTTCCATGCATAGACGTTTATATACAACATTATTTTAACCTTGAACATCTAAACATGCAAAGCATTCTATATATAATCAATTACATTTTCTGAATAGGTTGCAATAATTGTATTCTGCACTGTAAATCAGATGACATGTATATAAAAATAAATATATATAAAACATACTGCATACAATGTGTATGTACTGTATATGTCATTTACTGTGTACAATATTTACTGTATATATATACATACATAATATACATGTGTGTTATATACTGTATATATTGTGTGTGTGTATACATATATATATGTGTACATACACTTTTTATTTTAGATTTTATTAGCTGTGTTTAATTTTATTGTCAAAAATAATAACCCATATTTTTATCTTTTTTTATATGAATTACCATAGAACTGGTGCTGGAAAACTAACTTCACAAGCATCAGTAAACTTTAGACATTTATCTGTACCAATTTGTATTGCTTTATATCCATCCATCCTCCAACCTGCTATATCCTAACACAGGGTCATGGGGGTCTGCTAGAGTCAATCCCAGCCAACACAGGGCGCATGGCAGGAACAAATCCTGGGCAGGGCGCCAGCCCACTGCATGGCACACACACACACACCCACACACCAAGCATACACTAGGGACAATTTAGGATCGCCAATGCACCTAACCTGCATGTCTTTGGACTGTGGGAGGAAATTATATTTTAAATGAATGATGGCCTGAATCTTAATAATAATTATAATAGTAATGATCAGTAAAATATAACTTTTCATATTCAGGTTGTCAAAAGTATAGGAATATTGAGTATTATTAAATATTAAGTATTGATTTTTAACATTTTAAAATGACTTCAATACTCATTTTTCATGGTATCGATTCTACAGCCTACATTATGAATGCACTTCCAGTTCCCCATGGCTTGACTTCTTGTTCTATTTCCATCCACACACAGGTGTTAATAAAATGGCAATTTCAGCAGCACCAGAGCTTTCATCAGCACACTTAACTGATGAAGAAGGAAGCTGGAGTGGCGTCTGGAAATACTCTGGCTTTGTGGCAAATGGGGACAGAAAACCGCAAGATACATGCAGGCGTGTAAGCAAGATTTGCAAGCATAAAAAAGTTTGAGTGGCACATTGTTTCTAAATTATGGAAACAGTAATTAATAAGTGTAAATGTAAGGGATGTTTTTTTTTTCTTCAGGTTAAACATTTTTTGTACTCAGTTAAATGTTTAACGCATCAAGACAAGGGTCTGCAGTAATTTTACCTGCGGGTCAGGTTTATCCTGTGCTGTAGCTTCAGGGTTAAGCTGGGCAACAGAGGCTCTGTTGCTCCCTCAATTTTTAAAATTTTGTCACAAAAAATGCTGCCGTAGCGTGTTACTTTATTATGCATGATCTTAAAATTATATTTAATCACTTTTACTATATAATGTAAAGTTCCATAATATACTTGCATAATATATTGTATTGGATATTGAAAATGGAATCGAATCTCAGTACTTATATCGACAACCCTATCTCATATTGTACTACTATATAATTAAATAAGAATTTGTCACAATGTATAATTTTCTTCACATAAATAATTTTATTTAAAAAAACCTTTCTGGATTTTTTTTTATTTTAATTACATTTTCTAAAATACATTAGAGAAATAAAGCATTGTGCTCATTTCTTGATTCATAAAAAATCAAACAAATATTTATCTATTTGTTCATAGATATGACAAAAAGGTCAGATTGGATAAATGGGTTAGAAAAATGATAGATCAATTATTCTCTTCTTTTCATGATCTGCACTACTATAGCACCACTTAAAAGCAGACTAGCAGAACCTTTTCAGTGGTTCAAAGTCTATAAATACATGTAATGACAAGTAGAGTAAAGTGCATAGTCCACAGTCAATATTCTCAGTGTACATTGTATGTTTTCTGCAAAGGATTCTTACACAATGTAAATGGTCACCAAAGTTTTCCATGAGGGACTGAGTTACAAGTTTGATAAAATCATAGTTCTATAATTAATAACAACACCTTTGTTATTACTATTATTATACCAATGTCTGATTTAGTACTTTGTTATTTTGTTGACAGTATACAATATGGAAATATTTTAACTTGATATTCCCCATTAAGACATGATGCTTTTCCCTTCCCATTTATTGACTTAAGTCTCAAGTACGTTCTTTCTACCCTTGAGATAATTCAGCGCAACAAAGTCTCAAACTATAAATTAGTTTATCTGAAATGGAAGTGGCTTCATATTACAATACCAGTCAGTCAAATTAACATCTGTTTAAACTTGCCACAGGAAAGCGCACACCTTTAAAATATAAAGCAGGTTATTTTTGTGTGGCTCTTTTTTGTCCTATCTGGCTCAGCCTAGTTCCATTTAATTTTCTGAAAGTAATGTTATGTCATACCTAATTCATACCTTATAAACACAATTGTATGCAAAATGTTAAATGTTGGTAATATCACATTGTACATTATACAATTTAGAGCATACACTTTCATTTTGTTTATTAACATGGTGAAAAAATGAAAATTAGTTGTATTGCCAATGCAAGGACAATTGTTATTACATAGACTTGTAATTTAGAATATTTGTGAGTCTTATGGCATCCATTAGTTAGTATTTGTAGACTTGTATAATTATAAAAACAGATTATAGGAGTCCATGCTAGAGTCGCTTTGCAAGGAGCCCTCTAAGGTGGAAATTCCTTGAGTAGCTTTTAACCGTTATCAGAATAACCCAAACACTCTATAAACCTAGCAGCATTTTAAGAACTATGTGCAATATTTATATGCCATAAATCTTACTTTAAGTGTCCATAATATACATTTTATACACATTATAGACATGTCAATAATGAGTGAGTGTCTACATCATTTTCCCATAACAGGATGAAAACACTTCAGATACACACATGCTTCTGTTAGCACTTCAGATACACACATGCTTCTGTTAGCTGATTCATTCTTGGTGAGAAGTGCAACATCCATTTTTTTCTAGATGAGTCATCACCTCGGTTTATTGAAGGTAAAGGGCACTTTCAGGCACAGTTTATCATGGCTTGGGAGCACATTGGCATGGTAGTATTCAACAAGTTCAGTTAATGAGTGAAATATTTTATCTGCTTCCAAGAAAAACTGGTAATCCTGAAGAAAAGAACACCATTAGCCATTAGAATATTGAAGAATCCTTGTTCAACATTTTTTGAGGAAAAAATGTAGCTAAAGACAGTTTTTACATAATTCCCTGAACAAACAATTCAATACATTTACTTCTTAGCAATACATGAAAATCAGTCCAGCCCCAACTATAATTTCAGTTACATTCAGTGCAGGGAAAAGAAACAGAATCAAATTCTAAGCAAGGACACAAACCATTCCAAAATGTCAACTAGGATTAGAAATGAGTATATTAGAGGGTCAGCTCAGGTTGGACGGTTGGGAGACAAAGTCAGAGAGGCGAGATTATGTTAGTTTGGACATATGCAGAGGAGAGATGCTGAGTATATTGGGAGAAGGATGTTAAGGCAAGAGGAAAAGAGGAAGGCCTAAGAGAAGGTTTATGGATGTGGTGAGAGAGGACATGCAGGTGATGGGTGTAACAGAACAAGATGCAGAGGACAGAAAGATATGAAAGAAGATGATCCGCTGTGGCAACCCCTAATGGGAGCAGCTGAAAGAAGAAGAAGAAGATGAGCGGACATCAAGATAGCAGAAGAAAACTCTGCATCCTTTTTCAACTTATTAGTGTCTAATAAATACTACTGTCTATAGCACAGGTCTTGTATAATACATTTTTCTACACAAGAGGTCTTGTATAATAAATACATTTTTCTACACATGAGGTCTTGTTTAATAAATTTTTAAGATAAATCACTGAAAGTCATCTCAAACCTTTCTATAGTATCACAGGGTGTTTAAGTTTTGTTACATGCGTATTATTTTCAAGCTGAGTTAGTAAAAAAATATTTTCTTCAAAGCCTCATGCCCATTATGGTTTTTTAGAAAGGAGATTGCGGAATAATACCTTATAAGTATTATGGGTTTTTACTTTAAAATTAATTTATTATCAGAGTAATATTTGGATAGATTTTGTTACTTGACTATAGTTGAATATTTCAATACTTTGTTCTGAAAATGGTAGCAGGCTGGACATATTAGGAAGATAAAAATGGTAAGGTGTGCTAGTCCTGTACTTGCAACTAAGTAATTTGGAGAGGTATTTAGAAGAATTCATAAGACCATACCATTGTCATTTTAATACGTTTAGTCTATACTGAAACTAAATTTAAATTTTAGGTACTGGTTTGCTAGATTTATGCTTTACTTGTTTACTTTCAATTTTCACATTATGTTAGCTGAAGTACTTATTTTTGATGATATGAAACTCTTTCTCCTGAATTTTATTTAGTTCAGTGTTTGATCTTTGCTGCTCAACTATATTCTGTTTTAAATTAATTTTACCCGAATACAGGCTCCCCTGGTGAAGGATCAGACATTAATTCTAAGTCTAATTTTGGTGACTATACGTTTTTTGTTTGTAGCTGATTTTCATTCATTTTCACAAGATAAAGGGTACAAGTGTGGCAGAGTAGTCTGTGCTGCTTTCTCACAGCAACACAGTCCTAGGTGTAAGATATGGAAACTAAGTTGCCTATTTAACCACCATGATAAAGAAAAGGGTATGATACAGGATATGAGTTTGACCTTCCACTAGGAAATGACTCGAGAAAATAATTTCAGTACTTTCCTCACTAGGAAAATGCTTTTTTCTTCTATGAGGAAGAACATGTGATTACTGGAGACCTGAGTGAAATGTCATTAAAACAAATGTACTCTCCTATGAGCTTCATTCTGTTGTCAGTAAATGACAGCGAAACTTAATTAAAAGTAGGCTAAATAGTTCCTGTCTTTAATGTCATTTGCCTTTGTTTTAATATCTGATTTCTGGCCACTAGAAAGGAAAACAGTCCATCGTTTTTAATATGGCTGCAATACCGGTATTAAAGAATACTTTTCCAGGGTGTATGGACTCCCTGTTAGCCACAGCATTTGTCAGCAATGTCAGAGTAATCTCGCCATTAACATTATTTTTTTACTTTTATTTTATACTGTACATCTAAGTCGTCAAGTCTAAACAAGTAATAGTTTCACAGTACTATGTACATCTGTAACAGAAAACTAAATAAATAAATGTTAAATTCAGACTGACCTTTTCATATATTCTGTAATTCCTTCCTTTGTTTAAACTTCCATCCCACACAACCAAAACCTTTGTATAAGAAAGAATAAGATGATGTACAATTTTAATAAATAAGATGTTGCATATGTTATCCTAAATTTATTGATAAACAAGACAGAACAAAATGCTTCAAATTAAGCAACCCACGTATAACCAAGATGTAATTACTAATCAGGTTTAGATTAGGTTGGGAACTCAGAGGCAATCTACATGAAAATAATTCACTTTTGTAACTAAGTGCAAACTAGTGAATTGGGATCCAAGAAACAGTCATTTACAGTAGTGATGAACAACTAGGAAAATTAACTGAGTTTTTAATATTGCTGTTTTAATCTTATTTTTATATTGACAAGAGTGAAAAGGGAGTTAGGTTCAATGATTATATATACTCTATTTGAAAAGTTTACCTTTGTTGTCTTTGTAGATGAATTCCTAATGCAATAAAGTCCATTCTGAGGAATACCTCTTATGCTGTTGTCTTTAAAAATCCTATTTGAAAAGGCAGGATTTAATGAGACAGATTTACTAGTCTTAATCTTAATTATTAAAGCATAATTTTAGTTATTTTTATAACTACAGAAGGTAGTATTGAAGAGGAATTTAGTTTCCTTTGCTCTCATTTTTTTTACTTAATATTAATATACCAAACCATTTAGTTCATGTAGCATTTTTAAACATTCTAACATAAATACATTCAAATAAAAATACTAAATTAATATCAAAAAGAATAGCCACAAAATATGTAATGCATGGGTGGTTGTCCGCATTTTTTAAGATGAACAATTTAAATGTAGCATTTCTTGTGGATGTAGATCTCATGATGCTTAACTTTTAAAAAATTGTTTTAACTACACAAGCTGGAGATGCTAACAAACTCTTCTTACATTTTCTATTATTGATATAGTTAATCATCAAAACTTGTGAAGGCACTTCCTGCAGATACTGGAATCATTGCTTGGAATTTAATAATTCATACATTAACATGCACATATTCCAAGTTAAAATGTTAAATAAATTACATTATGTATATTTAAAAAAATAAGTGTATTAAAAATTAGATCAATAGTAAATGACAGACTAGTAACCTACAGAAAATTTTAAACTGGGTTTTCCATTTTCTACACCTTCTCATCATGTTCAGGACTGGCATCTGCTGTATTGTAGTAGTAAGAGGCAAAAAGGAGGTTACGCTTTAATGCACACAGCAGCATTCAGCATTCAGACCGGATCAACTTATTGTAATAAACTGTCTCCATGTCTTTGGATGGTGAAGGAAACTAAAGTCCCTGAAGAAAACCCACATACATTCAATGGAGGCATGTAAACATCACAAAAGAAGATAAAAATAAACTCTAAAAAAAAAAAAAATTCTGCCTAACAACAGTGGACTAATATGCATGAAAAATAAAAACTAGCATACAGAACAAAAGACTAAAAAATTAGTTTAAAACAAAAGCAAAGGAATGTGGGTGTTACTAGTTGAAGTCAATTTCCTGCAGTACCTCCAACAAAGCATCACATAACTACTTCTCCATTAAAACACTGTTCAGCGTAGGTTGTGAAGTGAACTTCTATTGGCCATGCAACATCACACAATAAACGAGAAGATTATGGAGTTAGATTTCTGACAAAAGTCTGTGTATGAAGAACAGGCATTTTATAAGTGCAAGTTACATTTACATTTTAAGTCAGTCAGTCATTCTCCAACCTGCTATATCCTAACACAGGGGTCACGGGGGACTGCTGGAGCCAATCCCAGCCAGCACAAGGGCGCAAGGCAGGAACAAACCCCGGGCAGGGCACCGGCCCACCGCAGGGCATACACACACACCAGGGATAATTTAGAATGGCCAATGCACCTAACCTGCATGTCTTTGGACTGTGGGAAGGAAACCCACGTAGACATGGGGAGAACATGCAAACTCCACGCAGGGAGGACCCGGGAAGTGAACCCAGGTCTCCTTACTGTGAGGCAGCAGCACTACCACTGTGCCACCATGCCGCCCCATTTACATTTTAAGATCTCCTTAATATATTGTCATGCTATTAAACTGCCCTTAACTAAAAGTAAAGGCTCTCATTTCGTGTAAGATGGAATTGGTTCTGGGACTGTGTTGTTTGAGAATGTTTTTTCTTACACTGACGTCTATCTGTGTGTAAATGTTGTTTTTAGAGTTACACAGTTTATATTTTTTTTAATTTACCTTGTGTTGTCTATTGTTTAGTAAGTTTAATCTATAAGTTCTCAAGAAGTGATGATAAAATGATAGTGTATCAATCATACAATTATTTTAGCTTTCTGGAAACAATTATGCATTTTTAAGAGAAACAAGTTAAGTAGCATAGCAAAAGATGTATGTGATTTAAAATATATTAATATTTATGAGAGATATGAGAGGTAAAAGAAAGGTAAAAAATTAATAAGAAAACAAAAGGAAATGTAATGATTGAGGAGGGATCAAGAGAGCATCCTAACTGTCAGAAGAAATCCTTAAGAACTATGAAGCAGGTTGCATTGAGATTCTGTTGGTTAGAGAAGAGGGCAGGAAGAGCATTTTCCTAACTGATTGGCACTTTAAATGAGTTTACTACTTATTAGTATTTAGTGTTTTCAAGTACTTTTCTGATAACATGCATATGAGTAAAAGAAAAATGAATTTGAGACTAGAGAGGTTTTACAAATGGGGATATTTACAACTGTTGAGAAGGCCATCAAACTGGAATAAACTTGACAAAACGTTGTAGTAGAGAGCTCCAAAAAACACAAAAGGATTTTTTTTTTATTTAATGGTTGTACATGATACTTTGCACAGGTCTGCCTGCTGAAATATACTTTTTAATTAGACACCGCATGTCAAATTACAAGTAAAAAGAATTATATTTCAGAAATACCTATCTCAGATTTTAAAACCATCAGTTGTTACCTTTCAATCTCACTTGTTTCTGTTGTTCCAAAAAATACAGAGTCTGGTAACTGCACCTGTAAAGTAAAATTCAAAGGCATTCATTAGGTGTTTTGCATGCCTGCCGACATAAAAACATTCCTAATAAATTTAATCCATTGGTTACACTGAAATGCTTGTATAGTATATTATTATGTGCAGAACATTATATGTCCTAGATCAGAGTAAGTACATTTTTAAATAGACCTTAGCTTTTTAGCTAACACTCATATCCATTTTGAAAAGACTAACATCATAGGAAACATTCTTTAATCCACACTTGGGACACAGTAATGCTAAAATGGCAAATGTCCTTTATTTTGTAATATTGATATGCAATCACTACATAGCAAGCTTGCTAATTTCTCTAAATATTTTATGCATATTTTGATATCATTTTTAAGTTATTCAATTATATAAAAATTCAAAGCAGTAATCATAAGGCTGAAGGTATATGAATAATGAAGCAATTAACAATGTTGTAATTTATAGTGTTTTACTATTGCAAGGTTTATCAACTTTACAAGGTCAATTTTATTACTTAGGTATTTGCACTTTTGTGAAACACTATTTAAGACGAAGACTCTTCTAGCTAATCTGATTTATTCCTAACACAGAAGATGGTGATATTGTTGTATAGGACTCCCTGTTTTTCTTTTGCTGCATTAATTCTGTTTTCTTTTGCTGCATTAATTCTGTTAGCTGCATCTCAACTTAAAGAATCCACAAGAACCAAGAAAATACTCTATTTGAATTTTTTACTTAATATTATATTTGTATTTTTGTCTCACTTTTTCATAGTCTTCATCAGAACTGTTATTTTTATCCTCTTGTGGAGATGCATCTGTTAAGGAACGAAAGCTTTGTCCTTCTGGTGAAGATCTCCTGTAAAGAATGTTGACACTTAAGAGTTTTGCAATATAATGCAAACTACTGGAAAAATACACTTTTCAAAAATGAAAATCAAGCACTTGCTGCATTTATGACTCAGAAAATAAATTGGGCCCTACATCCAAGCTTCTGAGGTGCTGGCTAAAATGTTAAGATTTTATTTTTTATACTATTGATCAGCCTAACTATCAAAAAAATACTTACTGTAAGCCTGCGTTTGGAGTTTTTAGTTTTGGCTTTGCAGGAATTAGGGGCGGCTTGTACAATCCTGGTTTCTTAACGTGTCCAACATCTTGCTTTTCAGAGTCAGTAGATTGCATTAGGAAGGCAGGTTTGGGTCCTATTGGGAGTTGGGGCTTCTTTTCTAAAGGGTTTTTAGCAAGTTTTTTTTCAAGCTCTTTGGTCAATGGTAAAGTAACAGAAGATTGCTTGCTGTCCATGCCACCTTTTCTTTCAAAGTTACTACTGGCTGGTAGAGTGGTTACAGACAACTTGCTGACTTGACGGCTTTTTTTTTCTGGAAGAATGGAAACATCTTTATTTGGCAGATCAATAGGTGGCTTTAGCAAGTGTGGAGCAAATGGAAGTGATGGTGGTGGACCTTTAGAGGGTAAAGAGAATGGTGGAAATGGAATTGACTCCCTCTTTAAAACTGTGCTGGAAACATGTGGAACATTTGAAGAAATTTGAAGAGCTGCTGCTTCATGATGCAAATGACGTTGCTTATGGAGAGGAACAGGTGGTGGTGGATACTGAGGAGGAGGTACAGTTGACCGTGGTAAATCTGTAAGCACCATATAATATATCACATATAAATTCAACATGAAATAACTGTGATGTCATTTTTAATCTAATGATTTTAATATACAGTACAGCTTAAACAAGAAAGCAAGGCCCAAAAGGTCCAATGAATTATAATACATCTTTTCTAAAGTTTCTTGTTATTAGAATTTTATAGATTTCATAATGCATACAGGCACATACCATGGCTTTTATCAGGTGTCAAATAGTCTTCCTCTTCATCTTCCTCATCCCCATAATCTCAAGAAACAAATAAATATATATATTTAAAGATCTCATGAAATAAAGGATAAGGAAAGAAAATTACTCTCAGTTATAGTACACGATATTCAGTCCACAGCAGTGAAGTTTTGTTAATTAAAAGAAGTACTAAGTTCCTTTCACCGGCTTCACATCCATCAGTTGTTGATTAATGAGGATGTTGGTGGGAAGATGGTTATGGACAGCATAAGCTCATTAAATTGATTTTCAATATTTATAACTCTACAGACACCCCCTAAACAAGTAAAAATAATACAAGTAACATTAATGCACAAAACCTCAATTACTGTAAACTGCTTGATAGATGACCAGAGTCTAAATAAATGATTGGTTCCCTTTATAAAAATGTTATTTAGACTGCATGATACACTCCTGTTAACATGGAGGGTAAAAAATAGTAAATACCCAAATATTAAAGGCAGGCTGGCAAGAGTGGGGATTTTTTTATTGGCCGGGCAGCAAAGCCTGCTTCACAAATTACCTTAAATAGATGAGAATACAATCCCTGACAGTACAGAAAAATGATTTATGTGTCTTACTCTCTGAAATACTATTACAAAGCAGATTGAATGTTTGCTGATAAAGGTGCCACACTTCTTTGAATAACAAACACACAAAAGTATAAAACACCTAAGAAACCTGATCTACTATTTGAAAAATACAATCTCAATTATTAGTTGCCATGTATTATTTCTTATCTGTGGACTTAATGTATGACACACTGTATACATTGGTACAGACAGCACATCAAAAGTTGAAGTTTAGGCTGTAGATTTTTTAAATCCTACGGAATTAAAGTTATACAAGTATGTAATGAATATGTCTTTTTACTACTGCTCTGTGAATCAACCTGCATAAAATGAAATTACAAAATATTCTGTATGAAGCATTAAAAGAAAATACTTACCATGGTCTTCTACAGTTTCAGGGTTATATTTAATATCTATAGGGCGCTCTACGGAGCCATAAAAGCTTTCAGAGTCTGAACTGGAGTCACTGATGAAAAATAGTATTGAAGAAAATACAATGAACAGTTTTGTACAATAAATCTTGTACTGATTAAAATAATTTTCATTTTGAGTTTTTCATATGAAAGGTACATGTTGACAAAAAAAAACTGAATCATTGAAGACATATTTAACTCTAGAGTTAGAAATTTAATGACACCACAATACTTTGCATTTTTACTTATCCAGGTTGACTTTGCTCTGAAACAATAAACACTATACACCTTAAATGCTATCAACTTGTAAATGACATATTTAATACAAGACAGCTAATAATTGTCCAGTAACTAAACGAGCTCCACAGAAGTCCCCTTTCAGGCTAAAAATGTTTTGGACAATATTTTTTGGTAGTGCTTTTATCTCATTAAGGAAGTATTGGTCACATTGGTATGGAAAAAGCCGTATTTACTGGTAGACCTCACTATGTAAAGTTATATTACTAATTAAAACATTACTTTACTTAAACAAAAATAAAATTGGAAACAAAAACTATAGACTTCCAGGGGTTGGGACTTATCCTTGCAGAAACCTTAAAAGGTACAAACCAAGCCCAGAGGGATTACCAGCCCTTAACAGGGAACAACCGTGCACATATACATATGAAATAAACTTTCAAAAAATCCAAACTGACAGTTCCAATATTTGAATTAAGGAACTGTGAGGCAACAGTGTTAAGTAATGTATAACTGAAGTACTCTAAAATAATTTATGTAAACCAATACTAGTATATTACAAGAATGCTTAAGTCATTACCTGACAGGCTGAGAATCCCTTTTTTCATGGTAATAGTCAATTTCTTTTCTCAAACTTAACATCCACTTCTGCAAGGTAAACAAAGTATGTTTAAAGTTGCTAATTTCAAATCATATCTTTGAAGTAAAGAACTTTGTTCTAACATCATTTAGCACAAATCAAAATTACAAAGTCATCCATTCATTTTCTGAAGCTTTTTTCTTTCTTCACTGGGTTATTGGGAGCTACAATCTAAGCAAAGCAGCACTGAAAGCAAACCAGCAAGCAATTATTTATAGGGTGCCAGTGCATTTAATTTCAGGCCAATTAAATGCTTTCACAAGCTTCTTTTATGGCTGGCTTCTCCAGGTAGCCCCCCTACCTTTGGTAGTTCATGGCCACCTGAGAAACATGTCCCTCTCAGATCCTGACTTACATCAAATGAATACTCAACCCTAAAAGCAGAAATGCAAATCAATGTTCATTCTGTAAAGGGCACATTGCAAGGCTACTACATAACAGTCAGACCCACAAAATACTGTGCCTGCAGTCTTAACAGCACTTACAGAATTTCAAAAGATCTGTGGTCTCAGAATTAATTTGAATAAAAGTGCGCTCTTTCCAGTGAATTCTCAAGCATACAATATCATATTGGACACCTTCCCTTTTATCATTGCAGATCAGTTTAAATATCTAGGGGTAAATATCACAAGTAAACATAAAGCTCTTTATCAACAAAAGTTTGTCGTCTGTATGGAAAAAATTAAGCAAGACTTGCATAGATGGTCAACCCTCCATCTCATTCTAGCTGAAAGAATTAACGTTGTTAAGATGAATATTCTTCCTAAGCTTCTCTTTTTATTTCAAAACATTTCAATATACATCAATAAATTATTCTTTAAGCAATTAGATTCAACCATCACCTCATTTATTTGGAACCTAAAACATCCATGTATCCAAAGAGCGACTATACAAAGACCTAAGGCAGAAGGTGGCATGGCTCTACCTAACTTTCAGTTTTACTACTGGGCAGCAAACATACAAGCTATAAAAACCTGGACACAAATAGATGAACATACACAGGCTTGGTGCGCAATAGAAATAAAATCCTGTAGTACTTCTCTATATTCCCTGCGTTGTGCCCCAATAAATGCAAGTTATCGCCAAAATTCTAATAACCCAATTGTTATTCACTCACTCAGAATATGGAACCAATGTAAAAAGCATTTTAAGATGGAGAATCTTTTATCTGTGGCACCTCTGCATGAGAACAACCTTTTTCAATCCTCGCAAACATATGCAGTTTTTAATATCTGGAAAACATTTGGGATTAAATTGCTTAGTGATCTTTATACAGACAACATCTTTGCATCCTATGAACAATTACATTCCAAATTTAATTTTCCAGCAACACATTTCTTTCACTATCTTCAAATTAGAAACTTTGTCAAACAGAACCTGCCCGATTTTCCCCATCTCCCATCTTCCTCTATGCTGGAAAAAATATTGCTCAGTCTTGAGGACTCAGACAGCATTTCTGCAATATATAAAAATATTTTACAGTCCCTCCCTTTCAATTATCCAAGAGGACAGTGGGAAAAGGATCTCTCACTCAACATATCAGAAAAGGACTGGAAGGTAGAAATGCAGAGAATTCATTCAAGCTCCATATGTGCAAAGCATTCAATTATTCAGCTCAAAATTATATATTGAGCACATCTATCTTGCTTGAAATTGTCCAAAATGTTTCCAGGGCAAGATCTAAACTGCGAACACTGCTGTCAAGTTCCAGCCTCATTGGGTCACATGTTTTGGGCCTGCACCAAATTAACATCATTCGGGACAAAAATGTTTAAGTGCCTTTCAGACAGCCTTGGTGTCATAATCCCTCCTAATCCAATAACAGCTGTGTTTGGTGTTCTTCTAGTTGGTCTTAAAGTGGAGAAGGACAAACAAACTGTAATTGCCTTCACTACACTATTGGCACGCAAACGTATTTTGCTAAACTGGAAGAATCCTAACTCTCCTCTTTTAAGTCAGTGGGTAACTGATGTTTTATATTATTTGAAATTGGAAAATATCAGATTCTCACTTAGAAAATCTGTGCAGAACTTTTTCAAAACCTGGCAGGATCTAATCTATATATATAATTCTCTAAGCCGCCGCCAGAGCGGCACAACACCCATGAAAGCACGCAGGAAGGAGCCATATATAGATTCTCTAAGCCGCCACCAGAGCGGGCAAGACACCTATGAAAGCACGCAGGAATGAGCCACGGCCACCAACTCTTAGACCACTGGGTACGACGAAAACTCGCAGAGCCACGCCCACCAACTCGGACGCGACGCCTCGGAAAACATGCCGTCATTTCTGTTTGTCTGTGCTACAGTCCACATGCAGCTCTGAGCCACGTTGACTTTTCATTAGTCAACCTCAGTGGAACCTTGGTTCACACAGAGGCAGCGCCAGAGAGAGACAGAGGCACACACAGGCAGCGCGAGAGAGAGAGCCGCGCGCACACACAGGCAGCGCCACAGAGAGACAGACGCACACACACAGGCAGCGCAAGAGAGAGAGCCGCGCACACACACAGGCAGTGCCACAGAGAGACAGACGCCCACACACAAGCAGCGCAAGAGAGACAGCTGCGCAATCCTTTAAAACTGAGGTTAAAACACAATGAAGGAAGCAGTCTTTAAAAACCAATAATCCCTGTGCCTCTTTTTCATTAGCGTCTCACCTGCTTCACCGATGTAGGCCCTGCAACAGTCGAGATGCTCTCTCAGCAGCTGACCTTCTCTGTGCCTGACTCCACTACTGTCAGTCGCCTGATTAAAAATGGCCTTTTGAAGGGGAGCTATGGACCCGCTATACCACAGGAACACATTGCCTTCAAGCCTGCTCTCGCTCACTATAACGTACCAGCTTTCTCTCTCTCCTCACTCGCTCTCACACTGCACAGGGGAGAAATGCCCGCAGCACGACTCCACGAGGAAACCGTTTCAGCCACACTTCCACGCCCCTCCCTAAAGCTGTGAGTGCGATGATTATTTATTTAAAAATGGCCTTTGAAGGGGAGCTGTGGACCTGCTATACCACAGGATCACCTGTGTAATTGCCTTCACATTGTTTTCCTTTTATTTATGATCCCGTCGAGCAGATCAGACACCCAAGCAAACAACACTGAATAATCAATAGCTGCAACCACTTTGCCCGCCCCAACTCCTCACCTGAGTCGGTTTCGTCTGTGTTCAGCAGTGTTTCCCAAACTTGGTCCTGGTGAACCCCTGTGGATGCAGGGTTTTGTTCCAACCAGATTCCTAATCATTAATGCCGGTGAAACTCATCAGGGATAACTTGGTTTTTCAAACGCAGCCGTGTAGCAGATTAGTGTAGCAGGAAGTAATAATCCCGAGATGAATGCACTGAGTGAAAAGCCAATGTACAGTGGAACCTCGGTTCATGAACATCTCGGTACACGTACAACTCGGTTTACGGCCAAAACGTTCGCCAAACTTTTGCCTCGGTTCACGACCACACACTTGGTATACGAACAAGCCAGTTTCCCTTTCGGTTTGTGCGCGCCGATGATTTCCGCACCTGTTGCATTGTTCTCGGTCAGACGTGTGTGCTTGCACGTGCGTGCATGCTTTCGCTGTGAACTCTTTGTGCTCTATTTCATTTCCCTTCCGGTTCGTGCGCGCCGATTACTGTATTTAAGCACGTGTTCAGCCTCTCCCTGTTCATTGTTCTCAGTCAGACATGCGTGCTTTACCTGTGAACTCTTTGTGCTCTACAGTATTTCGTGTGCTTTTGCAGTTAACCATGGCTTCTAAGCAAGTGAAGAGTGGTGAGAAGAAAGTGTTGCAATGTTACTTTTCTCTTTTTTTCAAATGTTTATTTTTTTCCATGTGCTTAAAACTCATTTAAAAAGAGTGTTTACAGCGATCCGGCTGTAATGCTATTAGCGTGAACTCCTGCAATGTTACTGTATTGGTTGGCTTTTAAATAAAGTTCGGATTTGTTCAAATGTTCCTTTTTTTCCCCCCTGTGCTTAAAACTCATTTAAAAAAAAAAAGTGTTTATACAACGATCGGATTGTAAGGCTATAGCGCGAACTGCTGCAATGTTACAAAGAGAGAGAGAGAGAGGGCTCGCGTGCTTCTGAGAGAGAGAGAGCCTGCGCGTGCATCTGAGCAGGGAGCCTGGGTGTTTGTGTCAGTGTTATTCAATGTTTTTACATTAGTTTACTATTACACTGTGCATTCTGTGGTGTAATTAACTATATTTATGCTTAAAAATCTTTAAAAAAAATATATTTACATACAGTTTGTACGGTCTGGAACGGATTAATTGTATTTACATACAATCCTATGGGGGAAATTGCTTCGGTTCACGACCAAATCGGTTTACGACCAGAGGTTTGGAACAAATTATGGACGTGAACCGAGGTTCCACTGTATATTGAGTCTAGAAAACATGATCAGCAAGTCTTTGATAGGCTGCAACAAAATGATGAAAGAACGGGCGCATTTTTTTTTCAAGATTTAATATGCACAAGCGGTAACACTGCAAAAGCAGCCCAAACCAGAAAAGACGGCTGGCAAAAAGTGGCCGACAAATTAAACGCATGTGCATTGTACTTACTGAAAGCAGCGTTACGGATTTTGCAAATGTTCATTTTTTCCCTCTGCTTAAAAAACATTAAAAAAGTGGCGTGATTATGCGGTGTATATTACGGCGCGGGTTGGTATGCAGCGTGTAAAACAGTTTGTCGCGGATAATTTGCCTTTTACTTTAACACGAAGACAATTTCCTGTTAGATTTGCCTTTGCGATGACAATTAATAAGGCACAGGGCCAAACTTTCAAAAAAATGTGCATGTATCTGCCACAACCAGTTTTCAGTCACAGACAGTTGTATGTTGCTCTCTCCAGAGTTCCATCTTTTCATTCACTTACTGGTATGCCTGCAGGAACACGTGCAGCGAGCGAGCGACACACACACACATACAGGCGCGCGCGAGAGAGAGCGAGCGCTGGACGAATAAGAATACTTCATTACATTGATATACCGGTGTTTTCAGTATTCAAAGCGCTATCCACACAGGGAGAAATCAGGAAGCGAACCCATAATCTTCCACAGTCTCCTTACTGCAAAGCAGCAACACTACCACTACGCTACAAGGCAGTTAAAGAATGCACTGGCCTCAATTTTGTTTTCACTTCTGTTTACAGCAATCGGATCGTAGCGTGCATTATTGCAATGTTACTTTTCTTGGTGGCTTATTACATTACGGATGTTTCACATGTTAATTTTTTTCCCTGTGCTTAAAAGACATTAAAAAAGTGTTTCTCAACTGTGACTCCGGAACAACTCCGTACGTAAGCTATATTAAGCGTCAACAACGGAGACTCGCTACACCTTAATGAACAAGTGCTGAAAGTTATCCCTACCGACAAAGTAACTTTCACCAGCGTGGCCTCCATCGTCATAGACGATCCCGCTTTCAGTCACAGACAATTGTATGTTGCTCTCTCCAGAGGTCCATCTTTTCATTCACTCACAGTGGTATCCACAAACCCACCCCATTTGGACAACTGTGTCATTCAGGAAGTGTTCACCCATCAATACATAATTATGCAGCGTATGCTACGCCGCGGGTTGGCTAGTCAATAATATTTTAGAATAAGCTCTTAAAGCACTGAGGAAGTAGATTCTCTTCCCATTTCTTTTTCTTCTTTATCTGTGTCCGACTATTAAACTCTTCAATTTATTTATTTTTACTATTTTTGTTTTAATCCATTGGCCATGTTCTCTTTCTCAGGGGTGGGGGTTGATTTGTTTTCAATCCTATTTTTTTTGTAAAAATTGATCTATTTGTATGGAATGATTATAATAAAATCAATAAAATTAAAAAAAAACAGTCAACACTCAGCACATTCACAATTTCAATTCTCGTGAATTCAGTCACCTGTGGTTCACCATGGTGCCAAGTAATTCCATGGCAAATGATTGTGATCAAGTAGAAAGACAAGAAACCCATTTTGCCTCCAAAACACTGTTCATAATGTAGCAACTGTCATTTGTGTTAGGGGAAATGTAGAAGATACAAAGCCTTGCCATGTGGTAGCCACAATAACACAAGAGGTACATCATTCGAGTGGATCAGGCACTGTCATTCTACCCTCTCTTGTGCAAATAACAGGAAAAATATTATAAGAAAAGTGTGCAAAAAACACACTTAAACTGTCCAGATTGCAACATTGAGCTGTGAGTTGGTGACTGTTTCAAAATAAGTCATGCAAAGGACATGCACTAAATCTGCATTAGGACAGTAGTGGACACTAGGCATACCTTTCCTGTAGTATGTTGACTATTGATATTTACGTTACTGTTACATGCAATAACGTTTATTTCTTGTTGAAAAGAATTCAATGTTTTTGACTTGTTTTTCCAACGCTAAGAAGGTTACAAGGTATAGTGCCATACGGAATTTAATATGAAAAATAGTGCACACACTGTGATATATCATTTGAAATTGAAGTAGTACACAGTTTTCTGTTTGTGCTGTGTAACCACGACAGTGAAGTTTAAAAAGTTCTATAGCAGCAGCTAGACAGGCAGATAGATTGAATTTTCTTTATCCCTAGGGGCAAATGAGTCTTTTTTACAGACAGACAGACAGACAGACAGACAGACAGACAGACAGACAGACAGACAGACAGACAGATAGATAGATAGATAGATAGATAGATAGATAGATAGATAGATAGATAGATAGATAGATAGATAGATAGATAGATAGATAGATAGTCTGAACACACAGCAGAATGACCAAAAACAAAAACCTGACTTGGCAGTCTTAGCCTCAGTGAGGCCTTATTGCAGACGGTTACTGCTGTTGTTATAATGGAGCCCCAGTAGTGTTTCTTGACAAACATTTGCTGAATAATATATTGGCTGAAACTCCTCAGTACTAGTGTGTCAGAGAGGGGATGTGATGCATCGTTCATAATGCAACTTGTTTTATTTTAATTCTCTTCTTTGCTACTACCTCCTGGGGGTCCAGAGTGCTTGTAGGAAGCACCGCTACATCCACTCCCTGAATAGTGACCAGACATAGAGGCTCTTTGGTGTGGTGAAAGTCAACAAGCAAAGCCAAGAAAAAAGAACTAGCTGGATGTATTTACCAAGAAACAAGCCAAAAACTTGTGTTCTGAAGTAAGGTATAAAATCCTGACTGTAAACTCAAGTTTAAACTAGTGTCTGACAGGATGATGAGATGAGATAGGAGTATGTAATAGGTCATAAACATTATTAAATATAACTGCAAAATATGTGACACTTTTTACTGATATAATAGATTATATATTTTACACAACAATATGAATTGCGAATTCTATGCATTCTAATAAATTTTCACTACGGTGATGCTTTTAAAATTTAAAGCAAGAGAATAAAGTTTATTAAAACAAAATTCAAATGTTTCTCTGGAATTTTAAAATGGACTGGCTCCTTCACATATATAACTAGGAAAATCAGGAATTGCTTAACTATAAAATGAATACTATTATTACCATTTTCATGTTTTTATAAGATGTTTATTTAACATAGCACACAGAAGGCACATTTTTACAGGATAGCAAAGTGCTATAGAAGTTAGAACTGGTTGTGTGGAGTTTGCACATTCTTTAAGTATTTAGGTGAGTTTTCCTTCAGATTTTCAAGGTTTTTTTATACATCTGAAAAGCATGGTGTTGATCAGACTGTAGTGATCAGTGAGGATGTGTTTGCAACAGTGCACTGAAATAGGCTTAGGTGTATGTTGCGTACTATACAGGATAAGTTCATCTAAAAGTTGTGAAGCATTAGGATATTTAGGAGAACTCCACCATGGATGAGTACAACTCACATACAAAGAAAATCAATACACAATGGTGTAATTCGTAAAGACTGAAAGCTTGCAAGCATTGTCCCATTTTATTAAAAAGGCGATTAGCGGATCCTAGTAACTATAGCTCAGCTTCACATGTGGCTTGGGTAAACTAATTAAGTAAAATACTGAGGCTGCTTTGGTCTCCATATTTCATAAAAACATATAACAGTATTAAATGAAGTCCAGAGAAGTGTAACTAGATATATTCCAAAACTATGAGTATGATCTACAGACAAAGGGCAAAGAATAAAGTCTTTCAACAGACAATTATGAGGGAAAATGGTAGAAGCCTTCATAACTTTAAAGAAGTTAGTACAGTGAAAACCAGCTGTTCAGATAAAATGAGTTCTTCACCTAGAATTTGAGGGCATACATATCAGCTATTTAAAGGTAATGCCATGACTGTTGGGAAGATAGTTTAATGGGAAGGACACAGAATAGTCTAAAACAGGTAGGGGTCAAAAACCAAAAAAGTGCCAAAACCACAAACTCTTATTTAAAAAGGTCAAAGTAAAGATAACAGATCCCTGGTCTATATCTTTTACATGACTCCTAACAGAAAAAACATGAAAGTGAAAGGTAAACAAGCCACAGCTTTTTAACGGTAAGCATAACAACCATGTGACTGGCAACATCACATTGTTGCTACCAGTCAGATAATCGCAAACACAACAAAACAAAAAGCCTGATGATGTCTTTGTCATAAAAACAAAACAAAAAAAGGCAGGAATAAGTAGTGTAAAGCACTCACATGATCCAGAAATTAAATTCTCATAGACAAAAACTCCATGTATTACTGCAGATACATTTTGCAAAAATACGTTATTCTTCTTGCAAAGAACTATTGAAAAACTAACAAAGTAATGTTGTATGTAGACAGCACTATTTTGAAAAGTTTAAATCTGTCTTCAATACTTTGCAAAAGTTAGTTGAATAGGGATTGAACGGGTACATTTGGGTGACTGGCTTGCTCTCATGAAAGCAGTTCTTGGGCGTTCTTATTGTATAATGGCATGAAGTGTAACTAGGAATGTGTTTGCTCTTTATACTGTATTAATCTGTCTCCTTACCATCTTACCTAATTTACAGCGGCAGGGAATATTTTTTCATTGATCAGATCATGTTTGTATATAGGTAGCAAATTTCATATGCCAATTTAAGACCTTAGAAAATGAAGCTCCTGAAATATACCTTTCTTTCTTCTTCACTGGCTGCCGAGAAATACCATGTCCGATGCTTCTTGCTGAAATGCACAATCTTAAATGGGAAGACGTTGCTTGATGTAGTCTCTTCAGCTGCCCTCAAAACTCTAAAACCATAAAAGGAGAAAATTAAGTAAGTTTGTAGCCAGATTCTTCAGTGCTCATGAAATATGAATAACTAAAAAGCATTATTTCCTGATCCTTTTCTATAGTTCCATGGATGACTTAAATGCAAGTGTTCCACAAGTTTACTCAGAAAAGGTTTTCCTGGCTTGCACTATATAAAGATAACTCAGTCTCCATTGTTTCATAAGGCTATAAAAGAGTATTTCTATTATATTTATGAAAATTTATGCATAGTTTCAAACTTGCTTAATATGGCACATCATAGCCTGGAACCATTAGGTGTAAGCCTGGAACAGTCAGTAGTCTCTCATAGGGATCCACTTCTGCAAGCACCCAGAGGGCTAGTTTAGAGTTGCTTAACCTAACAGACATGTCTTTGTCAAATGGGAGGCAAACTGGAAAGACATGAAAATTAATTCAGACACACACCTATCTTCAATGTTGTGAAACTGTTTTCTAAAAACCATTACAATTTTTGAAATGGCTGGTATTAGTAACAATTATTCAAACTGATTAAATGTTAAAATAAAAACTGTTAATTGAAAATATCACACACTTAAATGTCTTTCCTTTCATTTAAAGCCTTTCCTGGGAAAATTAATAATTAAAACAGACTGGCAATATTGGTAACAACCATCTTTGGTGCCCACATGTCAGTATCATTACTGGTTTGAATAATCCATATTGTTTGAGCGCTAGTCACATGGCCGGCCTTCTTCTGCAGCACATTCCCATAGCTTCTACATGAGTGAAATTACAAAAGGACACAAATGTATTTGCACTTTATCCTTGACAATAACAGCTAGGTTTGATCTCTTCCATTCATTTTATAACACTGAGTTTTGTTCCAGAAAGGTCTTCAAAGAAACAGAACCAATCCTAGCAGCACAGTCATTTTAAACAAAGCAGTAACTAGTCACGATGCACTTACTGAGAGTTAGTAACAAATCCAGGTAAAATATGCTTCACTGGCATGGAAATAAAATATATATCTTTTTCATTTTAGAGATAAAATGTAATGTTTTCAATAAGTATACAGTTCTGTTCCAGTGAGGTTGTATGTTACTTTTGTTAAAATGTCAGGTACGTGGCTCAGAAATAGGGCTGTGCTGATATGTTTTCTGAAATGCAATAATCTTAAACCAAAACAGGAAAGGTAAATAAAATTTTGGCCTTATTTTTTGACCTTTACAGCTTATAATGTACTGTACTGTATATACAATTTAAGTTATTTGCTTTATGATTTATTTTGTACTGTGATTTTGAAAAATACTGTACAATGGTGAGAGAAAGATACAGTATAGGGTGAGTCAAAATTATGTTAACACTAATGGTCCTGCTATGTATATACTTGTATACAATTTTGTGGACAATTTATTTGCCACATATGGTACACGTGTTGAACATGATGGCGAACAGGTTGAGACATTCCTGTAAATCATCTTGCAAATATGAAGTATATTTTGTGAATAAATTGTTTCCGCCATTCAAATGTTAACATAATTTTGACTCACCCTGTAAATGAACTTAACAAAGACCTTCAAACAGTCATATTTGCACTTTAATGGAAGACTCCTGAACAAAGCAATAATAAAATAAGATCTAGTGTTATGTCAATGATAAAAACAATAGAATATACACTATTTACAGATAAAGGAAAACATTAATTATAAAAAGGTAAAAAAAAATAAACATAGTATACTCTGCTATAATAATCATAATCATCTTAATCTCTCAATGATTAATGATTACTAATATTCTGTATTATTTGAATTAATTACTTGTTTTTTTTTATTAGTTTTTGTCTTTTTTTAACCAGTTAATTTATTTTTAATTTACAATGTATATTCTGGCGTCAATGTCTTCTTGATGTTTCTTAAGAAATGCATTAATTTTAAAGGCATTGATGTGGTTGAAATGCACCGGATATTTTTAAAAAGGCAATAGATTTTTACACCTGCTCACTGAACTGTTTTATATTAGTACATTCTGAAATATACCACAATGTCTTCCTGCAGACCCACTGCAGAAAGCACACAAGGAAATCACTGACCTTTAGATCAAAAACCCCACACATTTAGAAAGATAATGCAAAGAAAAAATAAACAAGAGCTGACAGCATCATTTCTGACACCATTGTAAGGTTCAGCTATAAAAAATAATATTCAGTAACTAAACAAAAAATGCCCGAAAAGAAGAGACAAAGCAACAGTTGCATTCTAAAATAATTCTACTTACTTAATATTCAAATTAACTTGTGTGGTTTTAAGTCACAATTTGGAATAATGCCAGTCTGCAACAGTAACAACCTACTGTTTGAAATAATTTCTCAATATGTATATATCAGTTATAGGGTAAAGTACATTAGTGACAATTTTATTTTGTTTAGTGTCTGTTTGTTTAGCAAGTGAATTAATAGACAGTGGTGGACAGTCTACATTATAGCACATTCATTTTTCATAAACATTTATAAATTTGTTATCTTGAATAACAGTGAAATGTTTATTGTTAATTTTCTAGGAAGTCAAAGATAAAACCATATTATCAGGATAATGAAATACCAGTTAGGTAAAGAATGCAATTTACTTAATATTACTAAATGTTAGCAGTAAGTATTCTCTGTCTCTTCAGTGTTTTCTGAGAGCAGAACTTGGCAGTTGCATTTCAACCGAAATACCACCACTCCCACTCCCACCCCCCTATATATTTTACCCTGTTTCCAGCCCTGTATATGTTTTATATAAACTTATGTTAATGTGTTTTATTATTATTTTTTCATATTTTATGTATTTTCAGTTATTTTTGCAATTATGTACTCTTTTTAAATGTCTCTCCACTGTATGTGTTTTGTGGGGGTGCAGCCTCTTGAGGTGGGTCTTCTCTAACTTCCCTCTGCCTTTATCTATAGACCAAGGAGCAAGATCCAGCCAGTGGTTCATTGAATTGTAAGAAATAGTATTGCTTTTTTTATTATGCTTTTCTGTTTTTTCAGTATTTGCTTTACTCTCTCATTGAGTTTTACTATTGGCTCATGTATTGGGACTTGTTTGCCTTGAATGACCTTTTTAGGCATACCCTGTTTGTCCGTTTAAACATTTTAGCTCTGTTTTTCAAAAAACTAATTTATAAACATTCTTTATATCCGTCCTTTCTACTAGCCAGGAGATTATGCTGATTCCACCCCATGACCACAGGGCATTTTGATATATTTTAGGACATTTCTTTATATTTTGAATTGTTAAGCTGAATTTTACGACTTGAGACCATTGAGGATGAAGCCAGCAGATGTTGTCTGGGCTTGTCAGTGAAGGTCTTGGACAATGTTTATGTGTCATGCTACACTCTTCCATGTTTGGAACTTCTGAACACAACGGTATAAAACATACATTTTACAAGTTTTGTCATATGAGAATCAAGTGCACTGATATATTACAAACTAGGGCCATATATCTCATCTTCCAGATCCCCTTTCTTCCTTTTCCATACAGAAGATTTTGAGAATTTTATGAAGAAGACACCTCAACATTCGATCGCAGTTTTCATACACGCTGGATACTGATTGGCTTCAATGTATTTTCTATATGTATAAAAAGCTTTATTATTAAATTGTGAAAATGTAAATTCAATGTAAAAAACAGTATGTTTGTTAATATCTAATGACATGCCACGTGGTAATTTTCACATGCAGTATACAGCAAAAAAATTTTAAATACCCATTGTGGGTGCCCAGAAGGAAGGACAGGTATCCTGGCTGGGATAACGGAAGATTTCATACCTGGCAAACAGGCCATAATGAAAGGACAGAGAGAACGGGCTCACCGGCAGCAGGTCGGGCTAAACTCGATTAAGACACCTGCAGAGTTACATGGGAAATCAAGTCTGGAAATGCAACCCTGTCAGGGTCTCTGGGGACTAGAGGGTGCTGCCAGGAGAGAATCGCCCTATTTTTCACATGACCTGGAACTGCTCATTACGACTTGGAGAAGAGACTGGAAGCAGATTCTGGGTTGACTTTAAAAGAGAGATAACTGCCTCATTTGAGTTAGAGTCAGGAGGCAATCGGCTACACTCTTGGAGGTGGAAGGAGAACTGTGCTTAGTGTGTGTGTGTGTTTTTGGTTGTGATTTTTGTGGAGAAGGTGTTGTGGCTTAATGGAAAACCTTTACTTGTGCATAAAGTGTGTTTAGGCTTTATTAAGTCTGAGGTTTGGGAGGCTGTTGTGACCCCTTGTGGTCACACAATGCATATTCTATGTTGTATATTCAACTTGTGTGTTTTAGATAAAGACAGACAAAAAACTCATCTCACAACACATCATACATAGCTATGATTAAATGATGTGCCAATGTATGTTGTATTAAATAACTGATTTTCCCGTTCATTATTGTTGAATTGAAATTCAATGCTTATTTTATTGGAAAATAATAAAAAAAATAATACCACGTTATTACCCAAGTATTGTGATAATAATGTATTGTATTATAGTGCCATTGGCACTTTCTAACATTCAGTCTACATTCTCTGTCCTGTGAATATAACTTTTTTCATTATACTAAAATTGCATTGCATTGGCTATAAGAATACATTCTATTTAAATTTGAAAGCACAATCATTTGGCCTACATATACTATGACATGTTTAGTCACATTCACAGCAGTTTTAGTAAGAAAGCTGTACATGTTTTTTGTCAAAAATGAGGTAATGTGGATCTGATGCTGCAGAACAATGAATCAAAGAAAAACAAAGTAAATATTGTTATTTATTGCGGTGGGTTGGCGCCCTGCTCGGGATTGGTTCTTGCCTTGTGCCCTGTGTTGGCTGGGATTGTCTCCAGCAGACCCCCAGACCCTGTGTTCAGATTCAGTAGGTTGGAAAATGGATGGTTGGATATTGTTATTTAGTAATGACAACAAAGCACATATTGCATATCTTAAAAACTGTGATCTCTGTCTAAAGTATTTTATTTTCTTGTGTTGCAAATAATAAATATTTTAGTTTTGCACATGATAATAAATAGGTATGAACTGTACAGGATATCTGGTATCCTTGTCAAAGATGCTTCAATAATAAGCAAGAATAAACATGTGGTTAGTCATTCTAAACTGTTTTGGTAACCCAATGTGCTTCATTTAATGAAAAAAGTGCATGCAGGAGTTGCATGTAACAAAATATGAAGTTGTGTTAACCTTATGCTTCTCTTATGAATTAGTCTCTACCTTGGCAGACTATTAATTATATAGCAGCAAGAAACAAGTTATTTAGTCCACGTCATGGAGTCATAACAAGTATATAACAACAATATACAGTGTAGTCTTCTACATACCACATATCATTTTAATATTCTCCCTTTTTAGTCATATTTTCTATTCTCCCTTCTCAGTGATATTTTCCTTTGTTATTAGAATCTTATATAGACTGTGTAAAATTATTTCTTTAACTGAAAATAACAGATTGCGAAAGTACTCAAAAGTGCTGTATAACAAAGTTTGGAAAATGTTTTTGTCATGAAGTTATTTAAAGCCCTTGCAGCTCTTTTGAATATTACATCATTCTACTCTTGACTTTTGTCTACCTGATATATTTTACATAAATGTAATATGTTGAACTATAATAAAACTAGTATTTTCTAAACTGACAACTTTCTACAACTCCATTCAACACAAAACATTATTACAAAACAGTATACTAACCTGTTATAACCATTCAGGGAAAAGGCTCCTTGTGGAGAAGCAGAGGTGCTGCTCTTAAAGTAATATGCACAACCTTTATGAATGACGACAAACCTCAATGGCCCTAAATCAAACAAAAGAAAAAAATATGTCAAACACAAATGTATTGGTATATGCGTCTTCTCATTCATGACATAAATGGGATAGATAATTAACAGAACTAGTTTCTATTACGTTATGACGTTTATGGCTGTTTTAATGTTATACAGTATAGTGTATGTAATAATAAATTGTGATTTTTACTTTTTTTTTTTTTGAAAATGGTAGACTAGTAAAAGAAAATATGAGGAAGGTCTTTCTTCCAACCATCTATCAATCTATCATCTGACCATGCTTACTAGATTGTTCAGAGCCAGTAACCTGTCCTGGCAGCACCCTATTGGGAGCAAGGTAGGAACTGACCTTGGAGAGTTTATTGCAGAACATATCTATATTCCCATTTGCTGTGCCAATTAAGAGTTGCCAGAAAACATCCACATACTTTAGCTATGTCCTGGAGCTGTGAGGCAGCAGTTGATAAATATGGCACCACTACCCAGCTCATAGGAAGTACGTATCAATTCGTTATACAGAATTACAAAGTTTTACAACTGTTCAACTCTATAATCATATTGGCGGTGAGCTACAGACACTGTAGACATAACTGCCAATAGAAAGCTTTGTAGTATATACTGAGCTACATAACTCACTGAGTCAATGCAATGTATTTAGCAAAAAACTTTAGGATTGCAATATTACAAGGTGAGTACAACTGAGATAGAGAATTCTTCTAATTTACAGGGTATGAACTACAAGGAGAGGTTGAAGGAATGTGATCTATTCAGTCTAAGCAACAGAAATTAAAACTTAACAGAAGCAATAGTAAGGTTGTAGTGGGTTTTAAATTAGTTTTTCAACAAGATCAAACTGAAATGGACTGAAGTTGGTTAATGTTACATTTTTCACAAATGTTGCAAAATATTACTCCTCAAAGAGCAAGGAATATACATGGAGCAGGTTACCATGTGTAGTTGAAAGCTGCACCGAAGAAACTTTAAAACTCAAATTGACCTGTTTGATAAGCTGTTTTAGGTTTTTTATGTTATCATTTACATTCATACTTATAAAGAATACTTTAATTTTTGCATCTCTTAAATATTCTCTTTCTTATAAGCAATTTCACCATGTTTCTCATGCCTATGAGATGGAAAAGAGATCTGCTGCCAGCCTTTGAGGGCAGTGAGATCACTGGTATAGTATTTATGAGGATGCCGACTTTATATGATGTGGTACCATATAAATTCTATGTAATGTCTCCACTGTGCTAAGTGTGTGCCACTAGTGATGGGCTGTTGGGACACACACTAGCATCCCTAGAAAAGGACCATCCAGAGGACTGATAGATACAATCAGTGCGCACACTGGATGATAATTACATACTATGAAGTAACAACCATACAAACATTAAATCTCATACCACAAGCCTTTAGATACCATCTATGTGACATTAACTTGCATTTGATTTATATGCATTTTTCCCTCTAATACTCCAGCACTGACAGCAAAGACATTCTTTGTTGTGATAAACTACACTGGTTACAGAGTGGCTCTTATTCATCTTCAGTAAAAGGTTATGTCACTGTTTGCAATATAGTAATGAGTGACACTTTGTCCTCATAAGGCCTTGAGAAAGGGCCTTTAAGAGACTACCGTAGAGAGGCATATGTCACCAAGACCAGGATTCTTGGTTGGGAGAGCTTTCATTATGCCAGAAAGAAACAAGGGCTAGTCCTAAAGGACTTACAAAGAGCCAGATTGTAAGATGGAGAGACAAAATTTGGGGCTTATTCAAAACAAACATCAGGAATAATTCTAAAATGACTAAAAATCCTAGCAAAATTAATACAAAAACAAGCTTGCAAGGTTTCTAACTAAAACTATATGTAGAATCTTTAACTAATATTTCCACAGAGCATGTTTTTTGTTATAGTTTATCCAAAACTTGAATGTAAGTTGTTGTCATCCTAAATAGCGATGATGTGTGTTTTGTGACTTCATAGTCACATGACCAGCAACCATCCTAACAACAATAAAACAACATAATCACCTCCAAAAGAAAACATTGCAAAATGCTGACAAAATCATTAATAATAAAGATGATGGAATAAAAATGAACCAAATAACTATAAAATAATTAACAGCCATTCAGCCAAAAACATAAATATGCTGGAGCCAAATATAAACTTCCAGTAAGGCAAAAATCATATAATCATATATAAAATAATCATAATAGCTGCAGCATATGACAATGGAATTCAATGTCATGGAAGACTACAATTACTCAAACAATGTGTCCATGAGGTGTGGATGCACAATATATCATTTCAGCATAATCATTGCGATAGTCACATAGCTTGACGTGTGATAGATAGATAGATAGATAGATAGATAGATAGATAGATAGATAGATAGATAGATAGATAGATAGATAGATATTTTATTAATCCCAAGGGGAAATTCACATACTCCAGCATATTCACATACTCTGATAAAAAACAATATTAAATTAAAGAGTGATAAAAATGCAGGTATAACAGACAATAACATTGTATAATGTTAACGTTTACCCCCCGGGTGGAATTGAAGAGTCGCATAGTGTGGGGGAGGAATGATCTCCTCAGTCTGTCAGTGGAGCAGGACAGTGACAAGAGTCTGTTGCTGAAGCTGCTCCTCTGTCTGGAGATGATACTGTTCAGTGGATGCAGTGGATTATCCATGACTGACAGGAGCCTGCTAATATTATTTATTTTTGTATTTTGTATAAAATAATTTATTTATGTATTTTTTTGCAAAGTCACTTCACAAGAATAATTTGTACAAACAAGTGATACATAAATACAAAACACTTAGTGGACTTAGATTATATCAGGACATGTGTTGTCAAGTTAGAAAAAAAAAAGTAATGTTACAGCATTTTTGCTGCTTTTGTATTACTTTGGTGTTACCCTGGTTCAAAGCCCACGGTCTATAATGATATAACAACATGTTAACAGTTAATCTAAACAGAAGACAGCAGAAAGAAATTCATTCTAAAATGTATAATAACTTAATATTTTGTAGCTTACACAGCATTTTAAGAACGAATCTTTTTGGAAGTGAAACAAAGAAGTGCTTTGGCAGATCGAGTAAAATTCCCAGCAGCTGCACACAGGATGGGATGGTGCGACAAACTCCAAGCTGTCTACACCTAGCTAGGCAAACGCAGAAAACGTTACATGGGCGTGTCTGAAATCCTAAACCTGCTGTGTATGTGCATGCCCCCTCTGAGCTCTGCACCTCTCCCCACTGAGCTCCGGCTCCGCAACATTCTGCCTGCCGCAGCAAGGACCTTTTCATTACAATTGTTCTCGAATAAACAAAGAGGGCCCAGCTAGTTACAATGATTACAATTTACAACTGAAAATAAGGGCAGAATAGGAGAAAAACACCAGAAAGGCAGATTTGGTTGCTAAAAGAAGTGCAACGTCAGTCATATGGAATTACTTTGGCTATAGAAAGGTTATTTATTACAAATGGATATTGTTATTTATTAGTTCAGTTTAACCTTTTATAGTTATTTGTTTTATAAATTATATATATTTTAAGTTGTATTTTTGAAAACCACTCAGGGGACAGGTGTATAGCTGCTATTCTATTTTGATAATTTTGTTTAAAATATGTTTACTATTTTGCTGTTTACCAAGACAGAGGTTTAATTTTGAAATGAAATATTAAATGGCATATTTTATTTCTCATGTTAATTCGCTTTGGGAAAATTAAGTTTCCTTACTACTTAGTTTAATGCTCTGTTTTAACCAGGAGTATTGATATATAGCCTCCTGTAATCTTTATCCCTCCTAGACAACATCCTGCTTTATTGATGATAGTGTTGGGCAAATGAAACTTCATGAAGCATTTGCTGTATTTTCTGACTCCACTAAATATACAGGTTAAACAGTATTAGATATAAAGGCAGGAAGGTCACACACTCAAAAGGTTTTAAGAGTCATTTTTTAAAATTTTTATTTTTTTATACAGCAGATGCACTCACCCTCTAAGATCACCCCAAACATTTTAGAGTGATTTATGGAGATATTCAGGTCATCTGGTAAAAATTCCTGGATTTTTTAATATTGCAATGTCAGTTTTTTCCAATATTAAGCAGCCCTATCATGAGGTGTTCAATCCTGTTGTCATCTCAAAACAGAGAAACAGCATGGAATACATACAACAATATAAATATACATGATTATCAGACACATGAGTAAGGGGTGACTGGGGAGGTTGCACAGTCTCTGACTCAATTTCCACCCCCACCCTTAGAGTGGGGGAGGATTCCCCAAAAGAGCCAAATGTGTCACTTCCACACCAACTCAGGCCCTACCCCTTCAAACACTGCACCATAAAAGTAGACTTTAAGTGCCAGACACTTGATGGATGAGCTCTGGAGGACATAGCTGTGTACCCAAGAAAAGGTTTTATTTACAGAAGTGTTTTGTTTAATCTTCTCTCTTGCCAGCAGCAATTAAACAGAGATTGCCACTTCTGTGTTTTACAGTGATGTAGTTAGCAGGATTTTTTTAGAAAAATCAGTAACCAAAAAACCCTTCGAAACATGAGTGTGGCACTCCAACATTCTGAGGAAAATATACTGTATATACTATATTTATATATATATATATATATATATATATATATATATATATATATATATATATATATATATTTCACGGCATTCGAAGTCTGTGTCACAATCTGATTGTATGGGTGGTTACCTACCAGGTAACGCTTGTGGTTGGCCAGCAATCTGCTAACATCCGCCACGGTGCCCTCAGTTTGTGAAGAGCAGATCATAGAATGGTTGAAATAGTTTACTGTCAAATAAATGCAAAGAGTACACGACACGTGTTTCGCCCTCGTTATGGGCTCATCAGGTGTACACACTCCACTGCACTCCCTCTCGGGAATCGAACCTCGGACGTCAGCGCCAGAGGTGATGCCCCTAACGTTGCGCCACGGCGTGTGGTTCATTTATTTGACAGCATGTAGATCGGGGTAATTACATTCACGGCATTCAAAGTCTGTGTCACAATCTGATTGTATGGGTGGTTACCTACCAGGTAACGCTTGTGGTTGGCCAGCAATCTGCTAACATCCGCCACGGTGCCCTCAGTTTGTGAAGAGCAGATCATAGAATGGTTGAAAATAGTTTACTGTCAAATAAATGCAAAGAGTACACGACACGTGTTTCGCCCTCATTCTGGGCTCACAGTATTGATCAGTTTATATATAGTGCATTGAAAATATTCAGATACATTGAGTTTTTTTCACATTTTGTTATTTTGCAGCCTTTTGCTAAAATCATTTAAATTATTTTTTTTCCTATTCAAGCAATACTAGATAGCCCAGGATGATAAAGTGAAAAGAGAGTATTATACATTTTTGCAAATTTGTAAAAAATAGAAAACTGAAATATCCTTTTGTTATGAGTATTCCTATCCTTTACTCAGTACTATGCTCAAACACCTGCATTTTCAGCCAGGAGTCTTCTTAGGTATGACATGACAAATTTAATACACCTGAAATTAGGGATTTTCTGCCAAATTTCTCTTAAATTCTGTCAGGTTAGATGGAGATTATCCACAGCTATTTTCAGGTCTCTCCAGAGATTGATTGGATTTAAGTAAGGCTCTGGCCGGGCCACTCAAGGACATTATTCCCAGTCTCTAAGCCACTCTTGTATTGTCTTTGTTTTATGCTTGGGGTCATTGTCCTGTTGGAAGGCAAAGTTTTGGCCCACTCTGAGTTCCACAGCACCTTAAAGCAGGTTTCTACCTGTACTTTTTTCCATTCAACTCTCTCTTGACCCTGACTAGTCTCCTAGTACCTGCCACCAAAACACAAACTCACAGCATGATGCACCTACCACCATGCTTCACTGTTTTAATGGTATCACGCAGGTGATGAACGGTTCCTGGTTTCCTCTAGACATCACACTTAGAACTGAGGCCTAAAAGCTCAGTCTTGGTTTCATCAGACCAAACAGTTTGAGAGTCCTTTAGGTGTCTCCAGTTGGGCTTTTATTTGTCTTCTACTGACGAGAGGCTTCCTTCTGCCCACTCTGTCATAAAGCCCAGACCAGTAGAGTGTTGCAGTGTTTGTTGCCCTTCTGCACGTTTTCTCCCATCTCCACACAAGTTCTTTTTTACCTGTTGTAATAATGTCCAATCAGTTGAATTAACCACAGGTGGACTCGAATCAAGGTGTAGAAACATCTCTAAGATGATCAACAGAATGGGATGTACCTGAGTCTGATTTCAAGTGTCACAGCCAAGGGATCTGAATACGTGTGACAATGTGATATTTTAGTTTTTTTTATTCTTAATAAATTTGGAACAATTTATAAAATCCTGTTTTCAATTTGTCATTCTTAGGTATTAAGTATTGCTTGATGTGAGTAAAAAGGTAATTTAAATGATTTTAAATGTAATATAGCAAAATGTGAAAAACATGAAGGGATCTGAATATTTTCTGAATGCTCTGTATATACTGTATATTGTAAAATGCTAGGGGTCGCTGTCGCCCCTTAAACTTAACAGACAGACACACTGAACACTGGGTAAAATCAATAAGATCTTTAATTCTTTTTCTTCTTATAATGCCCAGAAGCACCTCTGCCACCATAAACAGTCAAAAACCAATACTAATAATACAATAAATCCACACAAATCTCTCCTCCACACCTCTCAGCAAGCTGTGTCCTCTACCTCCCAACTTCGGCTCACTTGCTGGGTCTTCCATAGGCCTTTATATAGTCCTTGACCCAGAAGTGCTTCAGTTCTTCCGTCCCCGTGGGTCAGATGGAGGACTTGAGGTTTTCATCAGCTCGGAAGTACTTTGGGGCTTCTGACCCTGTGACTTGGGAGTACTTCCGAGTTATACGGGAAATACAAATCCCCAGATCTTCCTGCAGCGTCTCCTGGCAGCACCCATGGTACCCAGCAGGGCTGTGATGCCGAACTACAGATTCCATGATGCCCTGTGAGAATCCGGGGCACCGCTATGCTGCAGGGAACTTGCCATCTGGCATTTTGGGGGAGGCAGTGTCCCACAGTAGCTGCCTTCCCCCATCCTTCTCTTCTTTGGGTGTCCTGGCTGGGTTGAGCAGCCGGCCGTCCACCACAATATACATACACAAACACACATTTCCAGTCAACACTTAAATATACCTACTCACTCAAAGATTTTTCTTTATTATTACTATTTTTTATATTTCAGAATAATTGTGAAAACAACAAAACTATGAAATCACCAATTCAAAAAATGGCCACACCTGGGAAGACAACATATTACAAAATGTTGATGATGATGGTAAAACAAACATGTCAATAAATATAAATAATAAAAAAAACTGTACATTCAAATTCAAAGGAAGATGAATGATGTAGATACCACAAAAGTTCTTAACACTCCTCAATCAGATGAGCTTGGAGACGGCAGAGGAACATGTGGCAAGGAAGAGTCCAATAAAGGGACATAGCCTTTGCTATTTTGGATTTCTGTGTCTTGCTTCACTACTGTCTTTTTTCCATCCCTTGTATATTTTGTTATTGTATAATGAATTAGTCTTCCTAATCCTTACGGTACTGGTGTCTTTAGTGGGTTTGGAGTCTGATTGCATAAGTATTCATTCCCTTCAAGTCAGTAGATACCCCATTTGGCAGCCAGAACACCCTTTGTGTGGACAGGTCTGTATCAGCTTTGTACATCTGGACACTGCCATTTCCCTCCCATCCTTCCTTGCAAATCTAATCAAGCTCTGTCACATTAAAGTAAGCTAATCAATTCATAGTGGGCATAGAACATACTGATGTTTCTGTAATAAAACCAGTCCTATAGTCTTGTGTATATATCATCATGTCTGACAAATTTTATTGCAGTGGGACAATGCTGTATGTAGTTGTTTACTTAAAAATGGACCTGGTGAGGTTCATAATTGGGACAGGAAAGAATATTGACTGGTATGACCTGTAAAATAATTTTTACAATTACTCTTGTAAAACACTCAAATGTTGAGCTTGTTAAACGCTTTCTTCTGTGCAAACCTTGCAAATATATTGTCAAATTAAGCTGATGCCACATTACAAGTAGCGTGTCAGACTTACTGACTGTAGTCATGGAACTCGTTGCAGCCCCATGTCATATTACACGACTAAAAATTACTTGGCATGTGTACTTTACTGACCTGGTTAAGACTTTCCAGTAGAGGTGGGATTGCTCCTTTTTCTGACAGTCAATAGTGTGCTGCCTCATGGAGCCAATGCTATACCGGCATTGTATGAAGGGTTAACAACTATGGCAAGTTCAATAACTATCTGTGCCATTTTTTTTTCTTGTTTTGTTATGGTGCTTAAATACAGAGAGTCAGAAAAATGAGCATCTCTTCTGTTTGTGTGGTCTGATGCCCCCATGCTGCTTGACATAGCCAGTGCTGTACCAGCACTGCATGAAGAGTTAACATCTGTGGTGAGTTGAGCAAAAGTCTTGACCCCTTTTTCTTTTTTTTTATTCTGTTTTAGCATGTAAAATATGCATCAGAAAGATGAACTTCTCATCTGCTGGCCATGTTCAAAACACATGCATTTACCTATTTAATAATCAAAGTAAGATATTTGGAATCTGTGGAAGAAGGCAAAACAATAGTCGTCTAACCATGTACATTTGAAATTAATGGCATGGTCATGACGTCAAGATCTTTGCACTTTTTGGCAGCAAGACTAGTTATAATGCATCTTTGAAATCTTGTTTATAAATCTGATTTTACAGTGGCAGCTTGAATTAGAATAAACTGTGTGTTTGTAGGGAGGAGAAAAATGGGGTTAAATTATCTTGAAAGACACATTCTTTATACTTCACTGGATGTTAATGTTTCACCAATTTCCTTACTAACAGTCTTTATTTTTGTTCACTGTCTCTGATGGATTTAATAAAGCAAAGTAAAAAATTTACCCTAGCCTTTCACATTAAACCCACTACTAATATATAAGGAAAAAATTCTTTACACAATGCACTGTTTTCACATGCTTATACATCTCCTGGTAAAATGAATGACTTCACTATGGATCATTTATGCAAATAGGAGGATTAATGGAGTTGCAGATCTAAAGGTGCAATATCCCTCAAAAATAAAAAATCATAAACAGCATACTGAGGCATGAAAGTTACTATTGTTACAAAGAATTACCTTCTAATGTGTAGTATGAAATGTTATTACTTACATTTTAAAATTTGAATCTGGGTGCCGCCCTTCTTGTGGAGGTAGCCTGACATTGTAACCCCTCCTGGCATTGTCAACAAATTTTGTGCTCCGATTGCTTTCATAGGCACTGGCCACAACGTTTCACCTGTTGCCATTCTTCTATAGAAACATAAAATGGAATTCCATCTGAATCTGTTACCAAATTTGCACTAACAATAGAGGCTTTTATTTTCATTTTCAGAATGACAAACTATTGTAAATATAATTTCAAAGAATCATTATGTGGTATAATAACTTTTTTCAGAACACTCGTGTCAGTAAGTAGTTTTTTGTATCTATTGTATTTTAAGAATGTTTCTTGCACTATTAAATGTAACACTTTCTTCTTAAAGGTTGTTGCTGCTTTAAAAAGATGTAAACATACTTGAGATAAATCATTAATAATAAAATTTACTATTGCAGTTATTTACAAAACAACGAAAAAGATACTGAGTTTACCTTCTCATTTTCACAACTGCCATTGTTAACAGGAAATTTGCTTGCTTTTTCCTCTCTACCATGACTTCATTTCAGGCTGACACAATGAATTTCAAATGATAGTTCACCTACATAATTGCCAATAATTCACCCAATATCATACAATAAGCAGAGAATCACACTAAGAGACATCTACAGTAAGAACATTCAGCTTCTGAAGTGATGGTTTATGAAGGCAAACCTTTATCTAGTTATTATCTGGCAGATTCTCAACATGTCTGTCATTGGGCTTGAAAGACAACCCTAAATTAGTCAAAATTATAGTCATTTAGCCTAACTCTGGGTGGAGCAAAAATTATGAGATTGCCAAGGGAAGTATATTTAAACCAAGCCCAGCCTCATGGGACGAAAATAGCATTAATTTCTTCACTTCACTGAACATTCCAGATTACAGGCATGAAGTGTTCAGAATCTGGATATACAGCTGAGACAATTATGTGCTTTAAAAAGTGAAACAGATTACCTTAAACATATATTGAAAGTGCAGTGCCACAGAGAAGAAAAATAAAAGTACACAAGTGTACCATTAAATTGTAATGTACTGATTATAAAACTAAGTACTGTATTATTACTGTATTATTATCCTCGGGCGGACGTGGAGACAGCGAGTGACATCATCCATTCTTCTGTTGCTAAGTTACAAATGCAGCACCCTGAGGCACTTCTGCTAATCGCTGGAGACTTTAACCATGTGACGCTGGACAAAACATTACCTGCCTTCTCCCAGTATGTGGACTGTAACACCCGGGGAAATAAGACTATTGATTTACTGTATGCAAACGTTAAAGACGCATACAGCGCCACCCCGCTGCCTGCACCTGGGAAAGCAGATCATAACCTGGTTCTGCTTCAGCCTCACTACAAACCAAAAGTGAGGGTCCTACCTGCAACCACACGCTCATTCAGGAAGTGGACCCCGGAGGCTGAGAATACTCTGAGAGAATGTTTTGGAACTACAGACTGGGATATCCTGCAGGGATCACATAGTGAGAACATTGAGGAAGTTGTTGACTGCACTACTGACTACATCAACTTCTGTATGGACATTGTAGTTCCAGTAAGAACTGTACGCTGCTATGCTAACAAGAAACCATGGATTACAAGTGACATCAAGGGCCTTTTGAACCAGAAGAAAAGGGCCTTTAAAGACGGTGATCAGCATGAGCTCAAGCGCGTGCAGAAGGAACTCCGACTCCAGCTCAGGGCGGCGAAGGAGCAGTACAGGAGAAAGCTGGAGCAGAAGTTGCAGAATAACAGCATGAAGGAAGTGTGGGATGGGATGAAGATCATCACTGGCTGCAGCTTGAAGCGGGATACCACCATCGAGAGAGACGTGAAGAGAGCAAACCAAATGAACAACTTCTTTAACAGGTTTGACCACCCTAACCCACTCTCACTCTCACCTTGGAGTACTGCACCCTCCACACATCCTTCTGCTGATACCAGCATAGGAGAGACATCCCCACCCAGGTGAGCAGAGAGCTGAGGAGACTTCGTGCCAGCAAAGCAGCGGGTCCAGATGGAGTATCGCCACGACTGCTGAAGGTCTGTGCATCGGAACTGGGGGGTCCTCTACAGCGCATCTTCTACCTCAGCCTGGAACAAGGGAGAGTCCCGAGGCTTTGGAAAACATCTTGCATCACCCCAGTCCCAAAGGTATCACGTCCTAGTGAGCTGAATGACTTTCGGCCTGTTGCTCTGACATCACATGTGATGAAGACCATGGAGAGGCTGCTGCTTCACCACCTTAGGCCACAGGTTCAACACGCCCTTGACCCTCTGCAGTTTGCATATCAGGAGAAGGTGGGAGCGGAGGATGCCATCATCTATATGCTACACCGATCCCTCTCCCACTTAGACAGAGGCAGTGGTGCTGTAAGAATTATGTGTCTAGACTTCTCTAGCGCCTTCAACACAATCCAACCTCCGCTCCTTAGGGACAAGCTGACAGAGATGGGAGTAGATTCATACCTAGTGGCATGGATCGTGGACTATCTTAAAGACAGACCTCAGTATGTGCGTCTTGGGAACTGCACGTCTGACATTGTGGTCAGCAACACAGGAGCGCCACAAGGGAGTGTACTTTCTCCGGTCCTGTTCAGCCTATATACATCGGACTTCCAATACAACTCGGAGTCCTGCCACGTGCAAAAGTTCGCTGATGACACTGTTATCGTGGGCTGCATCAGGAATGGGCTGGAGGAGGAGTATAGGGACCTAATCAATGACTTTGTTAAATGGTGCGACTCAAACCACCTACACCTAAACACCAGCAAAACCAAGGAGCTGGTGGTGGATTTTAGGAGGCCCAGACCCCTCATGGACCCCGTGATCATCAAAGGTGACTGTGTGCAGATGGTGCAGACCTATAAATATCTGGGAGTGCAGCTTGATGATAAATTAGACTGGACTGCCAATACTGATGCTTTGTGCAAGAAAGGACAGAGCCAACTATACTTCCTTAGAAGGCTGGCGTCCTTCAACATCTGCAATAAGATGCTGCAGATGTTCTATCAGACAGTTGTGGCGAGCTCCCTCTTCTACGCGGTGGTGTGCTGGGGAGGCAGTGTTAAGAAGAAAGACGCCTCACGCCTGGACAAACTGCTGAGGAAGGCAGGCTCTATTGTTGGCATGGAGCTGGACAGTTTAACATCTGTGGCAGAGCGACGAGCGCTCAGCAGGCTCCTATCAATTATGGATAATCCACTGCATCCACTAAATAGTATCATCTCTAGACAGAGAAGCAGCTTCAGCGACAGACTGCTATCACTGTCCTGCTCCACTGACAGATTGAGAAGATTATTCCTCCCCCAAACTATGCGACTCTTCAATTCCACCCGGGGCGGGTAAACGTTAACATTTAACATTATACAAAGTTATTGTCTGTTTTTCACCTGCATTATTATTATTATCAATCTTTAATTTAATATTATTTATTGTATCAGTATGCTGCCGCTGGATAATGTGAATTTCCCATTGGGATTAATAAAGTATCTATCTATCTATCTATCTATCTATCTATCTATCTATCTATCTATCTATCTATCTATCTATCTATCTATCTATCTATCTATCTATCTATCTATCTATCTATCTATAGTTTTTACACACAAGTTGTCAAGCAAAAATGTAAAATGTAATTCCTTATGCTGTTGATGTTCACTGCCACTTTAGTTAATATTAGAGTATTAATTATGTATTTTACTTAAATGCAAAATGAGTGAATGGAGGTCAGGTCAGGTTAGGTGGGGGAGCATTCACTGGTACAGTGCGTTGCCACATCCACCATATGACTAAACAGCTCCATATCCCGGTTGGCAACCCCCCAGGCACACACACGGTCCAGTCCCACCCTCTGGAAATGACCATCTGTCTGCCACTGCCAGGTGTTACGTGGGCATCCCCTTGGCCTGGTCCAGCCGCTCGGGTCCTCAACAATGATGATCCTGTAAGCCGAATTGCCCTCAGGGAATCACGCCACAAGGCCATAGTGCCTTAACTGATGCTCCCTCACAGTTCAGGTAATTTGCTTCATTCAGGACTCCATGAGCAACTGCTCATTTGACACAAAGTCAAACCAGCTGTACCCAAGGATTCTCTGAAGAGACACAGTACTGATGGAGTCCAGTCTTCGTCTCAGGTCACTGGATAGCATCCATGTCTTGCAACCATATAGGAAAACAGGAAGCACCATGATGCTAAAGGTGTGGACCTTTGTCTCTTTTGCAAAGATATCGGGAGTGCCACACACCCCTTTCCAGAGACCTCATCACCCCCCCATGCTCTCCCAATCCGTCTACTTACTTCATAGGAAGAGTCACCAGAGACACGAATGTCACTGCTGAGGTAAGTAAATGTCTCGACAAGGTCGACACTCTCTCCACAGACAGACACACTGCTGATGGCTATGCCCAAGAGGCCATTAAAAGCTCAGATCTTGGTTTTTAGCCAGGATACCCGCAAGCCCAGACACTCAGACTCCTTGCTCAGTCTCTCGAAAGCCCCGATCACAGCCTCCATTGACTACACAAAGATCAAAGCATCATCGGCAAAGTCAATATCAGTGTGTCTTTCTTTACCAACAGATGCCCCACAGCCTCTGGACCACACGACCCTGCCCAACCCCCAGTCCATGCAAGCACTGAACTGCGCAGGAGCAAGAACACACCCCTGACAAACCCCAGAATTAACTGGGAAAAACACAGAGGTTCTGCTTTCACTCTGCACAGCACCCACAGTACCAGTGTACAGGCCAGCCATGATATCCAGCAACTTTGAGGGGATCCTGTGAAGTCTCTGGATGTCCCACAGGGCAGCTCAATTAACTGAGGCAAAAGCTTTATAAAAATTGACAAAGGCTACAAAGAAACTCTGCCAAAATTCGCGTCTGCGCTCCATGACATCGCTTAGTGGCAGGATGCTGTCAATGGTAGACTTCTTAGATGTAAAACCAGACTGCTCTTTGGTGTAGCGGGTCCACAGCTCACGTCAAAAAGGCCATTTTTAAAAGTAAATAATCGCCCCACTCACGGCTTAGCAAGGGGGAGTGGTATGGCAGGAGTAGTTCCTGGGTGATGCGTGATGCGGATGGTCCTCACTTAAGTGCACAGGTGAGGAGTTATCCGCATCCGTAATTGGTGCCGGGAGCTGCTAATTGCCACATCTGTTTCACATCCCCATAAACCCGAGGCGGCTAGGGAGAAAAAGAAAGAAAACGAAAAGTGAACGGAGGTTGCAGGAGAAGAAGGCAGGAATCGGGGAGAGGAAAGCCGGTGTAAGAGAGCGAGAATAAGCAAGCGCAGGCTCGTGGGCTGCTGAGCAGTGAGCCCTAGAGGGGTGTTTGGCCAGCACCTAGGGCAGTCGGTAGTGGTCGCTCCTGCTGAGCATGTAGTTCGGGAGCAGGAGCGACTGGAAGAAGGATGGCTCGCCGCGGAAGACCGCAGGATTTGGGAGGCTTGGGAGGTGGATTCCCCAGCGTGAGTGTCCTGGTCGCTGTGGAACCCAAGTCTCGGTCTGGGAACAGCAGAACCGAAGCCAGGGATCGGGAAGCCTCCAGATCAGCAGGCAGAGCAGGTCAGCTGCAGCTAGGGTGACTAACCTTGGTGCATTACCTGGATGGGAGAAGCAGGGGAGTCACCAGTAGAAGAAAGGTACCAGGCTGATTTGTTTTTAAAGGGACAGCTTCCAGCCATTGTTTTAACCTCGTTTTAAAAAGGATTTTTCTATTTATTGGATTTTAACCTTCACCAGTTCACTTGTTTTATTGGATTATTTATTTAAAGCTTTTTGAGCTGCACTGCACTGCACTATTTACTGTATTTGAACAGTTTGATTGTTTTTGTTTTAATAAAAGCACTTTGCACTTTTTGCACCATCCCCTTGCTTTGTTGTGCCTCACTGTCTAGTTCATCGGGGACATTACCGACGATGTCTGGTTCAGAGTTCCCAGAAGCTGAATGGGAGCATGGAGCAAACCCGCATCGTCACATGCTCTAGTCACTGGTAGGTGAGCAAATGATCATGGATCATATTAAGGATGATCCCAGCGAGGACCTTACCTAGCACTGAGAGAAGTGTTATCCCCCTGTAGTTGCCTCAATTCAAGCGATCACCCTTTCCTTTCCAGATAGGGATGACTAATCCTGCTTTCCAGTCAGTTGGGATGATACCCGTCTCACAAATGGAAGCAAAGATTGCTTGCAATACCAGGAGGACAGACTTACCACCAGCCTGGAGAAGTTCACCCTGGATACTACAGATACCTACAGCCTTCCCTACCCTCAGATGGTTCACCACCTGTGCAATCTCAGTGAGATTGGGTGGTTCACAGCTAATTGAAGAGCAACCTCAAGAACTGTACACTCAGAAATATCTAATGTCCTAGTTGGAGGACCAGCTTTACACAGCTGCACAAAGTAGCCAGCCCAGCGGGTCACAACTGCAGTGTCATCCGTAAGAACTGTTTCATCAGCAGCCCTGACTGAAACTCTCCAAGGAACAGATTCAGATGTGTATAATGCTTTAATTCCTCTGTTAGCAGGAATGTGGGTGGTATGACGGTATGTCACTTACTCACACATTCCATCGGACACCATCAGAAGAAGCTGATTTGCCACAGCAACAGCTACTCACTGAGTATGACAGCTATCACAGCGATCAGCCAATAAAAGGTACAATCACCTACAAAGATCTGGCCAGTCCCAGGTCTGTGCACCTTAGAGAGTACTGCCACTGAAACGCGGATTTTACAAAGCTCCTCCAACACCAGAGGAAGATGATGATCATGCCAGAGAGCCAAGACGTTCAACGTATCTTCCCAGATGAGCCGTCTCAAATTGGGATCCGAGTGCTGCTATGAAACAGGCGACAACTCAGCACCACACCATTTCCGATCCCCAACAGGCCTGAACCCATTGCCTCTCCAACGGTTTTGACTCTTCCGAGGAGGAGGCTCCCGAGGGCTTGCCCCCATCCCCTTCATAATGCGAGCAGCATTCCTATGAGTGGCTGTAGTACAGTTATTACCACAGAGAGCAGAAAGGAATCCAGTCAGTTGTCTCAGAGCTGCGTGAAGTTTTTTATGGTGGCTGGAGTGCCAATCCTGCCAACCACCATGATTTCCTTGCAAGTTGGAGGACCGCTTGTAGGGCCAGATGCAGTTTATTGTCATACCCAGGGAGGTTGCACAGTAAATCCATACAAGTTCTTGTTTAAAGTTAAATGAACATTTGTCTAATTTTGGATTGTAAAACAAATGGAGTATCCATGTAACATCCCCAAACTCAGTATGCTTCCAAAGAGGTCACAAGATCTAACTAAAAATTAGTTTTATTGAATAAATAGTGTGAAGGGACAGCAAAGTACAAAATAAACAGATCGTTTCAGAGACAATATAAGAAACATCTAATGCCTCTGTTTGATCTCCTAAACCAGGTCTGTTGTTCTTTACTATTCATTGGTTGGTTTTGCTCTTACCTATGTTCCAAAATTGTTCTCCATGCACTATACATGTTTTGTTAACTTGCATCTCCTAGTTTTCTTGTCCTCTGTAAGCCTCTGGCTTCCTTCTCACCTTCTGTTTTTACCTCTAGCATTTTCTTTCCTAGCCTCACATGCTAGATGTGACAACGACTGCAACATACAGTCTTAGAGAAGCATAACCTGCTCCCGTCCTGGTCTACACTTTCGCACTGTTATACTAGTGCCTTTGTTTGTTCAAGTTCTGGAGCACTGCAAATAAACAAGGCATTCCCACCCAATAAGGCTGCCCTTCTTCCCATGTAGAACAAATTATTTACTTCAGGCTCTCTTCACAACAAGAGCACAAGGTGGGATATAAATTTTGACCTTTTCACTTTAACCATCTGATTTTTCTTTTAAATCAATTAATGTCTCTAAGTCTAATTCAGATTTATTTTGCCTTCCACATCTTATAGCCTTTTAAGTTCAGTGTTTTCTTAAAAGATAATAGCAAAGGCATATGTAAAAGAGAAGAATTTAAGAGAATGTCAAATGGAGGTCCTGCTCAGTGAAGTGTAGGCAAGGAAAAACATACTATTTTGTGGCTTAAGCAGCAGTATAAGCAACAAAAGGAAATTGATGGAGTGGTACAGTGTGTTGGAGGCATTTAAAAGTTCAAGATAAGAAATTGCACAATGCCCAAAATAAAGAAGTGGCCACATATCAAAGTTGCTTTGAAAAGTTGAGTTACGGCCCACCATCTGAAAAATCAGTCTAGGTTTAGCTAACAATTTCCACTTTAATCTTGTAGTTTATTTTGTCATTAAAATAAAACATTGTAAACTTCATCTTAAAATTGATGTTTAATATACTAGAGTTTCTCAAACTTCATCATAACTAAAGTAGCACGTTAAATGCTTTGTATTCTAAGTGTTCCCCGACCCAGTCGTTAAATCACTACATACTTCTTAAACGGGCTTTTTCTTATGCCAACAGGAGTGCACAGGCAGCGATTGCCACACAGAATAAACTACATTCATGATATTACAGCTCTCTGAATATTTTAGAATACTAAGATGTATACTTAATATCATTTGCATGATGAATTGATTTAAAGCATGTATTAAACAAGTGGGGGCACGGTGGCTCAGAGGTAGCAATGAGCTGGCACCCCATCCAGGGGTTGTTCCTGCCTCACGCATGATGCTTGTTGGGACGGGTGCGACCCTGGATAGAATAATTTATTGCAGCAGTACTGTGTCTGTCAAACATACCAACCTCCATTTCCTCTCCTTCCGTTTTCTTTCTTCACGTAACCAGTTGCCACACAATAAGCATCTAAATTAAATGTAAAACCAGCTGTAAGCTTAGAACTCCCAATTCTTCAAAACTTTTAAGGAACATCTTCATTATACATGTTTAATTATTCCATCCATTCATCCAGGTTCGTGCCAGTCCCAGCAAGCATCAAGCATGAGGCAGGAGCAAGCCCAGGACAGGGCACCAGCTCATTACTTCTGCTGCTCACCGTGCCCTCACATGTTTAATTATTTAAAGTACACATTATTTAAATGAAGTTAACAATTTATCTATAAAATGTGTCACACACGAGTGCAAGGGAGGCAATCAGTGGGCTTGGTTGGGCATGATATGCCAAGACAAGAGTTGGCGGGGTGCACTAATGCCTTTTTCTCTCTTCCCTTCAGACCCTCCGAAAAGAAGCCTACATAATTCCAGAACCTGCCCTATCAGTGACATCACTTCTAGTTCCGACCCCTTGGAAACACCCTTTCCTCATCAGTAGCTATAAAAAACCCACTTTTTGTAAGTAACATTTTTGTGTGTATGAATTATTTATACATGAGGCCCCTGGATCTTTGGACATTCAAAGTTTTATACTAGAATTAAAACATTACTACTTTCTCTTTCCTTATTTAAAGCTTTGATCTGTTCCGAAGTCTTGTGCTCATTCTTTCCAATTCCCATCTTCAACAACACCAACAATTAATTTCTTGTATAGCCTGAAATCACACAACGAATGCCTCAAAGGGCTTTAACAGGTCTTGTTTTTGACAGCCCCCCAGTATTGAACATACATCATCTGTTTGTTATCTCTTATCACCTTTCATATCTTTTCTTGTTTTCTTTTCTAAATAGATCTACTCTCTACTGGGAACATTACAGTATTTTATAAAAATCTTTCTCTTCTTAATATCATGAATTAAGATGTTTCATTTAGTCATCCTTCTTTTTTTCTGGGACACCATTTTCAAAAGCATTTTCTTCTAAAACTCCCAACCTCTAATGTATTCAAGTTCCAATTGTTTCATAAGTTATATACAACCCCTGTTTTGCAATTGAAGTTATCCTGGAGTTTGTCTCTGTGGCCCTCCAGTATTTGCTTCTTCTAGCTGACCATGTCACCTCTTTCTTTCCTTCACTTTTTCCTCATTTTTAATTTCACCGGAGGCCTTCTCCTTATGACCTCCTATTAACATAACATCTGTGCTTTTGCTGCCAAAATGATTCTGTTTAATAGGCGAACAGAGTCCATAAAAACTCATATTTGACCCTTGGTAGTCCATGTTGTATAACTTTATCCACTAGCTGCTCCAAAGATTAACAAAGCCATTGCTAGATACAGCAATGTTTGGTATAAGCCTGCTAAGTCTGGTTAAATGACCTGCTATGATTATAATCATAATGCCTTGTTCTTAACAAGTAGATCTATTTGTTTGTCTGCCTGTCCCAAAACCTTTCACTCTCTTTACATTTTTAGTTCTTTCTTTGTTTAAATTCTTTCCCTGGGCAGTTGTGGTTTACCATATAGGTTACTTGTGATATTACCTGCTTCCTAAGACAAGTACAGGACTCAATGATTCATGGAAAATACTTTTAGATGTTTTGTTATTGCTCTCTCTTGCTTCTGACTGTTTTCAAGCTGTTATCAGGTTGAAGTTGGGTTATGGTGAGTCACATTGGAGATTTGGTTTCAGAATATTTTTTATATTGGTAGTTTGTTTTGAATTTTTCTCTGGTGAATAAAAACGATCACAGAAAAAAACTAAACTGACTAAAGAAGAAATTGATTTGTCAAGTATGATACATTTTAACATTAGTAACTGATGACTTTACCAGTTATTTTAGTAGAAATATAAATAAATTAAAGACACAGAGCCTATTCTAGCACCTTCAGGCAGGAAGAAACCCTGAACAAAACACTAAGTCATAATAAGGCACAGTAAAGCCACTCTGTCCAGTAAATACTGCAAGCCAGTTTCCCAAGACAAAACTTACAAGACATTCCTTAGATTCCATTCCATGTAAAAATATAAATGTTCATTAAAATAATTTATGATATAATTAATTCATCTTAATTGTGTCAGATGACTTCAAGCAATGTAACTCTATTAATCAAACCTACATTTTTAACTTTTTAATTTTCTGAACTAATGCCTTTATCTTTAAAATGTTAAGAAACAGCTGTAGCCTCCCACCCCTAGGCTTATTAAAAGCAGCCTTTGTTACAGCCAGATTACAATCCCTCACTTCCCAAATAAGTTTGTTTATCATGTATTGCTACCCATATTCATTAAGTGAACAGTGGCTGACTCGCTATTAGGTACTTTCTAAAAACTGTTTCTTTAACCTATCCTTTAATGCTGCCTGGTTCAGACAATGCATTTATTTAATGCTGCTTGGTAATGCATGTGGAAAGATGTGGGATAGCCTATGAAAAAAATATAAGAGGCACACAGAAAACAAGCATATCTAATGAGTTTGGTCATAAATAAATTAATCTTGACATGAGAAAAACAGCAAATGAGAGCCATAAGTATGGCTGAAGACATCATAATTATTGCTGATCATCAAAATTTGTCAAAGTGATTTTTCTTTTGGCAGCAAATATGCTGTGTTCGCTAATAACCATGTTTGTTGAATACTTTCCTAGAAACTCGGAATGTGGCAAGCTTAGACAAACTTTTTTCTCAGCGCCCCATGATGCTTTGTAAGGCCTGTGTGACAGCACACAGTAGTAGCACCCAATGTTGGATGGGACAGCTTCCCCCAAGTATATAATGCTGACACTGGTAGAGGGCTTAAAAATAGTGAAAATTTTCAAATAGATTTAAACACAAAACATGCACACAGAAGGAAACTGGAAATGCATTGGTGTGTTTATTTCTCAAAGGCAATGTCTTTTTGTATGGACCTGTTTGTGACCTGTATGTAATATGTGAGCTTAACCCTTTAATAATATTACCTAGAGTGCTTTGCAGTTGACACAAACAGGAAGAGGTAAAGAATCCATGTGCTTTAGTGTTGCACTTATTTGCTAGCAGCTTTAGTGAATGAGCAAAAGAGTCAATGGAAAAAGAATGCAAACAGTACTTTTTGGTTCAAGTGAAGTGAGTGGAATTTCTGGGGGGGAGGGGGGGATTAAGTCTTAGTGAATTCATGGGTCCTGTCTGTCTGTAATGGTACTGAATTCTATTTATTTTATTTCAGGGTGGCACAATGATGCACTGGTCAGCACTACTGCCTCAAACCTCAGATACATTTTTGGCCAAAATAATCAGTTCCACATAGTTGACAGACATTTTAGAAGCCATCAGTGTCACTTAAAAGACCATCACACTATTATAATAAACTTAAAATCTGGTTTGGTGTTTCCTTTCCCATTGACATCAATGCATTTAGTTGAGTTTGGCAAAATTTCCAAACATATCAGCAAATTCAGCAAGGTTCACTCATCCCTAGTCATAATGTATACAGTGATCCCTCGCTATATCGCGCTTCGCCTTTCGCGGCTTCACTCTATCGCGGATTTTATATGTAAGCATATTTAAATATATATCGCGGATTTTTTGCTGGTTCGCGGATTTCTGAGGACAATGGGTCTTTTAATTTCTGGTACATGCTTCCTCAGTTGGTTTGCCCAGTTGATTTCATACAAGGGACGCTATTGGCAGATGGCTGACAAGCTACCCAACTTACTTTTCTTTCTCTTTCTTGCGCTGACTTTCTGTGATCCTGACGTAGGGGGTGTGAGCAGGGGGGCTGTTTGCACACCTAGACGATACGGACGCTCGTCTAAAAATGCTGAAAGATTATCTTCACGTTGCTACCTTCTGTGTGAAGCTTTTAAGTATGCTGCACAGTGCTTCGCATACTTCAAAGCTCAAAGGGCACGTATTGATTTTTGACTTTGTTTTTATCTGTCTCTCTCTCTCTCTCTCTCTCTCTTTCTCCCTCTCTCTCTCTCTCTCTCTCTCTCTCTCTCTCTCTCTCTCTCTCTCTCTCTCTCCCTGCTCCTGACGGAGGGGGTGTGAGCTGCCGCCCTCAACAGCTTTGTGCCGCGGTGGTTCGCATACTTAAAAGCCAAACAGCGTATTGATTTGTTTGCTTTTCTTTATATCTCTGACATCTGCTCCTGACGCAAACTCCTTTGAAGAGGAAGATATGTTTGCATTCTTTTAATTGTGAGACGGAACTGTCATCTCTGTCTTGTCATGGAGCACAGTTTAAACTTTTGAAAAAGAGACAAATGTTTGTTTGCAGTGTTTGAATAACGTTCCTGTCTCTCTACAACCTCCTGTGTTTCTGCGCAAATCTGTGACCCAAGCATGACAATATAAAAATAACCATATGGTTTCTACTTTGCGGATTTTCTTATTTCGCGGGTGGCTCTGGAACGCAACCCCCGCGATGGAGGAGGGATTACTGTATTTCATTTATAAAAGGCAGGGAAACCATGGGGGACACCTCAGATTGTTTTTAGCTTAATTTAATCCCTTCTTGGGTTGTTTTTGTTTAAAACCTCTTCCCAAACGTTGGAGGTGGGCTCATGGGCAAAAATAAATTAGGAGTGTTTCCTGTGAGTAAAACCCGTCACATCCTGGACTGGTTTCTGCCTTGCACATTATGCTTCTGGGATTGCACTAATTACAAGCAAGCTTTCAATCATAATGACTCAACCTGCTTTTCGTTGGTTACTGGAACTAAAATAGAAACAAGCCAAAAGTATTTCTGTGTTGTAGCAAGCTGTGTCTAAATTCAGTACAAAGACTTGTTTCTCGTGAATATGTACATTAGACTGTCTTGGAACCAAAAATAACACTTTGGAGAGCAAAAAAAAAAGTGAGAGCTAAGTTCTGTTTTGCCAAATATGCACTGTGAGAACAAAATGAACAACCAAAACATTTTTAAACCATTTTTAAAGCTGTTTTTATTTATGCTGTTGCAATACTTTCCACAGAAATTATAAAATGCATAAAAAGAAATGTGTGTTACTGGCATTTTTTGAACTTGTGTAAAGAACCATATAATTTTAAAGTAAAATGTATAAATTGTAAATAATGGTATTGGTACAAGTACTCCACAAAGTGGAAATATGGTATATTTAATGTAATTCCATCCATTCTGTAACACCACTTTATATCATACAGGATTGTGAGGTGCAATTTAAATTTGACAGAATGTAAAATAACACAAGAAAAGAAACAAATAAATTCCACATAGACGGCACTGCAGTGAGGAAACAAACTGCTTTAAGCTGGCAGGGCCACATGCTGTACCACCATGCTTCTCAAGGAAAATAATAATTGCAGCAACAAAAAAAAAATCAGTACTTTTACTCACACATTCACATACATAATCATACATAACACAGTTTGCAGACTGGGAGGACAAACTGGAGCTACTCAAAAAACTATACATTTTAGTTTAACAGAAAGAAGTCAGTATCTGCATGTCTGTTTGTGAAACTTTTTTGAATATCCAAAACATTTTACAGTTAACCACTGAAAATAAAGTTATGAAAAATGCATCTTTATAAAAAGCACACCAAAATCAAACAGACCCAAAATTTATATGCAAAAATAAAACTTGGGATAAGATTGAAGGCGCCATATAAATGTTATTTTTTACAAATTGATTGTTATTGATTACACTTTATTGAAATTTTTGAATACTCTCTTTTACTAATACAGTAGAATCACAAAGTATTCAGACCCCTTGACATTTTTCATATTTTGCAGCCTTGTGCTAAAATCATTTAAATTCACCCCCCACCCTCTTTTATACAAAATTCATTGTTCCAGAATGACAAAGCGAAAACAGGACTTTAGACATTTTTGATGATCTTTACTCCAAGCATGCTTCCATGTGTCTTTTGCTGATGAGAGAGGCTCCCATCTTGCCACTCTGCCATAAAGTCTAGACTAGTGGATTGTTTTGCGGTGATTGTTGTCCTCCTGGAAGTTTCTCCTGTCTCTAAGCAGGTTCTCTGGAGTTCAGCTAGACTGACCATCAATTCTGCAGGAATTTTTTGTAGCTTTCCTCAGATTTGTGACTCAGCACAGTTCTGTCTTTAAGCTCTGCTGGCATTTCCTTTGACTTCACGGACTGGTGTTTGCTCTGATAAACACTGTCAGCTGTGAGACCTTATATAGACAAGTGTTTCCCTTTCCTAATCATGTCCAATCTAGTGAATTTTCCACAAATGGACTCCAAACAAAGTTTAGAAACATCTCAGTGATGATCATTAGCATGGTCGGATGTACTGTACTTGAGTCAGATTTCAAGTGTTATAGCAAAGAGTCTGAATATGTGTGTTAATGTTATGTTTCCGGTTTTTTATTTTTAATACAGTTCCAAACATTTTTAAAATCCTGTTTTCGCTTTGTCATTCTAGGGTGTTGAGTGTTGATTAATCTGAGGAAAAATTAGTTTAACTGATTGTAGCATAAGATTGCAACACAGCAAAATGTGAAAAAGTGAAGGGTTTGGAATACTTTCTAAATCCATTGTATATTCTTCATCCTGGAATAGCTACCCTAGTTCTGAAATTATACAGTGCTTACAGAGGTCAAAATTTGTTGTTAACTTATCTACATACTTAATTAGATATCATGCCCTTAAATTAAGTATGCAGCCTCATAATCCCCAAAATCATGTACTTTGTTGGATTAAATTTAATCCTTATTGTCTTGCCTTTAAATCTACAGAAGTGAAACTAGTTTCTGCTCCTACAATAAACCTTCCTAGACTAGTTATTATTATCAATTAATTATTACTGTTGCTGAAAACATTTAACTCATCAGGATGGCTTATTAGTACAGTACAGTATTTGATTCTACCAAGTTTTAGACCACTGATCATACTGTAACTGTTTGCTGAAATATTTACTCCAGCAGTATTTGTATTCCAGAAGCAGTATTCCAGAAGCCTCGTTATCTGTGGATGCTAATCACTGTGGTTTGCAATTTTGGATTTGTGGCCATCATATATACATGAATTAAACTATTATATTCCAGTCTATAAGGTTCTGTTCATATTAACAAAGTAAATTCAGACTTTTTACTTCAGAATGGGGAATTAGACAGCTGTACATTTAAACAAATACTTTCCACAATTACTATTGGACCTCTGGCTCTCTCTCTCTCTCTCTCTCTTTGCAAACTTACACAGATTAACAGATGTATAGGGGAAGGACTTGAACAAAGAGGATCTCTTCACACTCTGTATTATTCATCAGTTTCACACATATTGAATCTATTGGGGGAATTCTGTAGGATCTCTGGATTCAAAAGTAAATTAAATATGAGTGTACTGTTTATAGTGAACAATTAGATTACACTGCATTACTTTCCTCACTTTTTGCAAAACAGTTTTAATATCTTGTAGCTATAATTACAAAAAAATTAAAGTTCTATTCAAACTCAATGTTTTTTTTATTTGATGGAAAGACTCAAACAAGATGGTATAGATGGTGTCAAATGTATGAATATAGCCAGATCCTTATGAGCATCAATCTGAAGTCAGCCAGGAAGGTTTAGACTTTGACTCAAGAACATACCCTCTAAAGAACCTCCAACCCACTTCTGATCTCACATCTTCAGGCTGCCAGGCTTTAAAAACTGCATGTGATCTAAAACAAAAATGGTCTGACATGGGAGTCTCTGATGACGGGAAAGTGTTGTTGCCCAATACACTACTAATCTTTTACATTTTTTTTCTTGTCTGAAGGCATTTAATGACCCAAACCCTCTTAACAATTTTGTGTGGTTTCTTGGTAATAGTCACATTTTCATTAGCTGGGAGAATTAATAGTGTTAAAAATGAAAAGCCCTACAAAGTTCCTATATATTTAAAAGTGCATCCTTTTTCATATTATCATATTCTTAAAAAAATACAGTGGTGTGAAAAACTATTTGCCCCCTTCCTGATTTCTTATTCTTTTGCATGTTTGTCACACAAAATGTTTCTGATCATCAAACACATTTAACCATTAGTCAAATATAACACAAGTAAACACAAAATGCAGTTTTTAAATGATGGTTTTTATTATTTAGGGAGAAAAAATATCCAAACCTACATGGCCCTGTGTGAAAAAGTAATTGCCCCCTTGTTAAAAAATAACCTAACTGTGGTGTATCACACCTGAGTTCAATTTCCGTAGCCACCCCCAGGCCTGATTACTGCCACACCTGTTTCAATCAAGAAATCACTTAAATAGGAGCTGCCTGACACAGAGAAGTAGACCAAAAGCACCTCAAAAGCTAGACATCATGCCAAGATCCAAAGAAATTCAGGAACAAATGAAAACAGAAGTAATTGAGATCTATCAGTCTGGTAAAGGTTATAAAGCCATTTCTAAAGCTTTGGGACTCCAGCGAACCACAGTGAGAGCCATTATCCACAAATGGCAAAAACATGGAACAGTGGTGAACCTTCCCAGGAGTGGCCGGCCGACCAAAATTACCCCAAGAGCGCAGAGACGACTCATCCGAGAGGTCACAAAAGACCCCAGGACAACGTCTAAAGAACTGCAGGCCTCACTTGCCTCAATTAAGGTCAGTGTTCACGACTCCACCATAAGAAAGAGACTGGGCAAAAACGGCCTGCATGGCAGATTTCCAAGACGCAAACCACTGTTAAGCAAAAAGAACATTAGGGCTCGTCTCAATTTTGCTAAGAAACATCTCAATGATTGCCAAGACTTTTGGGAAAATACCTTGTGGACTGATGAGACAAAAGTTGAACTTTTTGGAAGGCAAATGTCCCATTACATCTGGCGTAAAAGGAACACAGCATTTCAGAAAAAGAACATCATACCAACAGTAAAATATGGTGGTGGTAGTGTGATGGTCTGGGGTTGTTTTGCTGCTTCAGGACCTGGAAGGCTTGCTGTGATAGATGGACCCATGAATTCTACTGTCTACCAAAAAATCCTGAAGGAGAATGTCCGGCCATCTGTTCGTCAACTCAAGCTGAAGCGATCTTGGGTGCTGCAACAGGACAATGACCCAAAACACACCAGCAAATCCACCTCTGAATGGCTGAAGAAAAACAAAATGAAGACTTTGGAGTGGCCTAGTCAAAGTCCTGACCTGAATCCAATTGAGATGCTATGGCATGACCTTAAAAAGGCGGTTCATGCTAGAAAACCCTCAAATAAAGCTGAATTACAACAATTTTGCAAAGATGAGTGGGCCAAAATTCCTCCAGAGCGCTGTAAAAGACTCATTGCAAGTTATCGCAAACGCTTGATTGCAGTTATTGCTGCTAAGGGTGGCCCAACCAGTTATTAGGTTCAGGGGGCAATTACTTTTTCACATAGGGCCATGTAGGTTTGGATTTTTTTTCTCCCTAAATAATAAAAACCACCATTTACAAACTGCATTTTGTGTTTACTTGTGTTATATTTGACTAATGGTTAAATGTGTTTGATGATCAGAAACATTTTGTGTGACAAACATGCAAAAGAATAAGAAATCAGGAAGGGGGCAAATAGTTTTTCACACCACTGTATATACAACTGCTACTTTGGTTATTTGAGACGAAAAAAGTCACATACAAAAAATGGTAATTTTGCGAAGATTCAAACCTAATCACACTAAATGTGATTTTATTTTTTAAGAAACATCTGCTTAACTATCTTTTATTGTTTTTTTATTTATGTGCTATTTTGGTGGTTTGCTCCTTTAATTGTTTAATAATGACAACAACAAACAGAGCAGACTCCCATGCAAACAACACTGAGTGCTGAAAAGCTACAGCTGCTTCAGTGTCAGATCCACTAATGTGCCCATTAGTAAATCATGGATTAAATAATAATAATAATAAATGCAGAATGTTAATCATAATGATGAGAAAGAAAATCTTAAAAACCAAACTAAGAAAAAAACAAAAGCTAATTATCCCCATGCAACATATACAAATACTAATCTTGCACCTAGTTTTTTAAATTTGTGCATTGGACCCACAACACAGAAAATGGGAAGTAACTGCTTGCTTACTTAAACTAAAAGTTCAATTAAAAACAGAAGTTGGTTAGAACAAAAACCTGCAGCCACATGATGACCACAGGACTGACTTTGAGAACCACTTAGATAAGGCAATGCCGGGAATGGGACTTTTTAATTCAAAGTTTAAACAAGATATTCTTCATCAATTTGTGCAGAGAATGGTACAATTCACATAAAATTGTACATCTCATGCATCTATCTTTATTAAAATTTACAGATAGGACAATATTCTATCAAGAAAAACCTATTCTGGTTTCTTACATTGCACTGCTTTTCTTGTCCTTCTTATTTGTAAGAACTCAGTGAGAAAATATATTAAAATTAGAAAAGAAAATATTTTCTCTTTGAGGAATAGTTCAAAGCTTTTTTTCTAATTTGTTAAGGATTCATTAGTGTTGGAAAGTAACATAAACAAGACAGGTCTCTTTTAATTCAGATTTCTGTTAATTACTCTCTAAATTAAGTATAGGAAGGGTGTTTTATTTATATTGATTTGATATGCTATGTAAATGTATGGAAGAAGTATTAATTGAATTCTTTTTTTAATTCACTGTAATGCAATTCATAAAACTTTAAATGATCATTCACCTTTTTGCTTATTTGTAAATATTTTATTAAAACAGTTAACTTCTTTAAGATGAACACACACAAGAGTAACTGCTACCTGGTGAGAAGCTAATTGATATATGGTTAAGAACAAATAAACAATTGTGCACTCAGAAAATTGACTAGGGATGTATACCGGTAATATCAACAAAGAACGAGCATAAAGGCAGCAAAGAATGAGTTATCAATCTAATCCAATGAACTAAAATCTAGGAGAAAATTAAGCAATAATCTGAATTTAATAGTTAAATAAAACCAATGTACTGCAGTGAGTTATTACTGAAACTGAAAAGACAGGAATGGATAAGCCATTTAATTAAAAAAAGTTAGTCAACAACAAGAATTCTTAAATAAGGAAAAGCCACTGTTGCACCCTTACATCTACCCACAGTTTACACTACATTCACATACTGTGAAAAACTATTGTGAAAATGCAAATTATAGTTATATTGGAGTTTTGATACCTGGTATACCACTACTGTAATACACTTTTTAATACACCTTTGTGTATTAAAATAATTCAAATCTGCTTCATTAATGCAAGTTAAATTTTGAGAAGTGAACTTGAAGAGAAAGTAACTTTTTCACTTACTAAAGTACAAATACGAAGAAACAGCTTTTAAAATGAATGATTAAGTTATTCCTTGAGTATTAAAATTAAGATACAGTACTTCATTCACTAAAAGATTAGCTACTTGAGATTATGGTTTTAAACAGTGACACATCTATACTAAAATTGAAAAATGAGTACAGTATGTATTTTAAAGGTACTGAATTTAAAATATATTATGAATCAACAGACCAGATTTTCTCATGAAAAGTGAATTGCATTAATCTCTCACCCTAATTGTTCCTTTTTGAAAAAAATACTAATTTACAAAGATCTCACAAAATGTGAAAATTATAAGAAACCAGTAGCTATGATGTTATGTTACTATTTATTTTTAAAGATTGTTGTTACCTTATTATATGGTTTAGTAATTATCACAGCTTCCCCTCAATTGTTTGGCATGGAGCTTCAGTTTGAATCTGGCAGTTGATTGATACCTACTGTACTGAGTTTGCAAGTTCTCTCCACATTTGCATCATTGCTCCCCCTTTTTGTCTACTACTGAAAGATAACTGTTGATTTATTTATTTTTTTGTTAATCGTTACTAGCTCACTTTACCAGGACTGGGATATGGTCTAAGACAGCTGGGCTACAGCATGCTGTAAACACTGTATGCTATGGATCATCAATATGTTGAAAATGTAGTAATCATATCAAGAATTTTCAGATATTCATCTACATTATTAAAATGTAAAAAACATACTTAAAAGTTCAAATGATAATTTATGCACAAGACTGATGGGCTCATAATTTTAATACTTAAAAATTTGTTTCAGCATCTAGAATATAATTAGTCATTTCACATTTACTTGCTCAATATTTTCATTTTGATTATAATTAAAAAAAACATAATCATTCAGATATATAAATAAGAAATATACATAGCATTTTTCCAAGCTTAATCCTGAGCAGGGTCGCTGGGGGTTGGAGCCTAACCCAGCAAGCATAGGGCACAAGGCATGATGAACAAACCCTAGAGGAGGTGCCAAACTATCACAGGGTAACACACTCACACACCACACACATGCTAGCTGCCAATTTAGCCTCATCAATCCACCTAACCTGCATGTCTTTGGATTGCGGGAAGAAACTGGAGCACCCATTGGAAACATGTAAATTTCACGCAGACAGGACATGGGATGCAAACCTTGGTCCCCTAACTGTGAGGTAGCAGTGCTACCTCTGCCATCCAGAAGTATACATGAAACTACAAAATAAATATACTTTCCTAATATTCTTCCTTGATTTTGGTATACTATATCAATATATCATAACCAACTAACATTAGTAATAGGTGTCACTGTGAAAGAATCACAGATGCTCTTTAATATCCAAAACATAGATTATTCAGTTTTGTATCTTTAACTTCACTGTATTCATAAAAGCTCTGAATACAAGGTTAAAATACAGTAGGTCTGATTTTTAGGTTGTTAGTGATTTTTGAAGTCTATTTTTACTTCATTGTTATGGTAAAATGTGTTAATGCTAATTTTAACATCAGAATCAACCTTAAAATACACCTTCTTTTGTAAACCTTTACATTACCTTTTGCTTTTTGTAATAAAAGAAAGAAAATTATGAATAATGTATAATGAAATGAAAAGCCTAATACTATGTCTGTATAGATAACTTCATCATAGAATTCATTGCATTGTGAAGTTGCTGTTAAAAAAAAGAAACCATTTATACAAATTCTAATTTTGAGCAAAATAAAAAAACTAGAAAATCCCAAGAATTGCAATAAATAAGAGTATCATAAGAGCAATAAAACTGTTAAATGAATTACAAATAAATTTAGGTTTAAACTTTAGCATGCAGTAGCAGATGGTAAATGGAATTTAAGTAGTTTATAATATATACAAATAATGTAGCTATTATAAGAAAAGAAAGTTATATCATAACTGAAGACTGCTCTATGCCTGTACGTATCACAAGCAGAAACACACAAGTCAAAAAAAAAAAAACTGCCGCTACAAATGTCAACTTCCTTTATTAATATTTTAGCTGTGCTTACATGCTCAGATAAAAAAAGAAAAAAAAATAAATTCTCATATGCTCCAGACTGAAAAATCTTTATACTTACATGGTGCCTAGATCTTGCAAACACATTTTAAGGAAGAACTGAGAAATGCCTGTGATGGCTTAAGTTTTAATTGGGTGGCCATAGTGGTCATGGTTAACATCCAATTAACATGAAGAGGCAGATCAAAGGCCTGAGTCGGCAAACATGATGAATCACAGAGACTGTGACACAGAGGAGGCGTGCCAGTGGCTGGGGGAGTTGTAATAGTACTAGTCATTTCCTGTTTCCCCTAGCAGCTACTGTCTTTAGAGAGGTCACTAAACAGATATGAACACCAATGCCCATACTTCCTGACATTACCTAGCACTGAATACAAACATGCTAAGTACAAAATCTCCAACCAGAGTAATTTTACTTTCTTCCTTTAAAGAAAATGTACAGTATACACTTGTATATATTTTGATATGTATTTTGAAACTGCATTACCTTTATTGCTTTTGGAAACAAAAATATTCAATTTACTGTCAATTTAAGTCAAACATAGAACCAGAACCCTATGTCACAACTGTAATCGTTTGTTGAGTACATTAGAACATAATCTGATATGATATGAACACGCATCAGTGTTCTTTTGTCAGTAAACTATTAAATAATGGATACTAGAGACAAGTAACATTGAAACAGAAAGGTTTAGTTTTATGCTCAATTGATACTTGTGAATCTGATCTATGATGGAAAGGTAGAGGTGTGGTTATGCTCTTCTCTTGAAACTCTTTGCTTGTCTCTGTGGATTTTGCAAACCATCTTTGATTGGTCTCTCCAGGGACGCTTTTCTTCCACACACCCCATAGATGAACAGGATACAAAGATTTGTGACTCTTACTTTAGCTTGCTGTGAGTGAGTGAGTGAGTGAGTGAGTGAGTGAGTGAGTGAGTGAGTGAGTGAGTGAGTGAGTGAGTGAGTGAGTGAGTGAGTGAGTGAGTGAGTGAGTGAGTGAGTGAGTGACTGACTGATATTTTTTTCAGGGTTGGTTCCTCTCTTGTGCCCTGTTCTGCTGGAATAAATTTACATCCTTTGGAAATAATACTGGAATAAATAGGTTCTGTTAAATCATGGAGAATTAGTCTGCTTTGTTTCATAAATGTTTTGAGAACTACAGCTTATTTCAAACATGACTTCTTTTCTTAAGATAACAGTTTCTTTTCTACAATCTGGCAACTTGAGCCTTTCAGATATTGAATGCAATCTCAAGTCTGCCCAGTGCTTTCTACGCATTAATAATATACATTTTCACAACAGGTGTAAAAGGGAAGGGGGAGAAATAAGGTACAGCTGGCACTGATGTTTAAAGCTAAAGCATTATAAACACATACAACACTGTACACTATCTTAGAAAGATATATCTCAACACTTATTCTGCTTAGGTGCCAGATTAATCCATTAAAAATAACACCCAAAGAGGAAGTATACAGTTATTTAGTCATATACTACATTATATGTACATTTGTTTTTTCAACATATTCACATATTTTTGTTGCCATGCACCAAATATACAGAAACCTGCTCTCTTTTTAAGTGCTGAGTTGATTTACAATAACTTTGGCAGTATTTGCTGGATTATTTATTTAGTAGGTGACATAAAATATAATTATAGAGATCTGCAGCTATATTTGTTTTCAATGGAGGATGATTCACTTATTGAAAACCTTTTTTTTTACTTTTAAGTCTGACATTACACATTTGTTACACCATTATTGTGAATCTAACTGCTTTTACTTACTAGTTACACTAGTTTTTTGCTTGACTATTAGAAAATTAGATCATCTGTTCATTTAGTAAGGTTTGTAAGGGGGACTTTTTTATAACTTATATATCTACTAAAGTGCAATACAGTTAAATATTCTTAAACTGTTGCAATTTCCATTTTTAATAGGAAATGATTCTAGATATGATCAGGCATAGAAAATATGTTAACAGAAAGTCATATTAAAAATAAATAATATCAAGCAGTGAGGTTGTGTATAAATGCATGATATTGTTAAGCACGACTTGCAAGTTCTCATTAAAGGTGAAGTAAACTCATTACTGAACATTTAAGTAACCTTTCATTTTTGTTAACATGTGCAGCCTGAAATGATAAAGTCTCTTTCAAAGACCTCAATCAGCTATAGTCACTCTGCAATTGCTGCCATCCGCACTCTTTTTTAACTTGACTCACATCCTCTTTAGTATTTGTATCCTGAAAGGTGAAAGTCTCAACTACAATGCATAATTTTTACACTGATCAGAGCTAGCTTACAGCCTCAAGCATTTTAAGCAGTTGTATAGTGCTTGTCTCCTTCACTTTTGTGTACATGCCAGACAATCTAAAAAATCTTGAGATTTCTGATTGTGAACTATTGAAAACTGTCCTAAAATTTGCACTCAGATCTTTAAACCTTATATAAAACAGTGTTTGAGAGCAAGTTAAACTGGAAACACTTGTCATGACATAAGATCGCACCTCGCCCCACATAGACCTACTTAACTGAGAACTTAAAAATAGAGGGCATTTACTGGCAATAAATAAAATTGTAAAAAGGTTAAACCTGAGTATAACATGGATAACAATGAATAATAAAATAGAATATTAACACAAAACTAAACACCTGTGTACCCTGTGTTAGACAGGTACTCAATCCAAGGTTCAGTCTTTCTTTTATCTCGATGCTGCCAATACAGACTCCAACTCCATGATGTTCGACTGGATTAAACTGTTAACTATTTGAATGTAAGCTTATGCTCTCATTTGTTGTTTTACATTAAATCATCTAGTCATATGACACATTTAGCCCTACAAATTACAATGCTGCAGTAACTCTTCAATGTACTTTTCACTTTAAATGGCAATATCTGTTTTCTATCTCACAAATTCCTGACATTCATTTTTTGTTGCAAATCAAGTATATATTTTCAATGTTTAATTACTAGTGAGACTATTATAATATAATACAATTATTTTTCTTAAGCATGTGCATACACAGCTCCAATAGCTACATAATGAATCAAAATTTAATTCTACATGCTTACCTTTTAAATATTGCAAATTCTCTAGTTTAATTGTGTTTGTGAACACTTGAAAAATAAGAGAAAAGTCCTTTATGTAGAAGAGTTTCTTGTAACTGGATCATTTTTTCCATTCTTTAAAAACATCTGGTAGAGCTGGTCTAACTAGTCTATCCACATAAATTAAAAGGTGAAAGAAAACTTTATGCTGAGAAGCAAAACTAATGCTAAAAAAAAACATGTTTTAGCTGTTGAGCCTCCATCAGATTTGTCCATTTTTGAGCATAGCTAATGAAGCTCCACAGCCAAAATGTTTCTAGTATTTTGTTTACATTTCAGAATGGAATTAGGTTTTATTTAAATATCCTTTTGAATTTTTGTGGAAATGATAAAAGGTGACAGTGTACCACATAATACTAAGATGTCAAATTAAAATAATAATACAAACAGATGCAATACAAATAAAAACAATGATACTGCATTTATTCATTATATGATAAAATATTAACCAGCTTTGTAAGTAATCAAACTAGGAGATTTTTCCATTAAAATAATTATAAACTTAGTATTTCAGTCCAGAGTTTCACTGAATCTACCCCAAAGAACACCACATGGGTATTAAAATAAAAATAATAAGTACAATAGCTTGTCAAATGAACATGAAAACCGAATAGAGTTTATTTCCAAACCATTTACTTACTGTTCCTTCTTTGTGATCCTTTTCATAAAGATTTTGCTGTGTGTTTACTCTAGATGGAGAAAGAATATTGTGAGAAAAGACTGGAATAAAAATACACAGTACTGTTTATTTAACATTTAGAAAGATTAAAGATGTAAAAAAAAAAATAAAACACAGTACAATCAAGCCCGACTCCTGTTGCTGGTTCCATCTAGGGTTGGGAGCAGAATTCTGCATGGTACTGATCTGTCCCACTCCCGGCCTTTACTGACAAAATTTCATCCCATTCTTGCTGGCTTTCTCCCACTTCCACAAAAAGGTTCCATTCCATTCCAATTGTATTCCCCCTTTTCACTTTAAAAGGCACCTCAATTTGCCACATAGCCTAAGTGGAGTCTTATAACAATAGAATCTATAAAGGGCCATCACACAGATGTGAGCAAATCTGTTTATGACTGCTTATTTTTCACAGTAAAATCATAGATAATCTATTGTTATCATTTTATAAAATAATAGATAAATGAAAAGATATTGGGTTTCCTGGAGACATTGTCTTTTTCTGGCATAAAATAGCAGTCAGGTTGATATTAAAATATCCCTAACATCATCCAGGATTTTGTCTTGATCGTTACTTAAGTATGTAAACAAACAACAGACCTACATATTTTGTCTGATCCATGTATGACAGGTACATGTTTTGTATCTGCAATCAGCATTTGTTTAAAGAAAAGTACACATGGCATTTGACTCAGGTGACAGCTATGAGGACTGAACAGAGCCATGTTTAACATCAACTTACAAGTACAAAATGTGCCCAAAAAATGAAACCAACAAGTATAAAAAAGTAATACCCATATTTTTGACCAGGACATAATGAGTAGGAAGCCAAATGTACGATCAGTAGAACAGGTATATGCAAAATAAAGCTAATATTCACTGCGTAAAAAACACGTTAATGACAAGAGCTAAGTCCTTTCAAGTTAACCACCAATTTGCTTACTGTGCAAACAGAAGTGTGGAAGAGATTCTGCTGGTTATTCTACATCTTATCTACACTTTTCTCAATAAGCCTTGTTCATATGTCAGATCACTATTTCTGGATTTTTCTTCAGCATTCAATACCATCCGGCCTTATATACTAATTGAGAAACTGAACAATATGATTGTTACCCACTTACTACATTATGGACTCAGGACCTTCTTTTAAATCATTCACAGGCAGTAAAAGTACAAGACACTTTTTTCAATAGTCATGCTCTCATATACAAGGACTCCTCAAGGCTGTGTTTTATCACTATTACTATTCACATTATATATGACCTGAGACAGAAAAATAAACATTGTTCCATTGTCAAGTATGCTGATGACACCATGCTGATAGGGAGCATATCTGGAGAAGATGAAAGCCATTGCTTCAACCAAGTGTACTGTTAAGTAAATTGATGGAATAAGAACTATCTTAGTCTGAATGTCAACAGGAGGAAAGAAATGATATTTCACTTTAAGAGGCAAAATCTTCCTATTCACCCATCATTGTTCTGGTTGAAAAGGTAGAAGTAGTGACTGAATATATACATTTACAAATTATACTACATAATCATCTTAATTGGAATATTAATACAAAACATGTACACTCTAAATGTAATCAGTGCTTATTTCCTCTCTGTAAACCCAACTATTTAAAGTGGACAAAGGCCTCAGCCAAGAAATACAACTGAGAAGACAAATATCATGTTTTATTGTATAACCTTAAACCCTGAAGCTCATCAGAAGAAGTGAAAGACATTTCAAGAGGCAGTGAGGACTTCTCCTAAGTAAAATGTTTGTACCTATCTTCATTTCTACTTCAAACATTAGGACATCTGTTGTACTCAAAACATTAATATTAAAACAGAATGTTTTGGGGTTTTAATAATAGATAGAGATATATTTCTGCTTTGACATGTATGCCACTAAGATAAACATTTAAAATGTGTGCTATTCACTCATGCACCAAGCAAGACAAAAGTGCCCCAATACAACAGAACATGCCACTAACTCTGTCCACACTACAATAAATCAATACAGATATGAAAGAAAAAAAAACAGCACTACAAACAGTAATCACCATCGTGCTCCTGCTTTACAAGCTTCTATGCCACAGCAATGCCTGGAATAATTAATTTAATTTATATATATATATATATATATATATATATATATATATATATATATATATATATATATATATATATATATATATTAATGTTATGGACTGCTGGGGCTTCCACCTGGCTGGGACACCTGCATAAAGGAAGGACCGGGTAGAGAACTTGCATGGGGCATTACCTCCCCATGAATGGCAAAGGGCAGTCTCCCTGGCTTAGGGCAGTGCCACAGGTTTGGAGGTTGGAAGCTCAGCCCTGTTGAGGCCGTGGTCATGGCCAGGAGGCGCATGGAGAAAGGCAGAGCCCTTCATGGCAGGAATGCCTCCACACCTGGAAGCTCTGCTGGAAGGAGATCATGGGACACCAGAGTCGGGAAGAAGTGGACAAAGCTTGAAGGAGGAGTGGAGGCAGAAGAAGAGAGAGAGAGAGAGAGAGAAGGCAAAGTAACATGCTTATTGCATACTTGGAGTTGTGCTCGATACTGTGCTGTGCAAGTGGGAATAAAGAGGAACCATTTCTCATTGTAGAATAAACCCTGTGTTGCGCTGGAACTTGTGCCTGTGTCTGGAGTCTTTGGGTGTTTGGGGAGCTGTGCACCCCCTGGTGGTCACAAGTGGCATCCCTGATGGGACTTCCTGGCCGTCTGTTGGCAGGAGACCTGTTTTAAAACTATTTTATTTATTATATTATACCCTGTAATAATACAATATCAAGAAACCAATTAGAATATACACTTATACTCTCTATTTTCAGATCAGATGAAGTTATCCTCCAAGATGACAATGTTGCCCAAAATATGTTTTTACAGTACCACAGTATCTATCAGTACTTTCAAATTACAACAGGAAATGCAGAGACTTTATTAATAATCATTGGCCGCAGTGAATGTGTAAACATTCATGTACTGTATGTTTCAGTTTTTATTTTTGCAGACAAACAAGGGAAGTATACATTTTTATCCTGACACAGCCAGTTACTTTGAGCAAATTTCTCTTTGCAATATATTACACTTAGTCTCTCACACTGTCTAATGTAACACATTCTAATTTGAGCTGGATAAAAGAAAAAAATACAATGAAAAATACAATCTATTAATGAAATGGTGACTTTTTGACAACATTTTTTTGCTGTTATCGTTTACTTTTGTCTTTCATGGCATCTTGCATCTATAAATATACATTTGTTTATTTGAGCTGTAAAAGCATTCTGGTGTAAGTTCTAACCCGTCTATTACCACCAGAAGAGCTACACAGTCCAGGAGCACAATTGTTATAGTACATTTTACAAAAGTATGTTGAAATCATTGCCAAAACAGGAAATGAAATAACTGAGAGACCTGGAAATTTCTATTTACTATCCATCCATTCATTATCTAAATCCATTCAATCTATTAATGTGAAATCAAAATTCAATTTAACTGTTCTAAATGAAGAAAAATGTTTACGCCCAGGTATAATTTTGTTTTTGTTTATATATGTGAATTTTTTAAGTTCTTATAAAATCAAATTCACATAATGGAGGATTGGTGAGGTAGTTTTGCCTGTTCTAATGGCTGCAATGTGTTGTGTTTTTACATTTAGGTTTTAAGTATGTTAGTTAAAATACCTTCAAATATTACAACAGCCAAATGTTATAGTTTAGTTTAGCTTCTTTATTACTATATAAAACAAAATTCTAATTTGTACATGCCCTCAGCAGCAAATATGTATACTAGTTTCAATAAGAAAAAAATCTCAACAAAAATATAGCTTAAATAATCTTAAATAGAGTCATAATAAAATGCACGTTAATTAGGTCTTTAGGTTTGACCTCTATATTACTGTAAGTTAAGTTTCAGGAGCAAGGAGAACTTTCACATTTACCAATTTGGTTTCTGAGCCTATCTGACCAGGGGGTAAAAAATCAGTCAGCCAACACTGGTTGTGAAGATTGTATCATTATACACAATGATCCAAAATGCACATCAGTGTTAAAGCCAGCGGACAAAGCGATGTGACTGATAGGGTCATTTACAAGAAAACTGGTTCATGTTTAGTGTCACTCTGGTATAACGAATTAGTCTTCTTTTCTAGCCAAGATAAACCTGCAGTGGCATAAAGTAAACACACTTATTTAGCTGCACATTTCAATCAGCGTTCTGTAAATTCAATAATTCACTCATTTTATGTTGAGGTCTCTCTTTTAACAGTGTTATTCACAATAAACCTTTTATTTGATGATGGCCAGGGCAAGGCTGGATTAGAAACAGAGACTTCTGATTACATTAAAGCAATGCAAGGCTTGGTAATCATAGGCACTGACTCAGGGACGACTGAGCAACATATACATCTTTATCATTAAAATCTACACCTAACAGCCAAAAAAAAGATGCAACATGTCACCATTATAAATCAGCAACAATTTATTTATATATTTATAGGTTTGTTCAGGGACACCTAAATATAATATAGCATAATGCCCAAAAAATCTTCATTGGAACACCTAAACAAAATTGCAAGGACCAATTAAAGGGAGTGCACTGGATTTCACCATTAAAGAGTACAGATAAAGATTTGCATGGAGGAGCTTTTTGAGTAATCATGCATCTTATTGATTAGCAGTACTACAATGAAAAAGTAATCATGAGACTGAAGAGAGATTTTTTTAACAACGAAACAGAATGCAAACAGAAAGATGTGGGTTCTAGTATTAGAAAAGTGCAACTATGCAAACTTGAAATGACAATTTTCTAGGCCAGTTAAGTAATGAAATCATTGCCAATTTTTCTACTTGATTTCTAAATTGTAAACAAAGGTGTGGTGGGGCAAATTCATTTTAACATACACTGTAAAACATAGACTCTGTTTTAAGTTTTAAATGAACAAAGTGGTCTACAAGGGACACCAACAGTAAAAGCACTTGTAAATATCAATACCTATATTAACAACAATAACAATTTATTAATGACACAATAAAATATCTATATCTTGAAGAGGGCACTGTGGTTCATATCCTAGCTGTGTTGCAATCTGTATGGATTTTACATGTTCCCTCCCGGCGGCATGGTGGCGCAGTGGGTAGCGCTGCTGCCTCGCAGTTGGGAGACCTGGGGACCCGGGTTCGCTTCCCGGGTCCTCCCTGCGTGGAGTTTGCATGTTCTCCCCGTGTCTGCGTGGGTTTCCTCCGGGCGCTCCGGTTTCCTCCCACAGTCCAAAGACATGCAGGTTAGGTGGATTGGTGATTCTAAATTGGCCCTAGTGTGTGCTTGGTGTGTGGGTGTGTTTGTGTGTGTCCTGCGGTGGGTTGGCACCCTGCCCAGGATTGGTTCCCTGCCTTGTGCCCTGTGTTGGCTGGGATTGGCTCCAGCAGACCCCCGTGACCCTGTGTTCGGATTCAGCGGGTTGGAAAATGGATGAATGGATGGATGGATGTTCCCTCCCCATATGTTTATTGGTCTTTACAAATCCTTCATCCTGCTAAGAGAAATCAGTATCCTAATTATTTGTCAGCATTGTTTTTATAAGCTCAAGACTATTTTATTATAATGGCTTAAAACATATATTGTTTTTTTCTCAGGTTCAAATTAATTTTCCCACTGTTAGTAAATTATTTTATTTTTTTTTTTTATAATTTTAGTAATTTTATCGTAATAATTCATACAAATCAATCAATTTTTACAAAAAATAGGATTGAAGAACAAGTCAACCCTGTAAATTATTTTAATACTTTTACTGTTAGGGGATCACGGTGGTGCAGTGGTAGCTCTGTTGCCTCGCAGTAAGGAGACCTGGGTTCGCTTCCCGGGTCCTCCCTGTGTGGAGTTTGCATGTTCTCCCCGTGTCTGCATGGGTTTCCTCTGGGTGCTCTGGTTTCCTCCCATAGTCCAAAGACATGCAGGTTAGGTACACTGGCAATCCTAAATTGTCCCTAGAGTGTGCTTGGTGTGTGGGTGTGTGTGTGTGCCCTGTGGTGGGCTGGTGCCCTGCCCGAGGTTTGTTCCTGCCTTGTGCCCTGTGCTAGCTGGGATTGGCTCCAGCAGATCACCGTGACCCTGTGTTAGGATATAGTGGGTTGGAAAATGACTGACTGACTGACTTTTACTGTTAGCAAATTTATTTGAAAAATATATATGTAATATTAACAGTTATCCATTCTTCCATTTGGTTTCTTAAATTGTGCAATGGAGGGTCAAAATTTGACATTGAGACAATTATTTCTTGTGATTCTAGTGTTTATTTATTTGTAAGACATAGACATTTAATTATACTCTGTTAAATGTTCTAATTACTGATTTTTTAAGTTCATTTACTGTAAACATTTTAAAGAAATAATATGAACTGTAAGCAGCTACTTTTTCTCTATTATACTTAAGAAGAATTATTTTTTTAAAGAAATGTATAGGATGAAGAATTTTGTGTAAAAAATATTTTTAACTTTGTGATACCCAAACTCCCACCCCCACCTCTGACCCTGAACAAATGCTGTAACAATGCTCTTTGGTCAGTCATTTTTATAAATATCATCATTTTTGAATGTAATATTTTGTTATTGTTTGCAGTGTTACAACATTGACAAAAAAGTTTCTTTAAAACCAACTGTGTAATTTCCCCATGTTCTACACAGTCTTGTTGCAGAATATTATAAATATTACTTCCTGATTGAGAAAAACATTACTCTTATCTCTCATGTGAGTCTCTACAATGGCATGTGCAAAAAAATCTGTCTTCAACTGTGCCCTAAAAAAAATCACAAAGTGTACTGTAAGCTTAAAAGTAACAGAAAACTACATATCTAACTAAATAGTATACTAACATAAGAATAAAAATCACACTGCGTATTATCTTCAGCCAAAAGAAGACATAGTGCCATAGAATATATACATTGAAATATATATGAGGAAGACAGTTCATAAAAGAAATTCAAAATATTTATTCTGGGCATCCTTCTTCTCTCAACAACATTCTTTAAAGGAAAAAAATGCATTACAGTAAATTCTAATTTGTTTTCAGAAGAGGAAGTAAAACATATGCTCTTACTCAAGTATGCTCTATGATATGCTTTGCCAATAAAAACATTTTCCTTAGAGAGGGAATACATATGAAGACTCACTTATTGGGTAATTATTATTATTGATTGTTTGTATTACCATACTTCCAAAGGTACAGGCTTGTAAAATAGAAAATTTTCTTTAACCTTATAACTCTTAAGGCAAGTTGATTAAACTGGCAAGAAGCTGCCAGGTAGAAGAAAGACAAAATGCACAGGTTGTAGATTGGCCTGGAAGGGTAATTGTTCTAAAATATATTTCCACACTAGGATGTCAAAAAGTCTTGTAATTGAGAGCATGGGTAAGCAGCTGTCATGGGTTGTGCTACACAAATACTCAATTGATATTAAAGCAAGTGAGAGGTCCTGGGTGTTGGTAATAAAATGTGAAAGTTCCTCTATATGGTTTCAACATACAGTATTAGTTGATTTTTTCACTTTAACTGTGTCCTGAAGTTCAAAAATACAGAACTACCGTGGTTCTCAAAAGGGACCACTGGAGAAATGTGCCCCAGGACTATAATGCATTTATAATTCTAGGAGTACTTCTGGATTTCCCTACAAGAAACTTTACAGTAGAGTTTAAAGAAAATACTTTGCCAGTGGCTCACTGACCTTTGAGATTATAAGGGGAGTTGTAGCAAAGCTTTAATTACTATGGAAGTAGTTTGGCCAGAGTGTTAAGAGCTGAACAAAATGGACTCAAACCTGTTAGGTGATGTCAAAGAAGAATCTAGGATTTTTCTTCTACTTATTTGATATTTTTGTCTTCGCCTTTTGATCATGTCTCCCTTGTGTCTATTATACACCATATGGTCCAAAGTTTGTGGAAACCTTATCATCACACCTATATGAGCTTGTTGGATATCCCATTCCAAACCCGTTGGCATTAGTATGGATTTGGCCCCTTCTTTACAGCTATAAGAGCCTCCACTCTTCTATGAAGGCCTTTCACAAGAATTTGGAGTGTGTCTGTGGGAATTTATGACCATTCAGCCAAAACAGCATTTGTGAGGTCAGGTGCAGATATTGGATGAGGAAACCTCACAATCCACTTTCCAGTTCATCCCAAAGGTGTTCAATAAGGTTGATGTCAGGGCTCTTTGCAGGCCAATAAAGTTCCTCCACACCAAACTCATCATACCATGTCTTTATGAAACTGGATTTTTGCACAGGGGCACAGGCATGCAAGAACAGAAAATGGTCTTTCACCAAACCTTTGCTACAATGTTAGAAACCCACAACTGTCTAAAATGTATTTGTATGCTATAAAAATAACAGTACCCTTCACTAGATCCAAGGGGCCTAGACTAAACCTTGAACAACAGCCCCAAACTATTATCCCTCTTCAGCCAAACATTACAGTAGGCATTATGCAGTCTGGAAGGTTCTCTCCCAAAAACATGTTTCCACTTCTGGAGTCCAGTCCAGTGGCAGCTTGCTTTACAGTGATCCCTCGCTACATCACGCTTCGCCTTTCGCGGCTTCACTCTATCGCGGATTACATGCTTCCTCAGTTGGTTTGCCCAGTTGATTTCATACAAGGGACGCTATTGGCAGATGGCTGAGAAGCTACCCAACTTACTTTTCTCTTTCTCTCTCTTGCGCTTTCTCTGATCCTGATGTAGGGGGTGTGAGCAGGGGGATGTTTGCACACCTAGACGATACGGACGCTCGTCTAAAAATGCTGAAAGATTATCTTCACGTTGCTACCTTCTGTGCAGCTGCTTAGTGAAGCGACATGCTGCACGGTGCTTCGCATACTTAAAAGCTCGAAGGGCACGTATTGATTTTTGCATGTTTGTTTTTCTCTGTCTCTCTCTATCTCTCTCTCTCTCCCTGCTCCTGATGGAGGGGGTGTGAGCTGCCGCCTTCAACAGCTTTGTGCCGCAGTGCTTCGCATACTTAAAAGCTTAACAGCCCTATTGATTTGTTTGCTTTCTCTGTCTTTATGACAGTCTCTGCTCCTGACGCACACTCCTTTGAAGAGGAAGATATGTTTGCATTCTTTTAATTGTGAGACAGAACTGTCATCTCTGTCTTGTCATGGAGCACAGTTTAAACTTTTGAAAAAGAGACAAATGTTTGTTTGCAGTGTTTGAATAACGTTCCTGTCTCTCTACAACCTCCAGTGTTTCTGCGCAAATCTGTGACCCAAGCATGACAATATAAAAATAACCATATAAACATATGGTTTCTACTTCGCGGATTTTCTTATTTCGCGGGTGGCTCTGGAACGCAACCCCCGTGATGGAGGAGGGATTACTGTATACCACTCAAGCCGATGCTTGGCATAATGCGTAGTGATTTAAGGCTTGTGTGTAGCTCCTTGGTCATGAAGTAGCATGAAAGTCAGAAACTTGTTCAAGTATATCAGGAAACCAGATAAAAGTCAACAGAACAAAAAAAAAAAAAAAACAATAAGGTTCTGGGTAATGGTTCAAGAAGTTGGCTGACTATCATGTACCCAGTAAGATTTGCAGATGTCACACACACAGGAACTCAAGAAGTATTTGAAAATGTTGTAAGAATCAAGAATATAGTGAAATGAGACTTTTATTTTGGGATATGTAAGCTGCTTATGCTCTTTGCTGAAAACACCTCATGTCTTTTAACCAATCAAAGTAAATATTCAGATGGTGCAAGCCAATGAATCAATCAGAGTATGACATGTAAGCATTAATTCAGAATTGTTATGTAAATTCAGTTACCAATGAGTATGAGCTTCTGTCTTTGTTCTGTGACCATTTGCTGACAACCTCTTGCTCAGGATACTGTCCTTTAGTAGATTACTATAACAGGATACTCTCTTTTTAGCATTTGCTGAAGAGAAATAAATGACGCAATGAAAGTTTCCTCCTGCCTGGTTCCTGACTCAAAGAGGTCTTGGTTGAGGACAAGATTTCTTTTTGTAATGTATTTCCAATTTAATTACTTCCACATTTGTTATCTATACTAATAAAAGGCAAAGCCCTCACTCACTCACTCATCACTAATTCTCCAACTTCCCGTGTAGGTAGAAGGCTGAAATTTAGCAGGCTCATTCCTTATAGCTTACTTACAAAAGTTAAGCAGGTTTCATTTCAAAATTCTACGTGTAACGGTCATAACGGTCGACAACGTCCACCATGTTAAACTTTCTTATTTATGGCCCCATCTTCATGAAATTTGGTAGGCGGCTTCCCTGCGCTAACCGAAACCGATGTACGTATTTATTTCGGTGGTATGATGCCACTGTCGGCCGCCATATTGAACTTTCCAACGGTCTTTGTTATCTTATGGGCCCATCTTCAAGAAATTTGGTACGTGGGTTCCCAACGCTAACTGAATCCTATTTACGTACATATATACGTCCATAGCCTGTAGCTTGGTCGCCGTGTGAGGCGGCGTTGGGTCCCCCATCCCCACACCTCCCACGTAGTTGGCTGCCTGCCTATATAAGGCTGTCCGTCGCTCTGGTCTCTTCATTCCCTTCCTTGCTTCACCACGGTATTCACGTCTCCCTGCTGATAACTGCAGCCTTTTTATTTAATCCACGGCTTCTCCGCTGTTTTATTGTTCGTTTATTATGATTATAGTTATTGTGTAGGTATTTTAGACTTAGTTTACATTGTTCAGGTACCCATTTCCTTTATCGTTCCAACCGTACCCCCATTAACATGTCTATCGAGGTGATCACCATCGATCAAAGAATTGTCACTTACCGAGTGGTTTCCAAGCCCGAAGATGGCGCCTGCCTTTTCCATTCTCTGTGTTACATATTGCACGGCCATATCAGGCTCACTCTTGATATCCGGAAGAACATTGTGTCTTATGTATTGAATGACTGGGACAGGTTCAAGGTGTGGACTGATGACAGTACAGGAGATAATTATACTACACAGGAGCACTATAAGAGTGAAATGCTTAAGCCCTTCACCTATGGTTCTGCATGTGAGTTGATGGCTGCTGCTGAATTGTTTGGTTGTCGCTTTCAAGTGTACCGAAATGGCCAAACATTTTACACCTTTGGACAACCGCCAATGCCTCTTACAAAGCCTTCTTCAAAATGTTTACCCCAATCTAAGAAATCTCCACAAAAACGACGTGTCATGGTTGAGGGAGAGAGCTATCCTGACACCAAGAAAAGACATGACTACGACTATAAACCACATTTTACTTCAAGAACTACCTTCATAACCGAAAACATATCAGTCTGTGGATTCAGCTGTAGAAGTGGAAGACGCGGTGCACTATCCAGTAGAGTTTCTCCACACTCTGAATCCTCCAGGTACTCCTGAGCATAATCTAATTTTGAAGGTTGGGGCACCAATAATGTTACTGAGAAACTTACAGCCACCAAAACTTTGTAACGGCACGAGACTTCAGGTCACGTGTCTGCAAAAGAACCTAATTGAGGCAACTATTTTTACTGGCAGTGGCTCAGGGGAGAGAGTTTTTATTCCTCGCATCCCCGTTATACCCTCTGATCTCCCATTTCAATTCAAACACCTCCAATTTCCAGTAAGGCTCTGGCTTCGCAATGACAATTAATAAGTCTCAGGGACAGACCCTACAAAAGGTTGTCATTGATTTGAGACAAGATTGCTTTTCACATGGCCAACTGTACGTTGCATGCTCAAGAGTAAGCTCAGCGCACAGCTCGGTCATATTACAACCGGAGGGCCGAACTGACAACGTGGTAAACAAACAGATCCTTAACAAATAATTATTGGTATATTTTCCCTCAGTTAAAAAGGTTTACTTTTCTTCTTAATAAAAATTTTAAGGCAGTACTTCGCCACTGCGAAGCGCGGGTATTTTGCTAGTATAACAATAAATGAGTAATAGATGCATTTTTGCAGTACCTAAACTAAAGTGTTATCGAACCTTTATTCACCAGAAAAAAAATTAAAAATAACTTTTTTCCCATTCTATTTTATTTAATATAGTTAATAAAGATAATATTTCATATACAGGTATACATATATATTTATTATATATTAAAACAACAATTTCTACTTGACACACTGTGCTCAAAAATACAATACCATTTAATAATTTTATGTTTAATATTTATAAAGCAATAGTATGGGGGTTGGTGGCAGGATTGGCACTCCAGCCACTGTAAAAAAACTTCGCAAATCTCTGAGACTACAGAAAGGACTCCGCGGGAGTAGCTCTGCTGCAGCCGCCCATAGGAAGGCTGCTCGCATTATGAAGGGGATGGCAGAAAGCCCTCAGGAGCCCCATCCCCGGAAGAGTTGAAACCGTTGGAGAGCCAATAGGGTCAGGTCTGTTGGGGATTGGAACTGGTGTGGTGCTGAGGTGTCGGGTCCCAATTTGAGGCGGCCCATACGGCTGCGCGCATGGAACATCTTGTCTGTCTGGCAAGATGATCATCTTTCTCTGTTGTCAGAGGAGCTGCGTAAACTCCGCATTTCAGTGGCAGCACTCTCTGAGGTGCGCAGACCGAGGACTGGCCAGATCTCTGTAGGTGGATACACCTTTATTGGTCTGGTCGGTCTGATGGCTGTAATACTGGGGGAGTAGCTGTTGCTGTAGCGGATTGGCTTCTTCCGATGGTGTCCGATGTCACTCCTTTCAACGAGCATATTATGAGACTCAGATTACGGCACTCTCTGGGTGCCTTGTCTGTTGTATCAGTGTATGCTCCGACCACAGTGAGTGATGTCTCAGTGAGGGAGACATTTTATTCGCAGCTTCGCTCGGTGGTTGATGGGTGCCCAAGAGGTGACACTCCTCTGTTCATGGGTGACTTTAATGCAGCCACTGGCACTGACAGGGCTGGCTATGAGGATTGTCCTGGTCCCCATGGGTCTAGTGACCGTGGTGAAAGTGGCTCCATGTTCCTTGACTTTCCAAAAGGTCAGGGGCTGCGAATCGCTGGATCCTGGTTCCAGCGCCCTGAACTGCATCGTTGGACTTGGTACTCCAAAACTGGTGGTGCGGTGAAGGAGATCGATCACATCCTCGTGGGCAGACGCTGGAGGCTCTTTCAAATCTGCAGGGTCTACAGAAGTGCCCAGTTTGTGAATTCTGACCAGAGACTTGTTGTTGCTACTCTTAGGATCCAGCTTAGGTCCAGTAGATTACCACCTACTAGGAAAATGAGCCTGGACTTGGCCAGACTCCAAGACCAGGCTGTTTCTATTGTGTTTGCACGCAGTTTGTGTGAGGAACTTGAAGATTTGGGTATGACTGTCAACCTTAATGTGATGTGGGAGACCTTCCGTGACAAGACCCTGAAGGTTGCTGAGGGTTGTGTTGGTGTTACTGGTGTTCCCAGAAGGAGGTGTTTCATCTTGCAGGGCACCCTGGATATCATCGAGAGGAGTCACAGTGCACGGCTCAATGGCAACTCTGGTCTGTACCGGGAACTGAGAGGCATGGCTGCGAGGGCTCTGAGGGCAGATAAAGAGGCGTTTGTTAGAGGAATCTGTGAGCAAGTGACACACCATCTGTGGTCTAGCGACCCACGTCCTGCTTACAGAGGAATCAAAGCATTACGCACATCTGAATCTGTTCCTCGGAGAGTCGCATTCAGGGCAGCTGATGAAATGGTCCTTACGGATGACACTGCAGTTGTGACCCGCTGAGCTGGCTACTTTGAGCAGCTGTTCAAAGCTGATCCTCCGGCTAGGACATTGGATATCTCTGGGTCCACGGTTCTTGAGGCTGATCCTCCAATTAGCTGTGAACCACCCAATATCACTGAGATTGCACAGGTGGTGAACCAGCTGAGGTGGGGAAAGGCTGCAGGGATCTCTGGTATCCGGGTTGAACTTCTTCAGGCTGGTGGTAAGGCTGTCCTCCTGGCATTGCAAGCATTATCCCAGCTGACTGGAAAACGGGACTTGTTGTCCCTATCTGGAAAGGGAAGGGTGATCGCCTGGATTGCAGCAACTACAGGGGGATAACACTGCTCTCGGTGCCGGGTAAGGTCCTTGCTAGGGTCGTCCTCAATAGGATCCGTGATCACTTGCTCACCTACCAGCGACCGGAACTGTCTGGTTTTACGCCTAAGAAGTCTACCATTGACCGCATCCTGGTACTGAGGGTTCTCAGTTTGCAAACGCAAATATCGGCAGAGTTTCTCTACAGCCTTTGTCAATTTTTGCAAAGCGTTCGACTCAGTTGATCGAGCTGCCCTGCGGGATCCCCTCGAGGTTGCTAGATATCATGGCCAGCCTGTACATTGGCACTGTGAGTGCTGTGCAGAGTGGAGGCAGGACCTCTGCGTTTTTCCCAGTTGATTCTGGGGTTCGTCAGGGGTGTGTTCTTGCTCCTACTCTGTTCAATGCTTGTATGGACTGGGTGTTGGGCAACCAAGATCCAGGCCTTTAATGACCTCTTGGGCACAGCCATCAGCAGTGTGTCTGTTTGCGGAGAGAGTGTTGACCTTGTTGAGAGGTTTACTTACCTTGGCAGTGACATTCGTGTCTCTGGTGACACTTCCTATGAAGTCAGTAGACGGATTAGGAGAGCATGGGGGGTCATGAGGTCGCTGGAAAGGGGTGTGTGGCGCTCCCGATATCGTACTGATACAATAAATAATATTAAATTAAAGAATGATAATAATACAGGTGAAAAAACAGACAATAACTATGTATAATGTTAAATATTAACGTTTACCCCCCGGGTGGAATTAAAGAGTCGCATAGTTTGGGGGAGGAACGATCTCCTCAATCTGTCTGTGGAGCAGGACAGTGACAGCAGTCTGTCGCTGAAGCTGCTCTTCTGTCTGGAGATGATACTATTTAGTGGATGCAGTGGATTCTCCATAATTGATAGGAGCTTGCTCAGTGCCCTTCGCTCTGCCACAGATGTTAAACTGTCCAGCTCCATGACAACAATAGAGCCTGCCTTCCTCACCAGTTTGTCCAGGCGTGAGGCGTCTTTCCTCTTAATGCTGCCTCCCCAGCACACCACTGCGTAGAAGAGGGCGCTCGCCACAACTGTTTGATAGAACATCTGCAGCATCTTATTGCAGATGTTGAAGGAAGCCAGCCTTCTAAGGAAGTATAACCGGCTCTGTCCTTTCTTGCACAGCGCATCAGTATTGGCAGTCCAGTCTAATTTATCATCCAGCTGCACTCCCAGATATTTATAGGTCTGCACCATCTGCACACAGTCACCTTTGATGATCACTGGGTCTATGAGGGGTCTGGGCCTCCTAAAATCCACCACCAGCTCCTTGGTTTTGCTGGTGTTCAGGTGTAGGTGGTTTGAGTCGCACCATTTAACAAAGTCATTGATTAGGTCCCTATACTCCTCCTCCAGCCCATTCCTGATACAGCCCACGATAGCAGTGTCATCAGCGAACTTTTGCACATGGCAGGACTCCGAGTTGTATTGGAAGTCCGATGTATATAGGCTGAACAGGACCGGAGAAAGTACAGTCCCTTGTCGTGCTCCTGTGTTGCTGACCACAATGTCAGACGTGCAGTTCCCAAGACGCACATACTGATGTCTGTCTTTAAGATAGTCCACGATCCATGCCACTAGGTATGAATCTAATCCCATCTCTGTCAGCTTGTCCCTAAGGAGCAGAGGTTGGATTGTGTTGAAGGCGCTAGAGAAGTCTAGAAACATAATTCTTACAGCACCACTGCCTCTGTCCAAGTGAGAGAGGGATCGGTGTAGCATATAGATGATGGCATCTTCCACTCCCACCTTCTCCTGATATGCAAACTGCAGAGGGTCAAGGGCGTGTTGAACCTGTGGCCTAAGGTGGTGAAGCAGCAGCCTCTCCATGGTCTTCATCACATGTGATGTCAGAGCAACAGGCTGAAAGTCATTCAGCTCACTAGGACGTGATACCTTTGGGACTGGACAATGAGCAATAGCAGGATTTGACCCCAGGATGCTGGATCAGTGAAACAGAAGTGCCAACTATTGCACCAGTATGCTAACCATGAAAACAATAATTCAAATGAAATTTTAAAACTAAATTAAATTTAAAAAAAAAAAATTATTTTTACAACATTTACTTTATATGATTCTGCTTTAATAGATGAAATGAAATATATGCTAACCTGAACTTGGCTATGAACATTAAATTCCATCTCACCCCTAAACATTTGAATTTCCCCAGTTCTTCCTCACATCCTGGATTTGTGTTCACATGTTATGAACTCATTTCTTTTGTGTTAGTTTTTAGACACGTATGGCACTAGCTAAGACAACTATATGTGAAAGTTAATTCATTTTAGCTATTGCAGGAGTTTAAAACACTAAATGATCCAGTCAAAGCAAAAATAAAGAAATACCTTATTGTAGCATTTTTTATATATTGTTGCATTCTGTGCTCTGAGTTGCACAAATTCAATTAAAGAACAGTTGTTTTTTTAAAGCACACTTTATTCTTGAAGTAGTAAAAGAGATTTGTAGTCTTTTGGCAAGAAATTAAACAGACAAAAATGTAACTAATCTTCAATAAAACTCGACTCAAGGTCTTCTCAGACTTCTTCAGAGATTCTCTGCTAGAGAGGGGTATGGAGAGGGGCCATGTTTGAAACTGAGCAGAAAGACAGTAGCCCTGTATTTGGGGGAAAAATAAGGCATTAGTCAGACAGACCCTTTTAAAGACTTTTATCACCGTAAGATATGAGAGCTGCACGTTAAAGCACTTGACATGCAGCTGATTCCGCAATTCTCTGACTGCTGTTTGTCTATAAAGCAAAAGCGCAGCATTTTCACTCCATATTTCAAAAATATCTTATGGTAATACTACAAAATGTGGAAGTTTATGTGACATAAGCAATTTTAATTATAGTTTAGTGTATATACAGTGCATCCGGAAAGTATTCCCAGCGCATCACTTTTTCCACATTTTGTTATGTTACAGCCTTATTCCAAAATGGATTCAATTCATTTTTTTCCTCAGAATTCTACACACAACACCCCATAATGACAATGTGAAAAAAGTTTACTTGAGGTTTTTGCAAATTTATTAAAAATGAAAAAACTGAGAAATCACATGTACATAAGTATTCACAGCCTTTGCTCAATACTTTGTCGATGCCCCTTTGGCAGCAATTACAGCCTCAAGTCTTTTTGAATATGATGCCACAAGCTTGGCACACCTATCCTTGGCCAGTTTCGCCCATTCCTCTTTGCAGCACCTCTCAAGCTCCATCAGGTTGGATGGGAAGTGTCGGTGCACAGCCATTTTAAGATCTCTCCAGAGATGTTCAATCGGATTCAAGTCTGGGCTCTGGCTGGGCCACTCAAGGACATTCACAGAGTTGTCCTGAAGCCACTCCTTTGATATCTTGGCTGTGTGCTTGGGGTCGTTGTCCTGCTGAAAGATGAACCGTCGCCCCAGTCTGAGCTCAAGAGCGCTCTGGAGCAGGTTTTCATCCAGGATGTCTCTGTACATTGCTGCAGTCATCTTTCCCTTTATCCTGACTAGTCTCCCAGTCCCTGCCACTGAAGAACATTCCCACAGCATGATGCTGCCACCACCATGCTTCACTGTAGGGATGGTATTGGCCTGGTGATGAGCGGTGCCTGGTTTCCTCCAAACGTGACGCCTGGCATTCACACCAAAGAGTTCAATCTTTGTCTCATCAGACCAGAGAATTTTCTTTCTCATGGTCTGAGAGTCCTTCAGGTGCCTTTTGGCAAACTCCAGGTGGGCTGCCATGTGCCTTTTACTAAGGAGTGGCTTCCGTCTGGCCACTCTACCATACAGGCCTGATTGGTGGATTGCTGCAGAGATAGTTGTCCTTCTGGAAGGTTCTCCTCTCTCCACAGAGGATCTCTGGAGCTCTGACAGAGTGACCATCGGGTTCTTGGTCACCTCCCTGACTAAGGCCCTTCTCCCCCGATCGCTCAGTTTAGAAGGCCGGCCAGCTCTAGGAAGAGTCCTGGTGGTGTCGAACTTCTTCCACTTACGGATGATGGAGGCCACTGTGCTCATTGGGACCTTCAAAGCAGCAGAAATTTTTCTGTAACCTTCCCCAGATATGTGCCTCGAGACAATCCTGTCTCGGAGGTCTACAGACAATTCCTTTGACTTCATGCTTGGTTTGTGCTCTGACATGAACTGTCAACTGTGGGACCTTATACAGACAGGTGTGTGCCTTTCCAAATTATGTCCAGTCAACTGAATTTACCACAGGTGGACTCCAATTAAGCTTCAGAAACATCTCAAAGATGATCAGGGGAAACAGGATGACACCTGAGCTCAATTTTGAGCTTCATGGCAAAGGCTGTGAATACTTATGTACATGGGATTTCTTCATTTTTTTATTTTTAATAAATTTACAAAAACCTCAAACTTTTTTCACGTTGTCATTATGGGGTGTTGTGTGTAGAATTCTGAGGAAAAAAATGAATTTAATCCATTTTGGAATAAGGCTGTAACATAACAAAATGTGGAAAAAGTGATGCGTTGTGAATACTTTCTGGATGCACTGTAAATATTTGCACTATAGAGTTGGGGTTTGGGGATTTCCAATAAAGAATGCAGATTTTTTTGGTTTTCCTCCTTTTATGTTTAAGTCCAAATTAATTTGTTGGTACAAATGATTAACTCTAATTTTCTTTTTACTTTTTAATTCTTTATGGTGATCAAAAACATATCTTCGTAAAATCCTACAGAATGTTCTCTGCTGTTGATAGGAAAAGGAAGGAAGAGTCCTGGTGTCCCACTGTGTCTATCTAAATGCAGTTCTTTCTTTGCTGATCTGCGAAGCAAAACATCAAAACAAAGGTTTCCTCACCTCTAGTCTCTCTCTCATTATTCTGTATATTTCTTCCTTGCCCCAATTTTCACACAACTGTAGATTTATTATTATCTCAGACATGTGTTGGCTTTAAACTATCTCTGTTGGTAAATTCCAGCGAAGATTCTGAGTCACTTGTGCAGTTGTGACTTTAAGCAGTCTTGTCGTGTCATTTTCTAACTGCCTAGTCCTGAACAGGGGTGCTGGAGCCTATCCCAACTAGCATATGGCACAAGGCAGAAACAAACCCTTGACAGGGTGTCTGTCCACCGCAGAGCGAACACACACACATGCCAACCACATGCTAGGGCCAATTTAGTATTGCCAATCCACCTAACCTGCATGTCTTTGGACTGTGGGAGGAAACTCACGCAGACTCGGGGAGAACATGAGAACTCCATGCAGGTAGGACCCAGGATACAAACCCTGGTCTCCTTATGGTGAGACAGCAGCAGCACTACCACTGAACCACTGTGCCACTTTAAGTACTATCGATATTCAATATGATTTTCAGTACCAGACATGAAAGGACACACACAAAACTGAAGAAGGAACTTTTTTTTAAAAAAAAAAAAAGATAAACTACACAAAGATAATTGGATTCTTCTTGAGGGAGTACACTTGTTCAAAAGCCTCTGACACATTCAAAAGTCAATAAAATATCAATAAAGAACAGTAGTGCTGTTTCTGTAAACAATACCAATAGTTTAAAATTTACCATTAATAAAAACAATATTCTTCTTAGGTTAGGGCATTTCTTCAAAACCCACTGACACTGTCACACATTCACAAGTTAGTAACATGCAGGTAGTGCAATATTCTGTAAACATTACTGTAGTATACAGTAGCGCTTTCCAAAATGTTTTCATGGAAACAAAGAACTTTTAAAATTCTGCTCAATGCCCCAATATTTAATATGTATGAAACTTCATCAGTAATTGTTTAAGAATAAGGGAACAAAAACAGAAAATGGATGAGTACATTTCTTTTAATGGCTTAACTTTTAAATGACTTTGTACAGAATTGTGTTGAGGAACCAGTTAATATCATTAATATTATTACAACTGCAATATTACTATGCTTGCAACATATTTTGCAAAATTCTTTGTTTGAGAAGATCTCATTAGAAAAGTGAATTTATTGCTTAAAGAACACAGCACATTGAATTAGTTGAAAACACAACTAAACACATTCTGAAAAGTGGTATTTTTTTTACCTTTTCTTTAGCAAAGTTTATTGTGAGTTTTCAAAGAAACAGCACCCTGGTGAAATTAAAATAAAATGCAACACACCTGAAAACTAAGAATGCAGGCTCTAGAAGTAAAAAGCAGAGGAAGCAGCTGTGCATGCCATTTACTGACAAGCAAATCAAAAGGAGATCAACAAGCAAAGGTACACAAACCCGAAGAGATAAGAAATAATTATGCCTTAACATGCATGTGCTAAATCAAAAGGGGAACAGAATTCTAGAAGACAGCAATATCTTCATAAAACCCCATTGCACTTTGTCTTTTTATATCTGTTTATGTGCTCAGAGGTTCTCAGGCTTTGTTTTCTAGTGTCATATTGATTTAAAGACTGCAATTCACCTGCTTCTTTTAAGCAACTATTCGCAAGTGATAAGCACTTTATCTTTGTGAATAATAATAATAAGGACTATGACAAAGGACATATAGTTCAAACATACTGTATATATAGTGCTATGAATATTTAGGCCATGTTTGAATATATTCAGATATACACTTATCATTATTGTGAACACTTGAATGTTAATTTTTGGCTAATTTGACAACCCCACTACAGATTTGCACTATATTGAAAGTGAAAGCTAATTTTAAACAGCACCAAACTAACTGTGAGGAAGTGGGGCTGTTTCTCTGTGCGGGGAGTGAGGAGTGTGTTTGTGTGTGTGTGTAAGGTGGGTCTGAACTCACTGTCAAAAAAAAAAAAACAAGCAGGAAGTTGAATCTGATATGGATAGAACTGATACAATGTAAAAAGAAATATTGGTACTGTTTTGAAAAGTCAAGCAAAATGACACCTTTTATTGGCTATCTAAAAAGATTATAATATGCAGGCTTTCGAGGCAACTCAGGCCCCTTCTTCAGGCAAGATGTAATGTTGGTACTGTTTTAAAATTTCAAAATCGTTATGTATAAAGAAAGCAATGTTTTTGCCAAGGAGACAAAGGTGGTTATTCTTTGGGAATAGGGACACCAGGCTAGAACTCCGTTTAATAGTTCAGGGTGTCACTGCACACCGTTGCATTCAGTATCCCTTAAATGGCCAGGTCTGCCAGGTATCATATAAGCCTGTCTCCTCTATGTTCAGGGTTTATATAATGCTTAGGATGGTGAATAACTGCCTTCTGCCAATGCTCTATCAACTTGTTCTTGACTGGTCTTTCCCTAGGTGGTAGCCTTGCTTTCTCACCTGTCTTTCAGGGGGACCTATGGCCTTTTGCTGTGTGTCCATGATATTTAACTTTCTTAGTCTCCCACTTTCTTTTCTCTACCCTTTTTCACTTGATTTTTATGGCTTTGACCTTTTTGCTAACATTTTTTCAACTATGATTTTTTTCTTACATCTTGGCTTAATTATAATGTATTTTGATTCACAGGTTACTGTCCCTTGTCTATATACTGATGACCACAAAAAATTACTTGTCAGCTCACTGTCGTAGCAGTTCTTGACTTTAAATTTTGTGTTGTTTTTGAAGAAAAAACAATCACTGAAGTAATTTCCTGTCATATGCACACGTTTTGTTGAACTGTGGAATGTAATATTGTGGTATATACATCATGAGTACACCATAAAACAAATAAGATACAAAATAAAATTGCAAACATAACAAATGGAATCCTAAACATGTGTCAGAGACAGAGACAATGTGTGGTATATTCCTCCACTGCGAATTAAGTGTGCATGTGCTTAGCCTTGTCTTCAATAAAGGAAAGGACAGATGGAAGGAAATTTCAAGGGAGAGGCTAGCCTGCAATGTGTATTTTCATATAGAAAAAAATGCAGCAAATGTTGCATTTTTGCACAGAAAATAAGTGGAATGTCACATTTTTTTAAAGACACGCTTCACTTTTTTGCAATGATGTGAATGGGGAACATTGAATACAGTTAATTATACTGGTGTGCTGCTGATTACTTGTGCTACTGGGATGCAAAAAATGCAGCAAAGTGTGATTGAGGCCTAATGCATCATTCATGGAAACTGTCATCAGTTTCCACATGGTAGGAGCCTCAAAATCACACAGCTACAGATTACATGGACAATTATACAAGCTTGTTTTAAAAATACATTATTAATCTTACAAGGGAAAAGCAATAAACAGTTCAAAAAAACTGTCATGACTACCACATGATTTCAACGCAGCCACTATAGGGAGAAGAGGAAACGGTCAAAGAGAACCTTTAACTAAATCAAAGACAATATATAATGGTGATGTTTAGATTATTGCATGCTACACAGTTTTCAGAAATCTACTTGGTAGCGAAAATCAGTATTGCAAAAGCCTCTAATGAAATTTTTTAGAATGCGTGAATATCCTCTGTATTTCTCATTATTGTCTCCTGATTTTAATAAAAAAAGGCTGGCAGTGCAAAGGATATAGAAGTTAAGGTCAATTGTTTATCATCAACACTTGCTAGAAAAAGAAGAATTCAACTGATGAATGCATTCAGTACAAAAAAAGCTTGAATGGCTGCCAATGGTATGTGAAAACTTGTCAGTGAAAAGTTGCTAAGTGAACTTTAGATACAAGGAAAAGTCTTTCAAACTACTGCTGTAACTTAGCCTTTTGGAGAAAAACACCCAGATGACCTCAATTTGACATCAATGTGCAGCCATCTATATAAATCAGGTTTACCTTTAACAAACAAAACTGTTTTTCCCAGGCATCATAAAGACTAATTCATTCTTTTTATAAGCCTGCTTATTCAAATGCAGGTTCACAGCTACAATTTCCTCTGGTAGAATCTCGTGCAAGGCAGAAAGCAACACTGAATGTCGAGGCAAGAATTTCACATTTAACACAGACATTTATACTCACTTACAATGTACCAAGAGTTCCTAAGAAACACAACATTTTGGTGTGTAACATTTTAATATGCAAAAGAAACTGAAGTACCCAGAAAAAAAAAATAACTTGTGAATGTGGAAGAATCTATAAACCCTTCAAAAACCAGAACTTAGGGCCCGTGATTGGCAATCTCTGTGCCAATCTGTATTTTTTCCACGTTAAATAAAATAAAGATTACTACTAAAAACCTAATACAAGAACATCATGACAAAAGCCCTTTTTATGTTTAAAAGCATTTAAGAAAGAGACAAGAGGGAAAGACACACATGCAGAAAAATACATCCGTTTCAATACTACATTGTTAGGTAGGTTTGAAATGTCCTCTATGTGTTTCTTTTCAAATAATAACAAGTTTGTAGTCACATTAATAATGTTAAACTGATTATAAGTTTACAATACTACTGGTAACTTAAAGTTGGGCAACATTAAATTACAATACTAATTGGTCAATCATCAACACACACTTACTATATTGCAAGAGTTTTGCCATTTTTCTGGAAGATCTGTCAAAACATGGCTCAGAAACTGGCAAAGTCCGGAACCATCCTGTTCTGGAATAAGACTGTGAAAATAAAAGAAGTGAGACTCAATTAGAGAAAGTATTCATGCACAAGTTCTATCTATCTATCTATCTATCTATCTATCTATCTATCTATCTATCTATCTATCTATCTATCTATCTATCTATCTATCTATCTATCTATCTATCTATCTATCTATCTATCTATCTATCTATCTATCTATCTATCTATCTATCTATCTATCTATCTGCAGTATCAAAACATCTTCAAATCATATTCACCTAACATGAAATATCCATTCATTTTCAGATCTGCTTAAATCTGTTATATGGACAAAGAAAGCCAGAGCACACCTTTGCAGCACTGGGTGCAAGGCAAGAATCAACCCTGGGTGGGGGGTAACTTTGAACATGTTCTGGTAAATTTCCTATTTTTCTATTTCTTATTATGAATATGCTATGCTGAAGTGGACCACTTCTACAATATTATCACTTAACATGAAAATTCAATAAGCACTTGCAGGTCCCCGTCACAGTGGTAAGTGACGTTAACTGTTGTACTTTCGTGTTTAATTTTCAGCTACAGGAAATTTTTATTCCACCATTCAGGGATGGATCTCTTAAGCAGAGGCCCAGTGGAAGCAGGCAATGAAGAATAAAATTGGAGGCTAAAAAATGTTAACTTTCATACATATTTTTTCATTTTTGCATAAATGTATTAAATCCAGACGATCATGTCTCTGGTGACTCTTACTATAAAGTCAGTGGATGGATTGGAAGAGCACGGGGGCTCATGAGGTCGCTAGAAAAGATGTGTGTATCCTTGCAAAAGGATGAAGGTCCAAGTCTTTAGAGTCCTGGTGCTCCCTGTTTTGCTATATGGTTACAAGACATGGATGCTATCCAGTGACCTGAGATGAAAAATTAATGCATAGTGAGGGAGCATCATTTAAGGCACTACGGCCAAGGGTGATCCGGCTCAGACCTAACCTGACTTCTATTAAATCATTATTTTAAGGTATGCTTCTGTGTTTTAGTATGATAGTCACAACTGGATTATACAGTATACGTAGAATTCTGTGAAACTACATAAGGGTTGAATGATTATCAGCCAAAATGAATATCATCACTAGTAAAAGGAGTCGTAAAATGACAAACTTATGGCAAACAAAATGAGCAAAGTAAAATCAGATATACACTACATAATGGCAGTTTGTTATACACTGAGATTATTTTTTTTTAATTTTATTTATTAATTTTATTGTAATCATTCCATACAAATAGATCAATTTATACAAAAAAGAATTGAAAACAAATCAAACCCCACCCATGAGAAGGAGAGCATGGCCAAAGGAGAATTGCTTAGGGCTTTTTAATAGGGCAAAAATAAACAAAAGAAAGGAAAAAATATATATAGGTAAATAAAAAATGAAGAAGGGAAAGAAATGCGGAAATAATTATTTCTTCTTATTCTAAAATATTATTGATTAGATCCTGCCAGGTTTTGAAAAAAATCTGTACAGATCCTATAACTGAGAATTTGATTTTTTCCAATTTCAAATAATATAAAACATCGGTTTCCCACTGACTTATCAGAGGAGACTTAGGATTCTTCCAATTTAACAAAATAAGTCTGCGTGCCAAAAGTGTAGTGAATGCAATCACCATTTGCTTGTCCTTCTCCACTTCAAATCCGTCTGGAAGAACACCGAACACAGCTGTTAATGGGTTAGGAGGGATTGTGACACCAAGGCTGTCTGAAAGGCACTTAAAAATTTTGGTCCAAAATGATGTTAATTTGGTGCAGGCCCAAAACATGTGACCCAGTGAGGCAGGAGCTTGGTTGCAGCATTCACAGGTTGGATCTTGCCCTGGAAACATTTTGGACAGTTTTAAGCGAGACATATGAACTTGATATATAATTTTTAGTTGAATAATTCTATGCTTTGCGCATATGGAGCTCAAGTGAATTCTCTGCAATGCTGCCTTCCACTCATTTTCTGATATATTGATTAAGAGATCTTTTTCCCAATGTCCTCTTGGATCTTTGAAAGGAAGGGATTCAAATAAGATTTTATACAATGCAGAAATGGTGTCTAATTCCTCGAAATTGAGCAGTATTTTTTCCAGCATGGTGGAGGGTACGAGATGAGGAAAATCGGGCAGCTTCTGTTTAACAAAATTTCTAATTTGAAGATTGTGAAAGAAATGTGTAGCTGGGAGGTTGAATTTGGAACGTAATTGTTCAAAGGATGCAAAGATATTGTCTATATAAAGATCTCTGAGCAATATATTTATTTCTGATCACTGCCGCTCTTTATTATATTCTATATATAAGTGCCTTGAGCATGGGAAAGGCGCTATATAAATAAAATGTATTATTATTATTATTTAATCCCAAATCTTTTCCAGGTATTAAAAACTGGATATGTTTGCGAGGGTTGAAAGAGGCGGTTCTCTTGCAGAGGTGCCACAGATAAAAGATTTTCCATCTTAAAATGCTTTCTAAGTTGGTTCCATATTCTGAGTGAGTAAAGCACAATTGGGTTATTAGTATATTTGCGATAACTTGCATTTATTAGAGCGCAGAGCAGGGAGTATAAAGAAGTACTACAGGATTTTAATTCTATTGCGGGCTAAGCCTGTGTATGTTCATTTTTTTGTGTCCAGGTTTTAATGGCTTGTATGTTTGCTGCCCAGTAATACAACTGGAAATTAGGTAAAGCCATGCCACCTTCTGCCTGAGGTCTTTGTAGGGTCGCTCTTCGGATACGTGAGTGTTTTGAGTTCCAAATAAATGAGGTTATAGTTGAATCTAATTGCTTAAAAAATTATTTATTGATATATATTGGAATGTTTTGAAATAAAAAAGTAAGTTTAGGAAGGATTTTCATCTTAACAATGTTAATTCTTCTGGCTAGAGTGAGATGAAAGGTTGACCATCTATGCAAGTCTTACTTAATTTTTTTCATACAGACAGCAAAATTTTGTTGATAAAGAGCTTTATGTTTACTTGTGATATTTACCCCAAGGTATTTAAACTGATCTGCTATGGTAAAAGGTAGGGTGTCCAATCTAATATTATATGCTTGTGAATTTACTGGAAAGAGTATACTTTTATTCAGATTAATTCTGAGACCAGATATCTTTTGAAATTCTGTGAGTGCTGTTAAAACTGCAGGCACAGTGTTTTCTGGGTCTGATATATATAAAACCATATCATCTGCATATAGAGAAATTTTCTGTTCCAGTCCTTCTCTGATAATCCCCTTTATCTGATAAGAATTTCGACAGTGAACCGCCAGTGGTTCAATGGCGATTGCAAACAGCAATGGTGACAAGGGGCATCCTTGTCTGGTGCCACGTTCTAGCTTAAAGTAGTCTGAACAAATGTTGTTAATACAAACTGAAGTTTCTAGATTGGTATACAGTAGTTTGATCCATGCACAAATATTTGGGCCAAACCCAAATTTCTCCAATGCAGTGAAAAGGTAGTTCCATTCAATCATATCAAACGCTTTTTCTGCTTCTAATGATAATAATATCTCTGGGGTGTTTGACTTTGCAGGTGAATATATTACATTAAACAGGTGTCGGAGATTGGAAGATATGTTTTGGCCTTTAATAAATCCAGTTTGATCCTGTGATATTACCGAGGGCAGCACTTTCTCCATCCTTCTAGCTATAATTTTTGAGAGTATCTTAACATCATTATTCAGGAGTGAAATTGGTCTGTATGATGCACATTGTAACAAGTCCTTATTTTGTTTAGGAAAGACGGTGATTAATGCTTGACAAAAAGTTTGAGGTAGAATTTGATTGTCTCTAGCTTCTGTAAATGTTGCCAATAAGAGGGGAGCTAGCTGAGTGGAAAATTTCTTATAAAATTCTACGGGGTAACCATCAGGGCCTGCTGATTTACCGCTTTGAAGTGACTTTATAGCATCTAGTAATTCTGATAGGGTCAGAGGTTTATCCAGTTCCTCAGCACTTAAAGCATCTATTTGTGGTGTCTGTAATGTATCCAGAAATGTATTAGATTGTGTGTTGTCTTCTTTGAACTCAGTAGAATATAAGGATTTATAATAATCTCTAAATGTGTGCATTATATTTTTATGGTCAATGACTTCTTCTCTATTCGTGTTGGTGATTACTGGGATTGCATTGCGAACTTCTTGTTTGTGAATTTGTTGAGCTAAAAGTTTATTAGCTTTTTCTCTGTGTTCATAGTAATGATGTCTTGACTTATAAATAAGTTGTTCAGTTTCTTTAGTTGTCAAGATGTTGAGTTCTGTATGCAGAGCCTGCCTTTTCCTATGAAGAGCTTCAAATTGGACGCCTGGCTTGTTCTTCATCTATTCTAGTAATTTCGCTTCTTAGCTCTGATAATTTCTTGGTTTCTAATTTATTTCTGTGGGAAAGATATGAAATAATCTGTTCTCTTAAGAAGGCCTTTAGAGTTTCAGAGAGTGTTCCTGCAGAAACCTCTGAGGGTGTGTTTGTCTCTAGGAAGAAGCTGATTTGTTTGGATATAAATTCTGTGCAGTTCTCGTCTGCCAATAGAAGAGGATTAAGACGCCATCTGCGAGGTGAGTGTGAGGGGCTTAATGATTTTAGCGCCAAGACTAGAGGGACATGGTCGGAGATAACAATTGTGTCGTATCTGCATGATTTAATCGTAGGCAAGAAATTATTATCTATAAAAAAATAATCAATTCTTCAGTTGCTATGATGCACTGGTGAGTAGAACGAATATGTTCTTGAGTTTGGGTTAAGAAACCTCTAGGGGTCTGATAAGTTGTGGTCAGTTACAAACTGTGTAATTGTCTTTGCAGTGTTAGATGTCGTCCCCCCTGTCACAGGAGTCCTATCTAAGAGTGGATTTAAAACGCAATTAAAGTCCCCAGCCATTATAATTTTACTAGTGTTCACATTGGGAATGGATGCAAATAGATTTTACATGAATTCCTTATCATCGACATTGGGTGCATAAACATTTATCAAAATCATTTTACTGTTAAATAAGTTGCCCATGACCATCACATATCTCCCTTCAGGGTCCGATACTACATCTGATGCTACAAATGGGACTGTTCTGTGTATGAGAATTCCCGCACCTCTAGTTTTCTCTGTAAAGCTAGAATGGAACATTTGGCCAGTCCAGTCTTTTTGTAGTCTGGACTGATCCTTGCTTAGTAAGTGGGTCTCCTGTAAAAATACTATTTTAGAGTTTAAGCCTGTTAGGTGGGAGCATACTTTCTTTCTCTTTAATTCGTGATTCAGGCCTTTAACATTCCAGCTCACAAAGTTAACTGTCCCATCATAGAGACATTGATTCTGAGTTTTTAATGTCATTTTATAGTTTTAACTGGTAGTGAGGCAGTTTTAATCTTAATTTCAAACTTCCCCACGAGTTATTGCCATATAGCCTATTGTTACGATGATATTTATAGTTATAAGGATTAGAAGAATAGATTAGATATAACCTGCTCTCCTTCTCTCCCCCCTTTATTCCCCCACCCCCCATTTTGCCTCCCCACATGAGGCTTGATCCCACTTCACAATGTCCCAGTCCTCTGACATACAAAGAGACAGAGCACGTCCAAAACAAAACAAACCCCCCCCCACCCCCCCCCCCCCCCCCCACTGCGGCGTTTGAGAATTAAAACAAAGTAGAGATATCTATTGCAGCTGACGTCTAAATTCTATCTGCGAAAAATATAATCATTAACAGTCTTTAAGCTTAAAATAATCTTCAGCAATTTTAAGATATTAAGATAATAAAATAATGAACCCTGGGAATGATTTTAAAAAGTGGTCTAGGATAAACATAGTAGATCCTAATGCAATAGTAGAAATAGAAATAAACCAAGGGTATGATATTAAACAGTCTACTTTAAGGTATAAAAAAAACTAAAAAAAAAAAACCAAACCCTACTTTAATTACTTCCACACACTCACATCTATAACTGTAATTAAGAGATAAACATATAGTGTCCAAGAAAAGAAAAGGATGTATAATTATAATACCAGTCTCTTTAAAAGTGGATCCGACAGCAGATGATAGGTCCTTCCCATGCCACGACAGAATACAGCTCCTTATTAACTTTCAAAAGAGTGTCAGGAACAGCTTCTTTAATCTTCAGCTTTCTGTAGCAGCTTTTTCATGTTAAAAAAGGCTGCGCGTTTTGCAGCTGTTAATGGTGAGAAGTCGGGGAAAATACGAATAAGATTATTTTCAAATATAATCTCTTGCTTGTGTCTGAGAAGTGCCATCACATCAAGCTTACATCGTAATCGCTCGAAGCGGACAATAAAAGACCTGGGTTTAAAGGTGCTTGATCTGAGTATGAGATAAGCTGCTGCTATCTCGGTATCAAATTTAAAGTCATCTCCAATTATTTTAGAGAGTAATTCTACTGCAAATTTCACTGGGTTTGAACTTTCTTGTTTCTCAGGTATACCTTCAATTCTTATATTATTTCTTCTGCACCCATCTTCCAGGGCCACAAATCTGTCTCCGAGTTTTTTGCATTCGAAATTCGCAGCTGTAGCTTTTTCATCGGCGTAAGACGGCAATTGTTCCGCTGTTTCAGCTCGAGCCGTGAATGCCTGCTTAACATCCTCCAGCTGATCTGTAACGTCCTTCATCTGTTCAGCAAGTTTTTTCAGTTTGGATCTATTTTCTTCAATGTGTTCCTCTAATTTCTCCAAGATGCCTTTAAAGGTCGTGTCAAAACGTTTAAATAGACGCATTTCCCAGTCTTTGTTATCCTTCTTAAGCTCCTTCTTAAGCTCACTTTTGGCCGTAGCCATGGCAGTGGCCAGTGAAGAGATCATCTCTTTCATCATCTCTCTCAGTTCAGACAGTTCGCTTCAGCTGTCGTGCTCCGCAAGTGGGATTGCAGCTCCTGTTACAGCGGATGCTGCGGGCTCGCAATGAGTAGATGACAGCACGTCCTGCAGGGCCTTTTCTAGTCTCGAATGATCCTCAGAAATCAGCGATCCATCATGACCTGTATCACTTGCACCTTCGCTCCCATTTTCACTCTTGACTGGGTACGATACAATGGAGCGGGGTCCTAGGAAATCTGCGCATTCGTCTGCCTGTTCTAGGTCAGTCTCCGAGAAGCCATACCTCGCACTCGGGCCGGATGTCTGTCCAGACTTTGATGCAGCTTTAAGTTTCTTTTCCGGTTTTTTCTGACTTCTCTTCTTGTTACACATGTTTATATATTGTAGTGGAAGTTCCTTGGGTTGGGTTAAATACAGGATACCTCTAAATAATATGAAATACTTGGGAAAATAAAGCCGCTGCTAGCGGAGCTCTGCTTCAGACGTCCATCTCCTATAACGGACGAGACCAACTCTGAGATTAAAAGGGAGTTAGACCTCCTGCAAAATATTTGCTGCAATATGTATAACAGTTTTAGCATCCAACAGCCATAAGACAGACACCTCAGGTCAAAAATGTCACTCATTCACCAAAGTCAAATAACAAACTAAGCTATCATTCACAAACATAAAAGTGTTAAAATAATAAGCAAAATAATGTGTATTTTATTTGTCATGATATTCACCCATATGACACAGTGTCTGGCAAAGGTGAGGAAGAAATATTATTAACTAATGATTATAAGTAGTTAACTCACAATACCAATGACTGCATTATGTATTAATCATGCTAAAAAAAAAGCTATATGATTTGTTCTTCATTTATGTAGAAAAAGAATTAAGCTTGTGTACAGAATAAGAGACTAACTTACATTCTTTTATGAGAAACTGCTGACCTCTTGATATTAACAGAACACCTTGTGATATTATAAATCAGTTGTGACCATTTCTGAACTCTTGCTTAAAACTATTTGAGCATATTTCTTAAAACTGTGAATGCCCTGATAACCTCTTTATCTGAAAGAAGCAATGTACACATTCCAATTCAGGGAGTCGCAAGCTATGGTAATTTATGTATAACCTCAAAATGAACTGCCATATATATATATTGTGAAAGATTAAGGTCTCCGTGACCCCTTGAACCCTCAGACTAGACGTCAGACACCAGATAAAAGTCCAAATATAATATTTATTATTATAAATAAGTGCACAAAGCACCCTCCTCTCCACAATACTCAGTAATAATCAATAATTAAACAATAACCAATACACAATCGCTCCACTCCCAGACGCATAGCCCTCCTTCCACCCAGCTCAGCTCGACGTCTGGGATTTCCCATAGTCCTTTTATATTCCCTGACCCGGAAGTGTTTCCCATCCTACAGTCCATGTGATTTCTTATCACTTCCAGGTCAGATAAAAAGTCCTTTTCTTCAACCCGGAACTTGCCTACGACGAACTTCCGGGTTATAGGGCACAAACACTTCTCTGGGCCTCCCTGCAGCGTCATCTGTTGGCCCCTGTGATATCCAGCAGGGCTGTAAAGGAAAACTCCATCGTCCATGATTCCCTGCTGGTATTCGGGGCACTTCCATGCAGCAGGGAAAGCTCCATCTGGCGGCCTGGGGGTGTTGGCCAGGGTGACAGGCCAACCATATCCCACAATATTTATTTTGTTAAATAAAAAACTAGGTATAAAGAGGGAAGACCCCTGCTAACAGGCTGCAGGCTGTCTGATCTGACCAGTCAGTACCACTAAGCTGAGAGGGTCTGTAGCCTCTTTGACTCACCAAGAATAAAGAAATTGCTTTTTACTTTAAATTGGTGTTTGTCTCCTGTTGTTACCAACTTTCAACGTCCACAAAGGTTTACTCAGCAGCCAAATTTACTTGATTCAATGTTAAAACAGCATTTCTACATCAATCAATGACATCAAGAAATGTAAGGCAAAGGACACAGAATCTAACATTAAGAGTTATAGATGAAATCACACCAATCATATAATAATACTAGCAAAATACCCGCGCTTCGCAGCGGAGAAGTAGTGTGTTAAAGAGGTTATGTAAACATATATATACATATACATAGATACATATATATACATATCTACATATACACATATCTACATATACATATATATACATATATACATATATATATATACATATACACATCCACATATATATACATATATATATATATACACATATCAACATATATATATACACATACATATACACACACACATATACATATATACATATACACATACATACATAGTGCTACTGCAAAATTGGTTCCCCCAGATTATTTCCTGTTCTGAGTGTTGAAGAAATCTCTCCATGGAGAGCGGTTTTCAAGTGATGAAGACATCAAAGCAGTTGTGACGTCCAGGTTTGAAGGTTAAACAGAAAATTTTTCTTTCAAAGGGTTAAAGTCATTGCAGGAAAAGTAGATGAAGTGTATGGAGCTATCAGGGGACTATATTGAAAAATAAAATAAAGCTTTTTTGAAAACTCTTTTCTTTCTTACTGAGGTAGATAAATTATTGAAAGACCCTCGTATTATCCCTTGGGAGATTCTTCATCATTTAGGAATATCATTTAACACTTCAATAAAACATGACTTTACGGATAGACAACCTGCTGGATTACGTTCTGGAAGACTTCCTGTTATTAGACAAAAAAAAACATGGTTGACCAGAACAGGCAGATATATGGGGGAAGTTTAACCCTTTCCCTGAGAAAGTCTAAAAGAGTAGAGGGGTAGTGATGGAGCACAAATCTGAAGAATCAGTTCTATGAAACCTGGTTTGAATGGGTTGTGCATATACTAAATATGGAACAGGAAAATACCAAAAAAATGATGCACACACACTATTGTTTGATGAAAGGGGTGAGTAGCCTCTAGCAAGAAATGTTTTCTGATTTCAATTTGAAGAGAGATACAAAAGTAAGAAATGTGAACATACTGTAAGTGTACAGAAACAGTTTATAAGACTATAAGTGAAGACAATCACAAATGACACAGAGACATCATTAAGTATAGAATAATATCACTTGGGTATCTCTAAGACTAACAAAGGGCTTAAGTGTATCAAATGTGTTTGACAGGCATTAAGGCTGGACATAAGATATTCCATAAGTTTACTCTGTTCTTTAAAATATTACACGTATACTACCTCACCAAAGCTAAATGTGCTTCACTGAAAATACTGACTGAAGCCAATTGATGACTTCTATTTCTACACAGAAGTACAGTAAGTTGCAGGCAAGTACAAGTATGACGCAGTACTGATTCTTAATGGTTTAGAGAAGAGATGAAAGTCTTCAAGATTATTTTATTGCTTACAAAAATTTAATGACAAACGGTTATTTTGAGTCATAACTTTGTCCCTTTTTAATGATTAAAGACAGATAATGCTACTAGTGGTAACTGCGCAGCTCTTGTGGAGTGTTGGTTTTGATTCTAAAAAAAGCAGCCTTCTTTATTTGTCAATGCTTTACTTAAATCTGTTGTTCATTATGAACACTGATGTGACCTGAAAAACATAATTTTTTACTGTTCCAATGCTTGTGTAACTATTTGCCATTTTTCCTCAGGTCTGAAATTCAACGCTTGTGCAAGTTGGCAAAAATAGGCAAGTCTAAGCTAATGATGCAACACATAAACACAGTTTAAATACTTAAAATCATGATGTATTAAATAGAGTAAATGATCTAGCTACTTAATTACAACTGTAATGTTTTTTAAACAAGTCAATTAAATGGTATAATGTGCAAGGTACTGATATTGCTAGAGTATGCTATACTTGTTCTTGGTTGTAAATCCTGTTCTATGTTGATGCATACGTTTTTATATTAAAGAAAAATAATAGAGTAAAATCAGTCTATGCACAGTTAATATGTTTTTTTTTCTTACACAATGTTAGGCAGCACTCTAATAATAGAAATATGCGCCATAGCTGTCTAAAAAACAATTCATGATGAATGTTATCAAGCCTGCTATTAAAATTACCTTTCCAAGTTTACATTTCTTTTATTTGTATTTTTGTAACTAATGAATACATTACATCAGAGAGCAAAGTCTCATTGCCTGAATTCAGAATAATAGTGTCACTTTCTGTTTTACTAAAAGAGTGTGTCAGTTATGCTTCATATATTTGTAGATTATAGATACTGACACCAGCAGCAGCAATATTTTGGAATGTGTTTAAAAACATGTTCAAATGATTATGAAGGCAAAACAATTTGCCTTTATTTTTTTATTACTTTCTTGTACTTATTTACCATCGTAAATGTAGCTATGGTTCAGTTCAAGTTACTTCATAAAGATATCATGTCAAATAATATACCTGCACTATTTATGCTGGGCTCTCCAGGTCATACTTCCTCATTTAAACGAGTCATCCAGCACTGCCACATATGAGGTATTTTACAAATGAAAAATCCTTTGAAACTACACAGGCTATTGTGACAGACAACATACTGTAATTCTAATTGTTTAACGCCAACAGGAGTTAAACAGTCAGGCTGTTCACCATTTAATACAGATAGATTTCCCATTCTTTTCCCTCTTGCTTTGCAGAGATGGTTAATATTTGTAATTCTTTTCTTTTCTCTGCATCATATTATTTAATTTTTCATATTTTAACTCTTTTCCTACCTCTGCCACCTCTCTTCTCACCATCTTATACACACCTTTTGACCTCTCTTGTCATTCTAGGCCTTGTAACATCAGCTCCCTATTCAGTGCTGATCTTAAGCTGCTACTGTAATATACTATTAAGATGTGAGTAATGTTGTAAGGAAATGGTTATCATGGCTCTCACACATTCACTTCTGCCTTAATAAAATCAATTAATAAAATCATTTAATATAATTCACAAATTGCATTCATGTTCCATCTTAGCTATTTTTCAAGAAGGCTCACCAAAGGCTCCACTCTATCCACAGTCCAGAAAATAAAAGGATCAGAAAAACACTGAGGTCATCCTGCACCAAGTCCCACCCCTTCTAAAATCCACTAGATAAAAGGAACATAACTACCTGAAGTGGACATTCATGCTGGTCCAGGAGAGTGACTTGACCACCAGGCGCTCTCTTCACTTACTTAAATTCAGGTTGTGAATTGTGCCTGTTTATTTTGATATATTTAATTTCCTACATTATCAAATAGTGTTGTCAGCTGACATCCCAACATTTTTATGCTGAACCTTTGTCCTTTTACCACAAAGGCATAGGATTTACAGAGGAGACATGTCAGACTCTGTGGATTGCACGGATGTCAGCTGAGGCAACTGATACTAAAGGAGGCCACACAGCAGACAAAATCTGCAGATGCAGAATCACAAAGAAATACCAGTAAAGTCCTATGACCTGAACATGCACTGGGATCATCTCAGGTACTGGTACCATTATACCCCAGTGATGTTACTGAGGTGTTTCTGCCTATTTTTGACAGGACTTCAAGCAGACCGACTGGCCAACTGGACACTGGGACCAAATCCGTGCATCTTTCCTGATTTGAGGAGCCTGGAGTGCTTATTTAGACTACGTGGTGAGTTCTGGTAAGGTCAAACCGCAGTCCTCTAAAGCTGCTGCCACTTGGGATTAGACCCAGCCATAAGTAAAAAAGCAGGTCCAAGTCTTTCTGGGATTAGCAGAGTATTATTGAGTCTTTGTGCCTCAGTTCTCAGAAAGAGCTTCAATACATGTTTAATTCATTTAACTCAGAAACAGGCCCCTTATATAGTGGTGTGGACTCTGGATGCTGAAGTAGTGTTCTCTGACCTAAAGAAGGCTCTTATTTCAGCACCTGTATTAAATGCACCTACCTATTTCACCTATTTCTCCAGACTGACACATCTGGCTCTGGCCTGGGGGCGGTGCTAAGTCAGACAGTCCACAATGCTTAACACCCAGTGATGTATCTCAGCCGGAAACCATTGGACCAGAAGAGAAGTTAATCAGCAACTGAGCAGGAAACCTTTGCCATTAAGTGGGCGGTCATGCAGGTGAGGCATTATCTTCTGGTTTGGAAGTTATTCTGGTGACAGACCACACTCCCTTACAAGGGTTGGCCACCCACAAAAAACAACCCTAGGGTCATGCTAGAGTTTCTCAACCTCGAACCTTGCCATTTCACGGTCTCTCACTGCCGGGGGTTACTTCACGCCAATATTAATGCCCTTTCCTAGGTTTAAGACCTCTTGGTTACGTTTACTTGCCCCACCTTGGGCGAGCTGGGTGGGGACCGTGTCATGCATGAGCGCTTTGGAGTTAACTTCGGGGGTCTAAAAAGAAAGCAGTTCCACCCTGAGCCAAGAGGGGGTACCAATGTTAATGCATTCTTCCTCTCTATTCACAGTTCTGAAGTAGGACCAGAAGAACACTGAGCTCACTTCCGTACCCTCCACTGAGACCACCCCTTCCGGAATCACCAGATAAACCAACCATAACTACTGGAAGTTGGTGTTGTTCATTCTGAACCATGAGATCCGCCTAACCACTAGGGAACTCTCTTTGCTTATTTAAATTCAGCCTTGGGTGTGATTTGTGATATCCTTGTGTGCCTGTTCATTTTCCTGTCTTTAATTTTCAGCATTACTGACACCCAAACATTCTATCTATCATAATCTGTCTGTCTCTATAGATAGATAGATATACATTGTTGCATTAAGTATTAATTTATTAAATATTAATACATTAAACTATTAAGTATCTACTTCCATCAACAGACTGTGAGAGATATGCAAGTAGGAATTTCATTGTACTGTTTACTCATGAAAATGTACTTGAACTTAAAAATTGACTCTTGATTAAAATAGAAAATATGTATATATAGTTCAGGTACCATAAGCTGGTAGCAAACTAATAATTAATATAAAACTGCTAGGTAGATCTAGACTGTAGCTACTTCCTGAAAACAATTCAATCTATACTCTCTATATATAAAATCCTAAGCCTAAAAGTACAACAATTTTGTGCAACGATTTTATGTGACGTTTTTATGTCACGTTGTTTTTCACGCTTTAAATCGGGCTTACTTTAAAACCTACATATATATATTTGGTATCATTCTTTTCAGAATTTATCGAAGATTAATTTGATGTTGTTAAATTTTCAGATTCTTATTCCATTTTTAAATTATAAACTAAAAAATATCAAGAACTTAAGTCCCGTGAGACGAGACTTAACCATGAGTGCCAAGAGATTTAACCACACCCGGGGCCAGAAATAAAAGACAAAGAGTAGGACAGCTGCTGTACAGGCTTTTAAATGTTCGAAGTGCACCACGAGATGCAGATCATGCAGCACTGCAGCAGCATCAAGCCAGCAGCTGATCGAGCAAAGAGGTAGTAAAAAAAAACTGTATTTGTTTCCGATTGTATCACCGTTTAAGAGGGGATTTTGAAGGAGCGACCGCGTCTCCTTGGGGAGCGTTCAGCCCCCCAATTCACAACGCGGGCAGCAGACTGGCTGCAACTGGGGTTGGGCACCGAAGGCGCCAGTGGACTTTTGGACTTTGCCCCCCTAATATATATATATATATATATATATATATATATATATATATATATATTTATATATATTTTCACGGCATTCGTAGTCTGTGTCACAATCTGATTGTATGGGTGGTTACCTACCAGGTAACGCTTGTGGTTGGCCAGCAATCTGCTAACATCCGCCACAGTGCCCTCAGTTTGTGAGGAGCAGATCATAGAATGGTTGAAATAGTTTACTGTCAAATAAATGCAAAGAGTACGCGACACGTGTTTCACCCTCATTCTGGGCTCATCAGGCGTACACACTCAACTGCACTCCCTCTCGGGAATTGAACCTCGGACGTCAGCGCCAGAGGCGATGCCCCTAACGTTGCGCCACGACGTGTGGTTCGTTTATTTGACAGCATGTAGATTGGGGTAATTACATTCACGGCATTCGTAGTCTGTGTCACAATCTGATTGTATGGGTGGTTACCTATTTGCATTTATTTGACAGTAAACTATTTCAACCGCAGATTGCTGGCCAACCACAAGCGTTACCTGGTAGGTAACCACCCATACAATCAGATTGTGACACAGACTACGAATGCCGTGAATGTAATTACCCCGATCTACATGCTGTCAAATAAACGAACCACACGCCGTGGCGCAACGTTAGGGGCATCGCCTCTGGCGCTGACGTCCGATTTCCAAGAGGGAGTGCAGTGGAGTGTGTACGCCTGATGAGCCCAGAATGAGGGCGAAACACGTGTCGCGTACTCTTTGCATTTATTTGACAGTAAACTATTTCAACCATATATATATATATATATATATATATATATTCTGAAACCTGCTTACTCCAATTCAAGGCCATGGGGAACTGTGGGTACAACATATGCCACAAATGAAAGATTTGGGTGAAATGACCTATTTGTAGATAATTATACATGAAGTAAGAAAAACAAGAAACCAGTACAATATCAAAAGGTTCCCGCACATACTCATTGACACTGCCCAATATACAGAAGTAATTTATTCTTGGGAAATGTTGTGAATCTGTTTAGATAATGGTATTTTTATTTAAAAGACTTGTCAAATTATTTATTGTGTATGGCACAAGAAAAACAATAAAAAACCAGAACAATATCAAAAGGATCCTATACATAACCTCTTAAATACCCCAATATAAGGACTTAACTCATTCTTATGGATTTCTTATATTTAAAAGACCAATCCATTCATTATGGTGACTAAATAACTACTTTAAATCTAAAATATAACAACAAACAATTATTAAAAGATAATTAAAAAACACAATTCTCATTCACTAAGTGAATTATCAACATGAAACTGCAGATAAGTGTTTTGTTTTTATGCAGTAAGATATGTTATAAGTAATAGACAAGAGGACAATAATGTTGATGATTGCACAAAAAAAGTTTACATAACACTTAATATTAGGAAAATGCTGTGTAAGTAAAAAGGGAGAGAAAGAGAAAAAGGGAGTGAGGTGAGTGATGGTGAGGAGACAAGATAAAGGGAGTTGTTTGATGGGAAATGGAACTGAGTGAGAGGAAAAAGAGTTGCCAGGCAGTCAATAGAAGGTGACAGACATGCAGAAAAGTCATACTTCATGTTCATATTCTGTTGTATTATTTCTCATCATCTGCAGCCTTTGTTTTCTGCTTATGAGTTAGCATCAGCTCAGTATCCAGCTTGTATGGTCAAAGAAAACTGAACTGTTTAAAGTAACTGAAGATGGCACTCTAAAATCAAAGTACAAAAAACAAATTGCATGTGTTTAGAAAAAGGAATATTGAGACACTAAATATGTTTATATTAGGGTATGTTCTGTACATACTGACATTGCCTCTAGTAAAGCTTACTTTAGCTGCTGTGAACACCAGAGGGTACGGTTGCCCCGTGAACCCAACAGACAGATATGTAGACACAGATTAAAAGCACAAAGAAGTTCTTTTAATTATTCTTCTTTCTTTAAAGTGCCTTTTAAGCACCATAGCCACCATACACAAATAAACCAACAACAAATAATACAATTCTCTCCTCCACACCTCCCAGCAAGCTCTGTCAACTACCTCCCAACTCCGGCTCACTTGCTGGGTTCCCATCAGTCCTTTATATAGTCCTTGGCCCAGAAGTGCTTCTGCTCTTCCTCCCACGTGACTTACTAGCACTTCTGGGTCAGCTGGATCATTCAGGTTTTCAATCGGCCCGGAAGTACTTTGGGGCTTCCGTTGTCATAGCCCATTAGTACTTCCGGGCTAGGTGAGAATTTGTTTTCCCACCAACTTCCCACAGCGTCCCCTGGCAGCACCCACAGTACCCAGCAGGGCTGTGCTAGCGAACTCCAAGTTCCATAGTGCCCTGCGGGCATCCGGGGCACTGCTGCACTCCAGGGAAGCTGCTATCTATCATCTTGGGGGAGGCAGTGTCCTTGATAAGCTGCCTTCCCCCATCCTTCCATTACCGGGGCGTCCTGGCCGGGATAAACTGCCAGCCGTCCCTTACACTGCAAATTACTTGTTCTGCCATAGTTTGGTCAGATCATAACTATGGATTCTACTAAAATGATAGGCTTAGGGCCTAGCTTGTGTGGTGCATAGGGCATATCAGTACTGAAACCTTATTCACAACGAAAGTTCAATTCAGTTCTGTTTATTCTTTGTATAGTGCTTTTCACTGAGTGTGGGCACAGAGTGATGTGACAAGTTCTCAGGTAAAATGCAAGTACTGTATAGATTTTACAAATTGCTAAATGCAGAATTGGTGCATATAAAGAGACAGAACTGTTAATACACACACAAAATAAAGTAGAAACTGATCAACATAAATGGAAATCAACAATATCTGCCCATTAATTTATTGTTGATCCATGGCCAGTTGACAACATAGGAGAAGAACACAAAAACTCCAGTTAGCAGCAACCCTTGAGAAAATAAACCTCTGGTGGGGGTTCTACGATTAATTGTATGAGAGAAAATCAAAGTCACAGTCCAGGAGATCTCAACCAGCTAGCCACCCCCTCCTGGGTATTCTATAGTAGAGTCTGTGTTGGGCTTTCCAATCTGTTGAAACAATCTATTGATCCAGTAATTCCAATGCTCCCAGTAACTGGGATGACTTTTCCAAGTGTGTTCACTAGTTGTGGCAAGACAGCACCTAACAGCATATAGGCTATAGTAATTCTTAAAAGTTGTGCATTGACAAATAAACTGTAATCTATCTATCTATCTATCTATCTATCTATCTATCTATCTATCTATCTATCTATCTATCTATCTATCTATCTATCTATCTATCTATCTATCTATCTATCTATCTATCTATCTATCTATCTATCTATCTATCTATCAAGTTCCTTTATTAAAAACTTTTTAATGCACATTTTTCTGTCACATTCACTCTCAGTCAAGTGTTGGCTTATGCTGTACACCCACTGCTGATGGATTACACTACTGCACTGTCATTTGATCATAATTGGATTTTGTAATACTACATTATTGTACAACATGACAAAAGATATACATAGTGGAAGCTTTTATATGCAAGATCGCTTAAACAGTGGTATTGGTGCGAATCATGCCTTTTACATACTTAGTGCACAGTCACCACTGAAAATTGTGAGAAACATTCAAAAAATCTATAAACACAATTAAACCGAAGCTTTAGGGTTAGTTCTGATAACAAAAACAGAAACTGTATTCAGTAAAAAGGAAGTTCCCATGAACTGATTTAATTCAAAACTAATAGGTTTCCAATCTTTCATGACTATGTTATGAATACTTAATATGATGACAATGAGTACATGCAAATGAAATAATCGATGCAGGCTATAGACAGACATTAACCTGGGAATTTACAAAGAATGTTCAGAAATGCGTAACATTTATAAATCTGTTGAAAACTTAAGATACTTTCTCCTGTACTATGCAAATTGGTATAGTGAAAGAAAAGATGCCACTTTATCTGCTTCTTTCAATTACTCACAAAATGAAAATTATTAAGCAATCTTGAGAAGACAGCTTTGCAAGCATTACTGTAATCCATTCACTTACAGCTGTTTATTAACTTCTACTTGGAAATATTGAGGCTTCAGCAGAAGTAATTAAGAAATAATTCTAAATTAGATACTTAAGGATATAACGTCTGGTGGTGCTCCAATGTACACCTTGAGCTTTAGGCAATCTGCTCAGATCCACTGGTATATCTGTTGTAGTCATGCATGGATCTGGGTTAAATGTTTGCTGAAAGAATCCCTGCCATGCTTTGCTGCATATCAGTTAATATTCAGGAAGATGGTATATTCTGTTCTGTATGTAGCTGTGAAGATTGCAGAAATCAATAACTCTCTTACAGTTGAATAACAGGGAAAACAATTTTAGAGCATCTTCCTTTCTCTAGTTGTTGTTTTTTGCTTTTCCTGTGGTGAGTGGTTCTTTTCCTTTCTAAGAATAGAATGAACACCCCAAAGTAATAAGCCCCTTTCTGTGAATTCAACAGATAATCTGTTAAAATGCATAAGAGGCTCTTCAGATTAAACTCACTTTTTTTTCACTGTGAATAAGATTTTTTTTAATATGAAATCTAAATGGAATTACTTCTTTCCTGTTTTTAAAGCACTTGTTTACAAGTGAACTGAGTTTGGTTTTCTTAATGAAAACCGTTGTTGGAATCCTGTGACACTTGAACACTTGACAACTTTCCTCTGGGTGCAATGCAGCATGCAGAACACATCTGACCAATATGCCCTATGAGGACTGAATTGGTTTGAACAATATTTTATTACATTACTGTGTGGGAACACTACTCATTATATTATATTATGAACTATAGCTATTTACTCATATATAATGTGTTTTACACTCAAAAATGTTTTTATGAAAGTTATATGTTTACTATAAACTATTTCGGCACATATAATTCATTCATTTATTAAACCATTCATGAAGCTGAACAGATACAGTTACTCATGACTAGAAGAAAAAAAAACGTGCATGGGAAACTTAACTACGTACCCTTTTTAAAAAGCTCATGACTAGATATTAAAAATCATGTTAAAGTTGATCTAAAAATTGCTAAAAATCAAAACTGTATGTGTATTTGTATCACAGTTTAAATCGGAGTTGCCTGCCTTATCACATTCTGGATTTGCAAGAATGACTACTGGACAGAAAAATATTACTTTTTTTAACAAGTAATGCTTTTAATCCATCCAACAGATGTAAAGCAAAAATCAAACTCAAGACACAAAAAAGTTATTTCTCAAAAAAGCCAAACGTTTTACAATAAATTAAAAAAAAAAGAAAATGATGTACCACCAATCAAAAACATTTAGTCATCATGACAAAAGCTAGCAAAAGAGAGTAAGAATAAAAAAGGTTTAGTTATACCCTAAATGGACAGAGGACTCAGTGTTAAAGACTGCATTGATCACAATATCATAATCCATAAAGTCCTACAGTTCATATTAGTCAACACACTTTGCGTGGCAGTGATTGTTTATGTTTGCACATTTTACAGAAAGCACGATTTCCTGCATTGATGTATTAAAATCAGTCAAACTATATACACTCACTGGCCACTTTACTAGGTACACCCGTTCAACTGCGTGTTAATACAAATATCTAATCAGCCAATTACATGGCAGTAACTCAATGCATTTAGACATTGTTAAGACAACCTGCTGAAGTTCAAACCGAACATCAGATTGAAGAAGAAAGGTGATTTAAGTGACTTTGAACTTGGCATGGTAGTTGGTGCCAGACGGGCTGGTCTGAGAATTTCAGAAACTGCTGATCTACTGAGATTTTCACTCACAATCATCTCTAGGGTTCGCAGACAATGGTCAGAGAAAGGGAAAATATCCAGTGAGTGACAGTTCTCTGGGCAAAAATGCCTTGTTGATATCAGACGTCAGAGGACAAAGGCCAAACTGGTTTCAGCTGATAGAAAAAAAACAGTAACTCAAATAACCACTCGTTACAACTGAGGTATGCAAAAGAGCATCTCTGAATGCACAACACATTGGACATTGAAGAAGATGGGCTACAGCAGCAGGAGATCACACTGGTTGCCACTCTTGTCAGCTAAGAACAGGCAACTAAGGCTACAATTCGCACAGACTCACCAAAATTGGACAATAAAAGATTGCTAAAACATTGAGTCTCGATTTCTGCTGCAACATTCAGATATTAGGGTCAGAATTTGGTTCCAACAACATGAAAGCATGGATCCATCCTGCCTTGTATCAGTGGTTCATGCTGGTGGTGGTGTAATGGTGTGGGGAATATTTTCTTGGCTCGCTTTGGGTCTCACAGTACCAACAGAGCATTGTTTAAATGCCACAGCCTACCACAGTATTGTTGCTGACCATGTCCATTCCTTTATGACCACAGTGTGTCCATCTTCCAATGGTTACATCCAGCAGGATAACGTGCCTGGCACAAAGCTCAAATCATATTAAACTGGTTTCTTGAACATGGCAATGACTTCACTGTACTCAAACGGCCTCCACAGTCACCAGATCTCAATCCATTAGAGCACATTTGGGATGTGGTGGAACGAGAGATTTGCATCATGGACAACACATCTGCAGCAACTGCATAATGCTATCATGTCAATATGAACCAAAATCCCCAAAGGTCCTGGGTGAAACTTTTGATTTACAGTCTATGTCCTCTACCTCACCTACGGTTATGAGCTCTGGACTAAGACTAATAAGTGGCCAAAATCAGGTTCTGCACTGTGTTGAGGGATTGACTGTTTGTGATAGTGTCAGTAACTCAGCTCAAAAAAAGACCACTGCTCTTCTGGATCAAAAGGAGTCATTGAGGAGGTTTGAGCATGTAGATAGAATGACCAACTACATCTCCATGAAGAGGTGGATAAGGCACAGTCCATTGGAAGAACTCTCAAAGGTAGATGCAAGATGCACTGGAGAGATCATATCTGTCTTAATGGCCTCAGAGTAGGGTTGGATCATATGACCTCAAATGAGTAACACAATAATTTAACACATATACATTAATAATGATAAATGAATGAGTGTGTGCTTTGGGAAATCACGTTGGCCATGAATTGACCTTGTCACTTTCTCTCTTTTTCGTGGCCATACAATCTTTGTATTGTACAACTTGGTTGTGATTTCAACTGAACAAGCAAGCTGCTCATGTTACATTTAGTCAACAGCAATGGTTTTAGTTTATATTTGACTTCTGCTAGGTTTAGTATCCTATTAGCTGAAGCAAATATATATATTCACACTGCATCTGTGTATAGATTGGTGTCTGACCCATCCCTGAGTAGGGTTTAGCTTAAGTGTTCACCCTCTCATTCCTGGCAAGCTTCTTTTGTTTTCATTGACAGCTCTGGACAAAGTGGAAGCACGTGACTTGATATTACAACTGGGACTTGGTACTGTCATTTTTAAAAGTGACAGGTGCTGAAAGCATACATTGTGACAGAGATTTTACTGAACATACCGATAGGAGCAAAATGAGTTCAGCGACAACTTCTTACTGTCAGTATTGGTAAATTCTTGGTATATCAATTGATCTCCACCTCATAGTGTCCTGAAATTTTCCAAAAGGAGTTGAAAGAAGTTGTTATTGACATATTTGCCTGGTCTATCCAGCTCAACACATAAACACTGTGACCCTCACCAGTCAAGTCAATTTGGGGAGCATGCACTGGTACAGTGTGTTGCCGCACCCACTAAACAACGAAACAACTCAGGATCCTGGTTTGCAACCCCCCAGGCAGACAAGTGGTCCAGTCCCATCCTCCGGAAATGACCCTCTATCTGCCGCAGCCAGGTGTTACGTGGGTGACCCCTTGGTCTGGTCCAGCCACTGGAGTCCCCAAAAATGAGGATCTTACGAGCTGGATCACCCTTGGGGAATTGCGCCACATGGCCGTAGTGCCGTAACTGATGCTCCCTCACAGTGCAGGCAATGTACCTCATTTGGGACTCCATGAGGAACTGCTTGTTTGACACAAAGTCAAACCACCAATACCCAAGGATTCTCTGAAGAAACACAGAACTAAAGGAGTCCAGTTTCTCAGGTTACTGGATAGCGTCCATTTCTCACAACCATATAGCACAACATGAAGGACCAGGACTCTAAAGATTTGGACCTTTGTCCTTTTGCAAAGATATTGGGAGTACCACACACCCCTTTCTAGTGACCTCATAACACCCTCCCCACCCCCGTTCTCCCAATCTGTCTACAGACTTCATAGAAAAGAGTCACCAGAGACTTGAATGACACTGCCAAGATAATTAAACCTCCCGACGAGGTCAACATTCTCTCCACAGACAGACACACTGCTGATGGCTGTGCCCAAGAGGTCTGGATTTTGTTTTTTATCCAGGACATTTACAGGCCCAGACACTCAGATTCTTCGCTCAGTCTCTCGAGAGCCCCGATTAGAACCACCGTTGACTCTGTGAAGATCACAGCATCGTCAACAAAGTCAAGATCAGTGAATGAAACAAATATCCTCAAAATCACTGAACGGAGCAGGAGCAAGAACACACCCTTGACAAACCCCAGAATCAACTGGGAAAGAGGCAGATGTTCTAACTTCACTCTGTACAGCACTCTCAGTACCAGTGTACAGGCCGGCCATGATATCCATCAACTTTGGGGAGATCCCACGAAGTCTCAGGATATCCCACAGGGCATAAGATCAACTGAGTCAAACGCTTTATGAAAATTGACAAAGGCTTCAAAGAAACTCTGCTGATATTCGTGTTTGCATTCCATGAGAACCCTCACTGCCAAGATGCAGTTGATGGTAGACTTCTTAGGTGTAAAACCAGACTGCTCTGGTTGCTGGTAGGTGAGCAAGTGATCGTGGATGCTACTGAGGATGACCCTAGCGAGGGCCTTACCCAGCACAGAGAGCTGTATTATCTCCCTGTATTTGCTGCAATCCAAGTGATCACCCTTCCCTTTCCATATAGGATTGACAAGTCCCATTTTCCAGTTAGTTGGGATGATGCTCGTCTTCCAAATGGAAGCAAAGATTGCTATCAATGCAAGAAGGACAGCCTCACCACCAGCCTGGAGAAGTTCACCCCGAATACCACAGATACCTTCAGCCTTCCCTACACTCAGCTGGTTCACCACCTGTGCAATCTCAGTAAGACTGGGTGATTCACAGCTAAATGGAGGATCAGCCTCAAGAACCATGGATGTAGAGATCAACCACCTAGCCAGAGGATCAGCTTTAGAAAGAAGCTCAAAGTAGCCAGCCCAGCGGGTCAAAATTGCAGCATCATCAGTAAGGACTAATCCATCACCCACCCTGACTGTGACTCTCCAAGGAGCAGATTTGGATGTGCGTAATGCTTTGACTCCTCTGTAAGCAGGACAGGGTTCACTAAACCATAGATGGTGTGTCACTTGCTCACAGATTCCTCTAACAAACGCCTCCTTATCTGCCCACAGAGCCCTTGCAGCCATCCTTCTCAGTTCCTGGTACAGTCTGGAGTTGCCATCAAGCCATGTGCTGTAACTCAATTCGATGATATCCAGGGTGCCCTGCGAGATGAAACACCTCCTTCTGAGAACACCGGCAACACCAACACAACCCTCAGCAACCATCAGGGTCTCGTCACAGAAGGTCTCTTACATCACATTAGGATCAGCAGTCGCACTCAAGTATGCAAGTTCCTCACACAAACTGCATACAAACTCATTAGAAACAGCCTGATCTTGGAGTCTAGCTAGGTACAGCCCCATTCTTCTAGTAGGTGGTAACCTGCTGGACCTAAGGTGGGAGTAGCAACAACAAGTCTGTGGTCAGAATTCACAAACTGGGTACTTCTGTAGACTCTGCAGTTCTAATGTCTGCCTACAAGGATGTGATCGATCTCATTCATCACACCTCCAGTATTGGAGTACCAAGTCTAATTTTGCAGGATCCAGACATCCACAGTCCATGAATTTTTGCAAAGTCAAGGAACATGGAGCCACTTTCACCATGGTCACCAGACCCATGGGGACCAACTCAATCCTCATAGCCAGCCCTGTCAATGCCAGTGGTCACACTGAAGTTACCCATGACCAGAGGAGTATTGCGGGCACCCATCAACCACCAAATAAAATGTCTCCCTCACTGTGACATCACTCACCGTGGTTGGAGCATACTCTGAGACAACAGACGAGGACCCCAGAGAGTGCCTTAATCTGAGTCTCATAACACTCTCGTTGAAAGGAGTGAGATCGAACATCATTGGAAGGAGCCAAACTGCCACAGCAACAGCCACTCCCTGACTATGACAGCCATCACAGTGACCAGACCAACAAAAGGTGTACCCACCTTTAGAGATCTGGCCAGACCCAGGTCTGCGCACCTCAGAGAGTGCCACCACTGAAATGGGGAGTTTACAAAGCTCCTCCAACAGCAGAGGAAGATGATCATCAAGTTGAAATGCCAAGACCTTCCATGCCCCTACCCAGACAGGCCGCCTCAAATTGACACACCAGTTCAGATCTCCAACAGGCCTGACCCCATTGGCTTACTGGCGATTTTGACTCTTCCAGGATAGTGACTCCCGAGTGCTTTCCTCCATCCCCTTCATAATACGAGCACCCTTCCTATCCCGTGGAGAGTAGAAAAGAGTCCTGTCTATCGTTTCAGAGCTGCATGAAGTTTTTATGGTGGTTTCAGTACAGGATTGGACAGGTGTACCATTTCTTTAAAATTAAGAGCTGAAATGACATATTTCATGCACTCTATTGCACTACAAAGATGTCTGGAAATAGGTCAGCAAAAAGAGGAAAAATAAAATGAAAAAAAAGGTATAGCAGGCATGAGTTTATAAACATATTTCAATTATATTCACAATTTGCTACAGATGTCACAAACTCACAGGCATTAATTCTGTTGTTGGCACATTAAGAGACAGTTGAACTAGAACCAGAAGACTAAGCTGATTATCAATAAAACAAAAAGAATTGGACAGTCTGACATCGTGGGCAAGTCTTCAATGGAAATACCCACAAAGTCAGAGAATGGCAGACTATAGCTCTTGGAAAATCTTTAACAGCTGTTAATGTATAGATCATAACTTCTTCCTCATATTCACATTCCTCAAATGCCAAAGTGAAGACATAAAAAACAACTATCCATCCACTATGAAACCCACTTTTCTCCTTCCCAGTCCTCTGTCTAAAGGGCATAGTCACATTCTCTTATGGCCTGATTGCCTTTGAGAGCAAAAGGTAAATTGGAAAACCCAAAGGCAAAGGCATGAAAAAAGATTTGTACACCGTTAATAACTATAAATTGGATAGGTAGCACTGGATAACTTCAAACTGCATATTTAAGCCTGCGGTCACAACATGTGTTCTAACAAGCCAGCAACAGTTTCAAAGTTCAGTTTTGCTAGGACTCGGTAAACCATGATTTGCGTGTGTATACTGATTATCTGGAAATGCTATACCATGTGCAAATTTATTCTATCTTATACAGAAACAGTTCCTGGGAACATTAAAAAAAGGCTCGAGTTCAGACAACAGTAGTAAAAACGCGTGTAAAATCTAAGTAAATCTTATAATAACATAGACAACATCTACGTTTTGATTTTTTTACACGTTTGACGTCTTGGACGCGCTAAAATCTCCTTAACTTTCCTAAAAAGCAGTTTTCGGGTTTGCTAAAAGTACTTGCGTTAACCTGCTCAAGTATGCCACATCCACAGTGTATATTTAGCTTGAAACTGTTTAATTTGAAAGGAGAAGTCAGAATAAGCAGAAATGACGGGACCGTTTGCAATGCCCACTTCCCTACGCGCCCTCGGACAGCTGAGGCGACTTTGACCTACCGTACTGAGCTCTCGACAGTTTTTCTTTCTATCGCCAGTCAGTGCCTCCGGGTGCTCGGCCGTAGTTTAGCGGCTTCAGCTCGGCTGCCTTTGATTTGTGCGAGTTTGGCGCTGAATGAGTGTCTTCGTGCTGATCTGCAGTTGCAGAAGCGGGCGCGTGCGTTCAACCTGCAGCTCCTCGGTTTCAGTTTCGGAAAGGAGGCGGGTGTCGGGGATATGAAAGCGTAGCACCGATATTGAATGAGGAAGAACAAGGGCAGGATGAGGTGAGAGAAGTGTGACGGACAATAAATGTAACTTGTTTATATCTGATAATCCGAATTTGTGTCAGCATCTTAGAAATTCCGCTTTCTCATGGAGTTATCAAGGTTTTTTTATTTTCCTGTACGTGCAAGTTCAAATGTAAAATCCACTCTCATGAAGAAGTAATATGATGAATTCAGTGCAGTGTAGTTGTATGCTGTATAACGTCACATTTCCTTGGTGCTAAACCACTGGGATTTAGTGTAATTGCTTCTACAGTATATCAGAGCCATGTCATTTCGGATATTGTCGGTGTTCTGTAGATTTGCACTACCTCGTCAAAGTAAGCTACACATGCAAATGTGTACAAGTTTAAAAGAGAAAACATCGAAATGAACATAACATTTTTATGGTACTATTCACCATCAGCGAATTTTTTTTTCCTATGGTTGCACGTACCAATCATGTTCAGCTTACAATCACAATTCTGGACAAAAAGAAATTAAAATGGGAAAGGGATTGGATTGAGGCATTGGATACGTTTGCTCCTAATTGCATAAACGACAATAATTTTAGTAGGGTCTATTTTAATTGATTTCATTTTATTTATTTATTTATTTATTTAAGAAACGTATTTATTGACTCGTTTTAGAATAAATGTGTACTGCGCTTGCGCAGAAGCACATTTCGATAGGTTGCGTGGTTCGACAGAACACCGGGGGCATGTGTGCAGTAGTTGGCTTGTAACTGAAAACAAACATTAATTTACATTACGAACCGTAAGACAGAGGGTAGCCAGAGGTTATCACAGCAGCATCGTGGGCAAGTCGGAAACGCGCCTTGGATGGATTACCCATAATATCGCGCATTGGACAACGTTTTAAACTAAAGTCAATAGCCACCAAACTGTCTGTGGGTTTGCATGCTATTTTGTTGCAAGCAGAAACTCTATATGCGGCGTTACCTTTGTACATTGATCAGGACTGGATTAACCACAACACAAAATACGCATGTGCTCAGGGTACCAAGGGAAGGGGGACACTACATACATTTTCCATTGCTGAATGTACCAGGGACTACATGGTGCAAAACTCCAAATTGTGCAATTGAACCAGGTTCCAAAAAAATTAGCTCCCGCATTAAAATAAAAAATTGCATACCTACTGCATATATACAATAATACAAATAAAACAGTAATAATAGAGATTAATGATATATATTAATCTTGGAAATACTACAAAATTAGAATCTTGCATCTGCCACATGAGCCAACAAGGCTCACATGAACGTTCTTGTCTTGGTCATGTCAGATGTCCCATTCAGTCGACTACTACACTACATTCAGTAGTGAGTGCAGCTCACCAATATCTTAGTGCTTAGGGCCTCTAAAGGTTTTAATCTGCCCCAGGCAATGATGACATGATACAACCTAGTGACACAATGTTTGTTTGAGATTTTGCTCAGATACATTGGTTTTCCACCCATATCCCAAAGACATAATGTTGTTAAACCCACTTAATCCATTTAAGGGTAATGGGGGCTGGATCCTATTTTGGCAGCATTAGATGCAAGGCTTAAAAAAATCACACACACTGACACACATTCACAGCACCTGCAGTTAACATAATCTAAATTTCTTTGGGAATATGGGAGAAAAAACAATACCTGGAGGAAAACCTTCACAAATGTGGGAACAATATGCAAACTCCTCACAACCGACATCCAGGAACAGAATTTAAACCCAGGATGCTGGTTATGTGTGGCAGCAGCAATACTGTTTCACACACATTTCACAGATTTGTGTTAAAAATTATTACTCCGTTTTATGTTTCAGTGTATGCACTTGTGGACCCTGCAATGGACTGGTGCCTCATTCAGTGTCGATTCCTGTCCGGTGCTCAATGTTTCTAGGAAAGGCTTCAGCCCCTATAACCATAAAGTAGACTAAAAATGAAAGTTGATTTGATTTAAAAATGGCTTAAACTGCATTTGCCAGGTTTCAACCAATCAACCAACCTAACAACATGATTTAAAAAAGCAGAAAAACTTTTTCCAATATTGGGAGAACTAGTACAATTAGCTCCTTACAGAATGCAGCCCAGCCAGAAGTCAGACTGGTGTCCGGGCAGTAACTTTTTAGGCTGTGCTGGTCTGTATAGGGTTCGACAATGTTATCTTAATACATAATTCGCCAGCCTCCTCACTCACTCACGTCCGTCTGAAGCCGAATGCGCAGTCGCCTTCTGCACACGTCCGAAGCCGAATGCGCAGTCGCCTTCTGCGCAGCTGCCTGAAAAACCTTACGAGACCGACATCGCGGCAGGTGGTGGATTTACGGCCGCGAAAATTCAAAGAGAAAGGCGACTTCGACCGACATCCAACCCCAACATCGCGGCAGGCGGCGGATTTACGGCCACAAAAATTCAAAGAGAAAGGTGACTTCGATTAAAGCTCTAGAGGCCTGAAAGGCGATTTTGACTACAGCTCGAGGCCTAATTACGAATTCTGATTCAATTACGCATTCATTCAATACACCTATATCAGGTTTGTGGTGCTTATACTTATTACTATTCTACTCGTGCCCGTTTCACCTTACGTTGTCGAAACGGGCTCTTTGTCTATTATATTATATTATATGCTGTCGCAGTTCATAGTGCCTGTTTTTGCTGAATCCCCAGGGAACAGAGGATTTTGATCTTTCTCCAGAGGAATGATTTGGAGATTTAAGTCACGGTAGGAACAGCAGTAGTCCAGGGAGACCAAAGCTCATGATGTTTGCAGGATGAACATCTCTTCCAGTCTTGTGTCAGCCTATAAAGGTAGACAAGTAATTTGGAGGGAGAGTATGTCTTTGAACCCATAATTGATGGAAGCAGTGACTGAGAGGCTGTTTCACACACTCTATGAAGAGATCCAGAAACCAACAAAATATCTGACACTTATTTAAGCACTCTGTTTTAGCAAGACTGAAAACTAATTATACTGTATGTAATGCTGAGCAGCATGACTTAAGTTCAGCAAAACCCCTGGTGTATAGTCCAAGCTCTCAAAATGGACACAACCAATAGAAAGTATTGAGGAAAAGGCTACAATAAATGTTCTTTTTGATGCTTTCTTATAGAGCAAAGTTTTAAAACTACATTGAATAATGTAATTTAAATGCTTGCACTGTAACTGTGGTCTAGTGCAGGCATGTCAAACTCACAACCATTGGTGGGCTACTTCGACTGCCATATGTGCGTCAGCGGGCCGCACTGTAACAAATACTGTTATAGTATTATACAAAGTTACTGTAGCTTTCTTTCCAATACTGAAAACTTTAAAAAATGTAACACTTAAAGTTTAAAGAAAAGCAATTTATTTCCATACAATCTCCGTACAACAGCATACAATTAGAGTCTTAGCCTCTTAGCTAGGCCCTTATATAGGAGTCTTACAGTCTGAGATCTATTTCTTTTGTCCCGACACTTGGCATCTCTTGTTAGTAACCAGTTTGTCAATATCAGGCTTGAAATCTTGTGCAGCTGCAACTTTTATGAGGGATGAAAGGTGCTTGACAGTAAGTCTTGAGCGATGTGGGGTTTTGGTAGCTTTCATTAACAAAAACAATTGCTCACAAAGGTAAGTGCTTCCAAACAGTACTCTCGATGCCAACTTATGGATCTGCACATACAAGGGTGGCAGGTAAGCGTACAAGCCTGGCACACCAACCTCATTGCATTTTGCCATCAGAATAGAATCTGACTGCAGTTCAATCAGTTCCATTTGGATATTCTCAGGTGCATTCTCAACGTTGTAAGAGTATGGTGACGTAAACAGAGCAAAGTCCTGTTCGTGTGAACTGAAATCACTAAAAAACGCTCACTGAATTCATTGCTCAGTAATTCAAGTTGGAAAACAAAGCCTCCAAAAATCAAATTTTACTTTACTAAGTTTACTTCAAAGTTTATATTGTAAAATAAGCCGATATGCAAAAAGCCCTCTGACCTACAGTAATTTTACAAACTCAAAATCACAAAGATTTGTTAATAAACAACTCACCAACGTCTATTATATTGTCCACTTCAGATCTTCAGCTGTAGTCTGCATTAACTGTTCGTTGCAATACTAGCACAAAATTACATAAAACTAGAGCAAAAAAAAAAGTGAAAATTTGTGAGCTATTACTACTTGTGATGGTCAGTTCTGCCCTGTGGCCAGTTCTCTTCTGCCCAGCCAGTAGTGTAGCCTGCCAGGCTGCTGCAGCCTAGCACTTCAGTTGCGACGTCGCGGCTTTGGTCAAGGCTCGTGTGGTAGTGTCATGCCTAGGGTATCGAGCTGACGCCACAGCTGCAACTATACTAGCAGATGACGTTTCTGGTACCGTAATGCCATGGGAAGACTTGCTTTTGTCAGAAGGCGGAAGTAAGAAAAGTCAATAAGTAACGCAGAATGATTCAATCACAAACGATAGTAATCATTTTGTACAAGTTTAGTGCTAACTAGGATCTGTCATGTGGGCCGCACAGATTTCTGTTGTTGTTTGATGTTTGACATGCCTGGTCTAGTGCATACATTTCAATCACTTTTCCAGAATAACATAATCAATCCAAACTTCTGAAGCCAGTATTTTTTACAATTTCAACCAAAGCACCAATATTTCAATTTTTTGCATGATACATTAGCAAGTGGTCACTGGTTTTGCATACTATACAGAAACCAATCAAGCTGTAAAATTTCATGGTCTGGAAGTAAAACAGGAACACAACTTAAACTGTTTATGCCAGGTTTCTGTGGTTTGTGGAAAAGAGATACAAATCAACCAAATGGAAATGGGAGAACACAATCAATAAACTCTACATAATGCAACCTAGATAATAATCAAACTGGCATCCAAGCAGGGGGAAATAGCTATACTGTTGATCGGTGGCACTACTTTTCTAGGTTCAGCTGGTCTGTATAGCTATCAGATTCAGTAGCTCTACATTGCAAGAAAATTATAGAAAATTTTTGAACCAAAGGAGAACCAACAACCCGAGCAGCTCTTCATGATTTATATTATGAAGGTTTATCTTGTAACAGACGTGCTTCAACTGAGCCCTATTATGCTAGGTAGTAGTTAGGATGCTAGGTTGCTAATTCTAGTAACAGGCAGTTTTTTCTACCTGCTAAATTGGGAGATGAAATCAACATTTTCTTTTAGAATTCAAACCAGCCAACAAGCTAATATGGGTGGTATTCGAAACATATACCTAGTGCGATAGATGGCCAGGGCCATTACACGGCTAGGACACCAGCTGGGTGGAAGGACCGAGGGATAGACCATATTGGGGACATTATCTTCCCTGAGACACTAGAGGGAAGATAATGTCCCCAATATGGTCTCTCCCTCGGTCCTTCCATCCAGCTGGCGTCCCAGCCAGATAATGTCCCTTGGCATCCGTCACACTAGTCACTCACAAATTGGATCAGTTTTCAATAGCAATAGGTTTGTCAAACAAGAACAAAAGAAATTTAGTCAAGAAAAAGCCAATTCGGTCCTGCAAGTTAACTGAAGCATTTAATGTTTTACAGCTGTCACTCCAAGCAACCGTTTTTGCTTCCAGCCCAGCCTCTGTCAGTGTTCAATGTGTGTGTTTTACCTGCTGAATGAGTTTATGTGATTGAACCTTGTGTTAGACTCATCTCCTGTTCAGAGCTGGTTCCTTCATGTTACCTAATGCTGATAAATAAGCTCCAGCAATAACTCTATATTGTAAAATCATTTTTATAAAATGAACAAAGAGAAGAATTGTATTAGTATATTGCTTTAGATTTCCTAAAGTGAAATGTTTCTGCTTTTGTTCATTTGTTTTTTTTATGATTATCTACATAGACATATATCAATATTAAACTGCAAAAACTCCCCTTGGGACAAATAAAATATTATTACATCTCTAATTTAGTCAGGTAATTATTCTTTATGACATATTGGTGTGAAAGAAGCTGATCCTCAATGAATCTTTATGCATCTAGATACATTTACACTACCTTAGAAAACAACAGTCTATCACTGGATAGAGCAGGAAATATCAACTCTTGCTTAAACCAGGAAGTTGTCAAAGATTATTATGCAGTGGGGTTTTTTTTTTGATAAAGTTAAAATACAAACTCCAGTGTAAGCCAAATCAGTTTTGATATGCTTTGTTTGTTATCAGTGAACACAAAACCAGAAACAACACCATAGAAACTTATACTGTTACCAGAAGTGTTTTAATGGGATGGGTAAAGTTCAAAAAAGTATAAGACGATACTCTTTGTTAAAAGGATTTTGAATTTATCGGAAGTGGCTGAACTTTTTATTTACTGTATAAGAACACTGAAAAAATAGGTTATCACATCCACTGGGCATTCTAGATTTGATTTCTCTAGCTCTGACCTGGTGTTCTCTCATCAAGTTTTCTTGGCATGAAAGTTCTGGGGAAAACAACATGGACCTGAGATGGAACACCGTCAGAAGGGGTGGTGCCATCGTGAAAGGCTGGCCATAAAATGAGCATATGCAGAGTGTGTGTGTGTCAAGTCAATTTATTTTTGTATAGCGTTCTTCCTGAGATGCAGAGATTTCACAAGAGATGAAGTGCAATTTAAGCTACACAGCACAAGCAAGACACACAAGTAAAGTTATGGTGTGACACTGAATGAATATGGTGTGATGTGTGAGTCCCTGTCTTGCACCCCAAAAGACAAGGCTGAGTCTCAGTACTTTAGCAAAACCAGCTTTATTCAACTTTGAACAGGAACAGCAGGGTTATTTATTGCAACAGAAGTTACCACTCTCCTATACACAGCCACAGACTGGGCATAGTCATGGCCAGGTCAGTGGCCAAGTTACACTGTTCTCTGCATTCATAATGTCCCTTGCATCACCCATTGACCACAGGTGCATATAGCATGATCTCGATCAGCTCGTAGTTGTTTCTGTGACACTCTGCTGCGCTGCGAACCTGTGGTTGCATCAGCAATGGAGAAGCAGTCCTCCAAATCGCAGCAGTCATGCTTCGGTGTGCTGTCCCATTGGGGGAGGTTGGGGGGGATGGGTTCCTAAAAGAGTTCATAAACTTCACAATATGAGACGCCAAAGTTAGTTATACATATTTTAATCCTGTTCCCACATATATTCTGACTGCTCCCATCGGCTGCACTATTTTTTTATGAACTCTTTCCAATCCCCAAAATAAACAAATATACATAATTTAAAATTTGATTGCAGAGGATTTTTATTTTAATGAACTGTACCTGCATATTTTGGGAACTTAGACTTTACTAAAGGACTGTCTACTCTAAGCTGCTTGGAAAAAACATCAAGTTGACTGGCTGCTTTAGATTACTTATTGGAAAATTTTCAAGAAGTATGGCATTTTGTTACATAAGAACACATGGTCTATATCTATCTTGTTTGGGGTTGGCCAGTGTAAAATTAAGATTTGCAACATAGTCATATGCTTTTGAAATTAGACATTTTTGTTTACTGAAAGTGTTCAGTTGGCTTGAGATGTCAAGTCCCACTTTTTTTTACTTAAGGTTGATATGGCAACTATGTCCTATGCAATAACATCATGCGGAACACATGCATATAAGATTTATTTTGTTGTATATTGGGTTTAGAAGCATTATTCATATGTCGATATGATTAATGTCTGCAGTATGTTTCAGCTCTGTTAATGCAGTATTAAGCAAGCTGCACAAATCCATTATCAAGTACAAAATCATATGGATATTATATAATATGATATATTGTCTCTTACAAGTTCAGCATAATTCACTATTTCCTTGGTTAATGCTGGCAGAGAGCACATTTAATTTGGCCTGAAATAGTAAACTGGCTTAAATAGCTCAGATAATTTCATCTGTAATTCCAGCCACTGGTGACCTGCTTCTGATGTCTAACCTCCCTGTCTTTTTGTGTTCATAAGAATTACATAGGAACATTTTGCAATCACTTCAGTTTTTCATTGTCTAGTGCATCCTGACTTATAGGTACAAGAAACCCCCCAAATATTATATACTGTACCATTCAATGCATCTTGATGTCTAATAAGAATAAGAATAATACATTATATTTATATAGCATCTTTCCCATGCTCAGTTATGCACAAGATAGAGCTTTTGGGGGTCCTCCATATTTATGTCCCTCCAGATCTAAAAAATCTAATTATTTAGGCCATATTTTGTTCAGGATATTACACCCTTATCAAAAATTAATAAACAAATATGTGTCTTAGCAAATATGATATGAAAGACTTGAAGTTGTGCATGCCACATCAACTGACCCAGGAGTTCACCACCTATTGGGATAGAAGGGGTCAAAGTAACTCCTTTTCACAAAGCTTTGAAAAAATGGGAACCAGTGATGTAGTCATTTGGAATGTTGTTTTATGCTATTTTGTGGTTTGTTGATCACAAATATGATAATATTTTGATAACTGATTTTTTATCCTTGGTCCTAGACCTCTAAGAGCCAACTCCTCCAGAAAATTAAAAATGACAAAACTGCAAAAAATAAGGTTAGTGTTTACTAAAATTATGTTATTTTTGATACTTTTCTAGGGACCTAACCCTTTATGGACCTCTGTCAGGAGTGAATAATGACATATTTCTATTACATTTGAGAATATCTAGACTTTAAATTTTAAATTGAAGCACACATTTTAATATTGCAGATATTGACACAACTATTCTTGTTTATTATGTAATTCTACCTCATTAAGTAAATTATTCTGTTTCTTATAAATGCCCCAAATTAGGGCAGCTTACCCTAATTCAGCCTTTTTTACTTTGCAGTACTGGCTGAATTTGATTGTCCTTTGCAGTTTTGCCTGCTCTGTCTTCTCAATATGCTTTGAATATCTGATGCTTAGAACTAGCATAATAAAAATAACAAAGTTATGATTGGATTTTTAAACATAAACAAGAGTTTCTAAAATGTTTTTTGTTCATGTTTAAAGCAGTAACATTTTTACTGGAGTTTCATTGCACATTATAGGCACTTTGTTGTCCCTCCTTTCTCAATGCTAACCACCAATTCTTACACACATGTAAGTAAAATATTCCTACACCAATGGCAAGCTAGCTATACTACACCCATCACTTTTATGTCAAGTCCTTCTGCACACCTTTCATAC